>NC_138312.1:2340000-2695000 GCF_965601325.2 Salmo salar | reverse complement strand
TGGAGTTCCAGGTCTCCGGCAGCCTCTGGAACTGCCGGTCTGCAGCCAACAAGGCTGAGTTCATCTCAGCCTATGCTACCCTCCAGTCCCTAGACTTCCTGGCGCTGACGGAAACATGGATTACCACAGATAACACTGCTACTCCTACTGCTCTCTCTTCGTCTGCCCACGTGTTCTCGCATACCCCTAGAGCATCGAGCCAGCGGGGTGGTGGCACTGGAATCCTCATCTCTCCCAAGTGGACATTCTCTCTTTCTCCCCTGACCCATCTGTCTATCTCCTCATTTGAATTCCATGCTGTCACAGTTACCAGCCCTTTCAAGCTTAAGGAGATGTTTATCTTTAAAAGGGTGTAAAATAGTTGTATGTTTGAAAAATTTGAATTTTGACATTTATTTGGATTCAAATTTGCCGCTCTTGAAATGCACCTGCTGTTGATGGAGTGCACCACGGGTGGCACGCTAGCGTCCCACCTAGCCCATAGAGGTTAACATCCTTATCATTTATCGCCCTCCAGGTTCCCTTGGAGAGTTCATCAATGAGCTTGACGCCTTGATAAGTTCCTTTCCTGAGGATGGCTCACCTCTCACAGTTCTGGGTGACTTTAACCTCCCCACGTCTACCTTTGACTCATTCCTCTCTGCCTCCTTCTTTCCACTCCTCTCCTCTTTTGACCTCACCCTCTCACCTTCCCCCCCTACTCACAAGGCAGGCAATACGCTTGACCTCATCTTTACTAGATGCTGTTCTTCCACTAATCTCATTGCAACTCCCCTCCAAATCTCCGACCACTACCTTGTATCCTTTTCCCTCTTGCTCTCATCCAACACTTCTCACTCTGCCCCTACTCGGATGGTATTGCGCCGTCCCAACCTTCGCTCTCTCTCTCCCGCTACTCTCTCCTCTTCCATCCTATCATCTCTTCCCTCTGCTCAAACCTTCTCCAACCTATCTCCTGATTCTGCCTCCTCAACCCTCCTCTCCTCCCTTTCTGCATCCTTTGATTTTCTCTGTCCCCTATCCTCCAGGCCGGCTCGGTCCTCCCCTCCTGCTCCGTGGCTCGACGACTCACTACGAGCTCACAGAACAAGGCTCCGGGCAGCCGAGCGGAAATGGAGGAAAACTCGCCTCCCTGCGGACCTGGCATCCTTTCACTCACTCCTCTCTACATTCTCCTCTTCTGTCTCTGCTGCTAAAGCCACTTTCTACCACTCTAAATTCCAAGCATCTGCCTCTAACCCTAGGAAGCTCTTTGCTACCTTCTCCTCCCTCCTGAATCCTTCTCCCCCCCCCCCCCCCCCCTCCTCCCTCTCTGCGGATGACTTCGTCAACCATTTTGAAAAGAAGGTTGACGATATCCGATCCTCGTTTGCTAAGTCAAACGACACCGCTGGTCCTGCTCACACTGCCCTACCCTGTGCTTTGACCTCTTTCTCCCCTCTCTCTCCAGATGAAATCTCGCGTCTTGTGACGGCCGGCCGCCCAACAACCTGCCCACTTGACCCTATCCCCTCCTCTCTTCTCCAGACCATTTCCGGAGACCTTCTCCCCTTCCTCACCTCGCTCATCAACTCATCCTTTACCGCTGGCTACGTCCCTTCCGTCTTCAAGAGAGCGAGAGTTGCACCCCTTCTGAAAAAACCTACACTCGATCCCTCCGATGTCAACAACTACAGACCAGTATCCCTTCTTTCTTTTCTCTCCAAAACTCTTGAACGTGCCGTCCTTGGCCAGCTCTCCTGCTATCTCTCTCAGAATGACCTTCTTGATCCTAATCAGTCAGGTTTCAAGACTGGGCATTCAACTGAGACTGCTCTTCTCTGTGTCACGGAGGCTCTCCGCACTGCTAAAGCTAACTCTCTCTCCTCTGCTCTCATCCTTCTAGACCTATCTGCTGCCTTTGATACTGTGAACCATCAGATCCTCCTCTCCACCCTCTCCGAGTTGGGCATCTCCGGCGCGGCCCACGCTTGGATTGCGTCCTACCTGACAGGTCGCTCCGACCAGGTGGCGTGGCGAGAATCTGTCTCCGCACCATGCGCTCTCACCACTGGTGTCCCCCAGGGCTCTGTTCTAGGCCCTCTCCTATTCTCGCTATACACCAAGTCACTTGGCTCTGTCATATCCTCACATGGTCTCTCCTATCATTGCTATGCAGACGACACACAATTAATCTTCTCCTTTCCCCCTTCTGATAACCAGGCGGCGAATCGCATCTCTGCATGTCTGTCAGACATATCAGTGTGGATGACGGATCACCAGCTCAAGCTGAACCTCGGCAAGACGGAGCTGCTCTTCCTCCCGGGGAAGGACTGCCCCTTCCATGATCTCGCCATCACGGTTGACAACTCCCTTGTGTCCTCCTCCCAGAGTGCTAAGAACCTTGGCGTGATCCTGGACAACACCCTGTCGTTCTCCACTAACATCAAGGCGGTGACCCGATCCTGTAGGTTCATGCTCTACAACATTCGCAGAGTACGACCCTGCCTCACACAGGAAGCGGCGCAGGTCCTAATCCAGGCACTTATCTCCCGTCTGGATTACTGCAACTCGCTGTTGGCTGGGCTCCCTGCCTGTGCCATTAAACCCCTACAACTCATCCAGAACGCCGCAGCCCGTCTGGTGTTCAACCTTCCCAAGTTCTCTCACGTCACCCCGCTCCTCCGCTCTCTCCACTGGCTTCCAGTTGAAGCTCGCATCCGCTACAAGACCATGGTGATTGCCTACGGAGCTGTGAAGGGAACGGCACCTCCATACCTTCAGGCTCTGATCAGGCCCTACACCCAAACAAGGGCACTGCGTTCATCCACCACTGGCCTGCTGGCCCCCCTACCTCTGAGGAAGCACAGTTCCCGCTCAGCCCAGTCAAAACTGTTCGCTGCTCTGGCACCCCAATGGTGGAACAAGCTCCCTCACGACGCCAGGACAGCGGAGTCAATCACCACCTTCCGGAGACACCTGAAACCCCACCTCTTTAAGGAATACCTAGGATAGGATAAAGTAATCCTTCTAACCCCCCCCCCCCCCCCCTTAAAAGATTTAGATGCACTATTGTAAAGTGGTTGTTCCACTGGATATCATAAGGTGAATGCACCATTTTGTAAGTCGCTCTGGATAAGAGCGTCTGCTAAATGACTTAAATGTAAATATAATAATTGTACTTTTCCAGTGAGCAGCAGGTCAAATTAAGGGCTAATAGTAAATTATCCAAAGCTGTTTTTCTCCCTCTCACACAGATGCAGTACTCTCACATACCCACACAGTAACAGACACTGGACAAATACAGACAACACACATTATTATGCACACACACATTTACATGGGGGCCATGCGTGGGGGTTTACGCCACAGTGGGTATACAGGGGGCCAGTAAGGGGGTGTGTGTTCTCACAGTGGTGTCTCTGTGGCTGGTTTGGCTGGCAGAGCGGGCGGAGGTAGTTGGCGAGTTGCCCTCGCTGAGGGAGCGTGCGGTGCCGTCCCAGCCCTCAAAGCGTGCCAACGGACTGGGCGAGCGGCGCTACCAACGAAGGGACGATGGGAGGGAGAGAAAATGGTTTGTGTTTCAAGCAGCGGAAGTTGTAAAGGGTACTGCCTAACATGAGTAACTCAGGTTGAGGGAGGAGGCCAGACAGAGCAGCGTCTTTCTTTTAAACTGTTTACTGGGGTTTAGATAAACAGTACTCAAGTTAAGAAAAGGGCAATAGTTTGAACTTTGAATGTAAGAATCAATGATGCTGCAGTGGACTGAAGTTTTCTTTCAAATTAGTTGAAATCAAGCCCCCTGGGCAAAAGTGCAGCACTGGGGTGAGATTATGATTGATGCATTTGAAAAATTCAGCAGCCAAAAGAATAAAGGGCACTTGGAGCACTTCAAAAAGGAGAAAGTCAGTCAGTCTTACCTGTGCTGGGTCTATGGAGGGCAGGCAGAGGTGAATGCCGTCCACCGAGGTGGCGATGGAGTCCAGAGAGGGGACGTACCTAACAGTTGTAGTTACAGAGAGAGTGAGAGAGTGAGAAAGTTTGTGGAAGAGAAATAAATCATATTAATGAAAAAGAGTAGGAAATAAAAAGAGAAATAAAAAAGGAGAGAAAGACAAGGCATTCAAAACTGGCACCATTTCTTCTGAAATGGAGCCAAGCGACAGTGTGTGAACAAAACTTCAGAAATAAATTTAAACCATTTTTTTTAAGGAACTCAGTCAGGCTTTCAACGTACTCTTGAAATTTGTAATAGTAGAATGCACAAGGTTCAATTTGGAAATGCAGTGCAAAATCAGTTTTCCTCGTCATGTCAGTCATTGCATACCTTAGAGCAGGGGTTCCCAAACTTTTTCACTCGTTGCAAAGAAAATGTTGCAGTTTTAAAGCACATTTTCTTGCTAATCTATACATTTTGCCATGTCTAATGTGTATTCATGTGATATGAGTCATAAAAATTACAATATCTATGGACAATTATTATTATTTTTTATCATTAACTGACATGGGCTAGTTGATCTGGAGTTATAAAGAGTTATAAATAGCTAAGGTATGCAATGACTAACATGACAAGAGAAAGGGGGGCCTGAGTGAAAACATTTGGGAAACCCTGGCCTAGAACACAAAATCCCCAAAGCAAATCACAGCAGACATAAATCACATAGCCAACTCAACTATATGAGCCTCTTTATCTAGCCATGAGGTCACCTAGGCAGAGAGCTACTGGTGATGGCAAGTCTTTATGTGGCTTGGCTAGCTAACTAATCGAGCTAACTTTTTGAATGATGCAGCAACACGGCACTGGCATTTCACCTGCCCCAGTTCCCCAGTATATTTTCTTCGATAGCGTTGCACAGAGGTATCGATGCACAGAAATAAGCACATAATATAAAACATAAATTCACAAATAATCCTAAAACTACCGTAATTTCCAGACTATTAAGCGCACCTGAATATAAGCCGCACCCACTGAATAATTTTTTTATTTTATTTTGAACATAAATAAGCCGCAGGTGCCTACCGGTACATTGAAACAAATGAACTTTACACAGGCTTTAACGAAACACGGCTTGTAACAAAAATAAATAGGCTTTAACGAAACACGGCTTGTAACAAAAAATAAAACATTTGCAGTAAGCTTTTTGCACTGAGTCAATTCCTCACGCTGCTGTTTCCAACGTCTTATCATCGACTCATTAAGACCAAGCTCCCGTGCAGAGCTCTATTTCCTTTTCCAACAGCCAGATCAATCGCCTTCAACTTGAAAGCTGCATCATATGCATTTCTCCGTGTCTTTGCCATGATGAGGGTGACAAAATGACTACCGTAATCAGAATGATGGGAAGTTTGAGCGCTCAATTTAATCTAAACAGTAAACAAAAAAGTTGTTTGACCTTAACCCGTTCGGCAATTTCATTGGTCTAATGAAAGCTTCATGCCGCCAAAAAACTGAGCACGTCACAGAATGTGTTTAAAAATAAATGGAAAGCGGGAAAATTCCATATATTAGCCGTGTCATTGTTTAAGCCGCGAGGTTCAAAGCCTGGGAAAAAAGTTGCGGCTTATAGTCCGGAATTTATGGTAAGTAAGAAAACTGAAAAAAAATCACCCTGCACACATTAAAGTTCAGTGTCACAATTTAGGCTTGTATTAAATCAAGAAAAATCTAAGATGATACAACTACTTCAAATAATTTTAAATCACAACAAAAATGCACATTTGTTGCTGAGGTTGCAAGAATATTATCCAATTATGAAGTGTGGCCGAAATTGATTTCAGATAGTATCCCGTTATGAAACTAGATGGTAACTTTACAACCAAAGTTGTGGGGCTTGCTTTAGGTCTTTAAATGTATTTTTGTGGTAATGGAAGAAGTTAAAAAAGTTGTACTTAAATATTTAAAGCCATTTCTAAACTACAGTTGTTGCATGTGAAAACTGAAAGATAAGACAGATCTGTCAAAAGATTGGAATAAAAGGAAGAATCATGTGGACAAAACTGGTAGGTAAGCAAAGCAACTGAATCGTTCAAGCTGTGGGTTTCAGGTAAATAGATGCACAATTTAGTTTTGTAAAACGTTCAGTGTAAATTAAGTTTGCTTTTAGTTGAATGATGTAATGATTAGAGCGTTATAGGCTATTATTTGGGGAGATGAATATGACGGCGCATCTAGTGATGACAGCTCTTTAAAAGTACTTTTGTGGTCAGTAGTTGTGGTGTTGTAGTCATTGCGTGTATGGTTCATTAGTTTTGTGGTCAGTAGTTGTATGGTTGTGGTCAGTAGCTGTGTGGTTGTGGTCAGTAGTTGCGCTCCATAGTGGTCAGTAGTTTAGGTAAGTAGTTGAGGTCAGCGTAGGATAATCAGCCCTTCCCCCTCAGAGGACAAAATGCATCTCTGCTACAGTATCCAGAGGACTGACTATTGTGACAGAATAATGCTATAGTATCCATGTTTGGTATCCATCTGAAACTTGTTCACTGAGGATAACTCTAGTGCCTTCGGAAAGTATTCAGCCCCTTGACTTTTTCCACATTTTGTTAAAGCCTTATTCAAAAATGTATTAAAATGTTTGTTTTCCCCACTCATCAATCCACACATAACACCCCACAATGACAAAGTAAAAACAGATGTTTAGAAATTTTAGCTAATTTAAGCTCTGTCAGGTTGGATGGAGAGCGTTGCGGCACAGCTATTTTCAGGTCTCTCTAGAGATGTTTGATGGGGTTCAAGTCCTGGCCAGTCAAGGACATTCGGAGACCTGTCCCGAGGCTACTCCTGTGTTGTCTTGGCTGTGGGCTTAGGGTTGTTGTCCCTCACCCCAGTCTGAGTTCCTGAGCGCTCTGGAGCAGGTTTTCATCAAGGATCTCTCTGTACTTTGCTTCGTTCTTTTCCTCCATCCTGACTAGTCTCAGTCCCTGCCACTGAAAAACATCCCCACAGCATGATGCTGCCACCACCATGCTTGTGCAAGGTCTTTGTGGTTCCAAACTTCTTCCATTTAAGAATGATGGAGGCCACTGTGTTGTTGGGGACCATTAATGCTGCAGACATTTTTTGTTACCCTTTCCCAGATCTGTGCCTCGACACAATCCTGTCTCTGAGCTCTACGGACAATTCCGTCGACCACATGGCTTGGTTTTTGCTCTGACATGCACTGTCACTGTGGGACCTTATATAAACAGGTGTGTGCCTTTCCAAATCATGGCAAATTAATTGAATTTACCAAAGGTGGACTCCAATCAAGTTGTAGAAACATCAAGGATGATCAATGGAAACAGGATGCACCTGAGCTCAATTTCGAGTCTCACTGCAAAGGGTCTGAATATTTATGTAAATAAGTATTTTACTGTTAATATATTTGCAAAAATGTAAAAAAAAAAAAACTGCTTTCACTTTGTCATTATGGGGTATTGTGTGTAGATTGCATAGGATAAAAAAAAGTAATACATTTTAGAATAAGACTAAGGTAACAAAATGTGGGAAAAGTCAAGGGGTCTGCGTACTTTCCGAAGGCACTGTATATGGATTTAAACTAAAAAAAAAAAGAAACGTCCTCTCACTGTCAACTGCGTTTATTTTCAGCAAACTTAACATGTGTAAATATTTCTATGAACATAAGATTCAACAACAGACATAAACTGAACAAGTTCTACAGAAATGTGACTAACAGAAATAGAATGTGTCCTTGAACAAAGGGGGAGTCAAAATCAAAAGTAACAGTCAATGCAGCTGGTGGCCACACCAGATACGAAGTACTGCAGTGCATCTCCTCCTCATGGACTGGTACCAGATTTGCCAGTTCTTGCTGTGAGATGATACCCCACTCTTCCATCAAGGCACCTGCAAGTTCCAAGACATTTCTGGGGGGAATGGCCCTAGCCCTCACCCTCCGATCTTACAGGTCCCAGACATGCTCAATGGGATTGATATCCGGGATCTTCGCTGGCCATGGCAGAACACTGACATTCCTATCTTGCAGGAAATCACGCACAGAACGAGCAGTATGGCTGCTGGCATTGTCATACTGGAGGGTCAGGTCAGGATGAGCCTGCAGGAAGGGTACCACATGAGGGAGGAGGATGACTTCCCTGTAACGCACAGCGTTGAGATTGCCTGCAATGACAACAAGCTCTGTCCGATGATGCTGTGACACACCGCCCCAGACCATGACGGACTCTCCACCTCCAAATCAGTCCCGCTCCAGTGTACAGGCCTCGGTGTAACGCTCATTCCTTCAACGATAACCGCAAATCCTGCCTGAGTGAGACAAATCCTGCCCTGGTGAGACAAAACCGCGACTCGTCAGCGAAGACCACTTTTTGCCAGTCCTGTCTGGTCCAGCGACGGTGGGTTTGTGCCCATAGGCAACGTTGTTGCCAGTGATGTCTGGTGAGGACCTGCCTTACAACAGGCCTACAAGCCCTCAGTCCAGCCTCTCTCAGCCTATTGAGGACAGTCTGAGCACTGATGGAGGGATTGTGCGTTCCTGGTGTAACTCGGGCAGTTGTTGCCATCCTGTACCTGTCCCGCAGGTGTGATGTTCGGCTGTACCAATCCTGTGCAGGCGTTGTTACACATGGTCTACCACTGCAAGGACGATCAGTTGTCCGTCCTGTCTCACAGTACGGACATTGCAATTTATTGACCTGGCTACATTTGAAGTCCTCATGCCTCCTTGCAGCATACCTAAGGCACATTCACACAGATGAGCAGGGACCTTGGACGTCTTTCTTTTGGTGTTATTCAGTCAGTAGAAAGGCTTCGTTATTGTCCTAAGTTTTCATAACTGTGACCTTAATTGCCTACCGTCTGTAAGCTGTTAGTGTCTTAACGACCATTCCACAAGTGCATGTTCATTAATTGTTTATGGTTCATTGAACAAGCATGGGAAACAGTGTTTAAACCCGTTACAATGAAGATCTGTGAAGTGATTTGGATTTTTACAACTTATCTTTGAAAGACAGGGTCCTGAAAAAGGGACGTTTCTTTTTTTGCTGAGTTTATTATCTCTGTGGTAACATGGATCTGTACAGGGTGAACTCTGACTTACTCTAGGCAAGGGGGTTTAATGGTCCTCTCAGGAATTCCGTCTCATTTACATTGGTCTCATCCCACACACAAGCTCTTAGATGCTGTGACACCATGTGGTGATTGGGCCTGGGAGTGTTCAGGTTTCTGTAAACTTGGTATTATTTTAGTAAACTTGGTATTGTTTTATTGGTCAATGGTGGTTGATTTTGAGTTGAAAGGTTACACCTTCAGATGTTATAAATGGAAATAAATGCCTTTGTTCCCTCTCATCCTGTATCCAGTTCATGGAGGTAAGTTGTATGATCACTTCTCATTTCCTAGGCTTTTAGGCCTCTGGCCTAATAGGCATCTCTTTGTTCATGTTTTTAAGTATACTACGGATGAAACTGTTACCGGTTTCACGATAAACCACAGTAAAATTCCAGATGATTAGTATTACCATTTCACATTTTTATTATCATTAAAACCGTGTTTGATTACCACGGTTAGAAAAACCCACTGTAAATACTGTCCAGCATCAACCAAAGTTTATTTTATTTATTTTTTTAGCATCAACCAAAGTTAGCAACAGTCTGACGCCGGCGCAGCACGCAACGTGGGTTTTGTTTTGTGTGAAAACATGGAGGAAGGCAGTGACAGCACTCGGGAGATTTTTCAGCCTTCTTAGAGGATCAAATCTGAAGTGTGGTAATATTTTGGTTTGTACAAGAGTGCTGAGGGAAACTTAATCGAAGATGGTCACCCTGTCTGTAGAACATGCAACAACAACAACAAAAAAATCGCTGCGAAAGGTGGTAACACTTCAAATCTCGAGTCATCTTTGTGACCACCACCCACTACTTTATAGCGAAGGTAAGTAAGTTAACTTTTAGCTCAATGCAGGATGTGGGGACTTCGGAATGGGGGGAAAATGTAATGGTTTGTCTGTAACTTGATAATAGCTTGTCAATAATGTAAACTGAAGCTTTCAGTGTTACCTTCTCTTGTAAAAACACTACACTCTGTTCTGCTGCTGTATGCGTCGTGTGTCTGAGGACTCTATTGGCCCATTGCACACGATAACACGTTATGTAGTTTAGTCACCCAACCAACATATTTTGTTCATTTAAAATCCGTCAGTCGTCGACTTGGTTGTAAAAGTGTTCCAACAGGAGAAACACTATAGACTCCTTTACAAGACTCCTGTATTTATGTAAGTTGTTGGGCTCATTGCAATTACTATCACTGTCTACTTAAGACTGATTTGTATTTATGTAAATTGTGCATGGGGTCAATACATATACTCAAATGCAACACAGAAGATAGACTGTGTGTGAATAATAATAATTATAATGTAACACCACCAATAATAATACATTTGCTATTCCCTTGTTTACAGAGTGGGCGTGCAGCAGACAAACCCAGTGAAAGGCAGGCTGCTTATGCACCCACATCAAAAAATGCTCAAGACCTCACTGCAGCCCTTTCATATTACATTGCAAAAGGACATGATGCCATTTCAAATTGTTGACAGGCCAGGCTTTCTGAAGCTGATGAAGGTTGCCGTTCCTCACTACAAAAGTGAGGAAGTTTATTTGTTTTTTTGATTTGCTTACTTGCTCATTTAAACCTGCACTAGGGAAACTTACCTCTCATGGCCACATGGTACCATCTTTAATGTTAATGTTGTAATGTTTATGCACCAAAAAAAGTGCATAGTGCTGCTAATTGTATTTGTTGTTTGTTGGCTTTCAATATAACTTGGTGAAATGATTTCAGTGTGTGTATTAGTACTTTTTGAACATGTCCAGCACATTTTAATAATACCGCTATAATACTGATAACCGTGATAATTTGTCACTAATCGTGATATGAAATTTTCATACCGTTTCAACTCTAAAGTATACTTTGCAATGCTTTATGCCTCGTATGTGAATCCATTCATTGTACAATGTTAACTAAATGTCTGCCTTTGATATAGACAATTCTCAGACCAATTCTTGCTAGTCAACTCATTGCCTAATGCCTGCTTGTATATTTTAATAGGCAGAGTCAGATAAACATTTTAATAGGGTAATTGCTTAGTCTTATTGCGAGTCGCATGTGAGGCATGTAGAATGTTATATATACTGTATATACACGTCAAATATTACTGTCCACTACAGTAAATGGTGACCCCAAATCCTCAGTCGATGGGGATTTCCACCAACCAACAATGGTGATCTATTCGACGTGTTTTGCCGCAGGGGAACATGATTCTATTCTGTTCTAGATTCCATCCATTATTAATCTACCTACCAGGGTGTTCACAAACACTACAGGAACAAGATCCACATGTATCGATCACATTTTTACTAATGCTGTAGAACTTTGTTCTAAAGCTATATCAGTACCCATCGGATGCAGTGATCACAATATAGTGGCTATATCCAGGAAAGCCAAAGATCCAACAGCTGGGCCTAAAATAACGTATAAGAGATCATACAAAATATTTAGCTGTGACTGATGTGGATGATGTTAAAAATATTTGTTGGTCTGATGTGATTAATGAGGAACATCGAGATGCTGCAATTGATGAATTTATGAAATTGCTTCTTCCAATTATTGATAAACATGCACCTGTTAAGAAACTGACTGTTAGAACTGTTAAGGCTCCATGGATTGATGAGGAATTGAAAAACTGTATGGTTGAAAGACATGGGGCAAAAGGAGTGGCTAATTAGTCTGGCTGTACATCTGACTGGCTTACTTACTGCAAATTGAGAAACTTTGTGACTAAACTCAACAAAAAGAAGAAACTTTATTATGAAGCCAAGATCAATGATATAAACTTTGGAGTACTTTAAATTAAATTATGGGCAGAAAGACAAATTCAACTCCATTTTCATCGAATCAGATGGCTTATTCATCACAAAACTATTTGATGTTGCCAATTATTTTTATGATTATTTCATTGGCAAAGTGGGCAAACTTTGGCAGGAAATGCCAACAACGAACAGTGAGCAATTATATGAATGTAAAAAAATATATATATAATAATGAAAGAAAAGCAGTGCAAGTTTGAATTTTGTAAAGTTAGTGGGGGAGGTGGAAAGACTATTGTTCACAATCAATAATGACAAACCTCCTGGCATTGACAACTTAGATGGAAAGCTATTGAGGATGGTAGCTGACTATAGCCACTTCTGTCATATCTCTAATCTGAGCCTAGAGGAAAGTCTTTGTCCTCAGGCCTGGAGGGAAGCCAATGTAATTCCGCTACCCAAGAGTGGTAAAGCGGCCTTTACTGGTTCTAACAGCAGACCTATAAGAATGCTGCCAGCTCTTAGCAAACTGTTGGAAGAAATGCTATTTATCTGTACACAAATTAACAACAGACTTTCAGCATGCTTATAGAGAAGGGCACTCAACATGATTGGTTGAAAGAAATTGACAATAAGAAGATTGTGGGAGCTTTACTGTTAGATTTTAGTGCAGCCTTTGATATTATTGACCATAACCTGTTGTTGATAAAAAGTTGTGCTATGGCTTTTCAAACTCTAAAATATTGTGGATTCAGAGCTATCTAATAGAACTCAAAGGGATTCCTTTAATGGAAGCTTCTCTAATGTCAAACATGTAAAAGTGTGGTGTACTGCAGGGCAGCTCTCTAGGCCCTCTACTCTTTTCTATTTTTACCAATGACCTGCCACTGGCATTAAACAAAGCATGTGTGTCCATGTATGCTGGTGATTCAACCATATACACATCAACAACCACAGCTAATTAAGTCACTGAAACCCTTAACAAAGAGTTGCAGTATGTTTTGGAATGGGTGGCAAGTAATAAACTGGTCCTGAACATCTCTAAAACTAAGAGCATTGTATTTGGTACAAATCATTCCTTAAGTTCTCTACCTCAGCTGAATCTGGTAATGAATGGTGTGGCTGTTGAACAAGTTGAGGAGACTAAATTACTTGGCGTTACCTTAGATTGTAAACTGTCATGGTCAAAACATATAGATTCAGTGATTGCAAAGATGGGGAGAGGTCTAGCCATAATAAAGAGACGCTCTGCTTTTTTGACACCACACTCCAAAAAGCAAGTTCTGCAGGCTCTAGTTTTGTCTAATCTTGATTATTGTCCTGTCGTGTGGTCCAGTGCTGCAAGGAAAGACCAAGTTAAGCTGCAGCTGGCCCAGAACAGAGCGGCACATTCTGCTCTTAATAGTAATCGGATGGATAATATAAATACTATGCATGCCAGACTCTCTTGGCTAAGAGTTGAGGAGAGGCTGACTGCATCAATTATTTTTATAAGAAACATTGTGTTGAAAACCCCAAATTGTTTGCAACTTACACACAGCTCTGACACACACACACTTACACCACCAGACATGCCATCAGGGGTCTTTTCATAGTCCCCAAATCCAGAACAAATTCAAGAAAACGTACAGTATTATATAGAGACCTTAACACATGGAACTTTCTTCCATCTGACATTGCTCAAAAAAACAGAAAACCTGGTTTAAAAAAATAGATAAAGCAACACCTCGCAGCACAAAGCCTCTCCCTTATTTGACCTAGATAGTCTGTGTGTATGAATTGATATGTAGGCTGTGTGTGCGCCTTTTAAAAATATATGTACTGTGCCTTGCAAAAGTATTCACCCCACTTGGCATTTTTCCTATTTTGTTGCATTACAACCTGTAATTAAATTTTTTATTTGGATTTCATGCAATGGACATACACAAAATAGGCCAAATTGGTAAAGTGAAATGAAAAAATTACTTGTTTGAAAACAATCAAAAATAAATAATTTTATTTTTTTTAAATCAGAAAAGTGGTGCGTGCATATGTATTCACCCCCTTTGCTATGAAGCCCCCAAATAAGATCTGGTGCAACCAATTACCTTCAGAAGTCACATAATTAGTTAAATAAAGTCTACCTGTGTGCAATCTAAGTGTCAAATGATCTCAGTATATATATACACCTGTTCCGAACGGCCCCAGAGTCTGCAACACCACTAAGCAAGGGGCATCACCAAGCAAGCGGCACCATGAAGACCAAGGAGCTCTCCAAACAGGTCAGGGACAAAGTTGTGGAGAAGTACAGATGAGGGTTGGGTTATAAAAAAATATCCCAAACTTTGAACATCCCACGGAGCACCATTAAATCCTTTATTAAAAAATGGAAAGAATATGGCACCACAACAAACCTGCCAAGAGAGGGCCGCCCACCAAAACTCACGGACCAGGCAAGGAGGGCATTAATCAGAGAGGCAACAAAGAGACCAAAGATAACCCTGAAGGAGCTGCAAAGCTCCACAGCGGAGATTGGAGTATCTGTCCATAGGACCACTTTAAGCCGTACACTTCACAAGGCTGGGCTTTATGGAAGAGTGGCCAGAAAAACACCATTGCTTAAAGAAAACAATAAGCGAACACATTTGCCAAAAGGCATGTGGGAGACTCCCCAAACATATGGAAGAAGGTACTCTGGTCAGATGTGACTAAAATTGAGCCTTTTGGACATCAAGGAAAACGCTATGTCTGGCGCAAATCCAACACCTCCCTTCACCCGAGAACACCATCCCCACAGTGAAGCATGGTGGTGGAAGCATCATGCTGTGGGGATGTTTTTCCATCGGCAGTGACTGGGAAACGGGTCAGAATTGAAGGAACAATGGACAGCGCTAAATACTATGAAATTCTTGAGGGAAACCTGTTTCACTCTTCCAGAGATTTGAGACTGCGATGGAGGTTCACCTTCCAGCAGGACAATGACCAGAAGCATACTGCTAAAGCAACACTTGAAGGGTTTAATGGGAAACATTTAAATGTCTTGGAATGGCCTAGTCAAAGCCCAGACCTCAATCCAATTGAGAATCTGTGGTATGACTTAAAGATTGCTGTACACCAGTTGAACCCATCCGACTCGGAAGGAGCTGGAGCAGTTTTGCCTTGAAGAATGGGCAAAAATCCCAGTGTCTAGATGTGCCAAGCTTATAGAGACATACCCCAAGAGACTTGCAGCTGTAATTGCTGCAAAAGGTGGTTCTATAAAGTATTGACTTTGAGGGGGTGAATAGTTAAGCATGCTCAAGTTTTATTTTTGTGTTTTATTTCACAAGATAAAATATTTTGCATCTTCAAAGTGGTAGGCATGTTGTGTAAATCAAATGAAACAACCCCCAAAAATTCCAGGTTGTAAGGCAACAAAATAGGAAAAATGCCAAGGGTGGTGAATACTTTTGCAAGGCACTGCAGTTCTGTCCTTGAGCTGTTCTTGTCTGATGTTCTGTATTATGTTTCATGTTCAGGAAGAGTAGCTGCTGCTTTTGCAACAGCTAATGGGGATCCTAATAAAATACCATCCTCCGACATGTAATGTACAATTCCTTCTGAAACGAACCTATTGAGTAGGTGTATAACTGATGTATTGGAAACCGCACACGGACACCGTGGTCCTTTTTTCTGTTATAAAGAGCTGCACATTTTGATGTGTCTTATTACATTGTATGTTTTCTGGTTAAAGTATTTTTGAAATTGTACGTTAGGTTGTGTAGTCATAACATTCAAATTGAGCTGATTAGATTATGGCTGTGTTTTCCTGTCTTTTTATTTTTACTAGCAAAGTGCTAATAAATGTGAATTCAGGTTGGGTGTGTGTTCCTGCTTGAATTTGGTTAAAAGGGCAGTGAATTCACTCATATTACCAAGCTCCTGTGTGCATCAGACACAGTGTTTTCTCTTAGAGATTATTTTATAACTGAAGACACGTTTAACCACGTAAGATTTTTGCCTGTTGGTGATACCGCTAGTCATTTACTCTGTTTTTCTGTCATTTATCATGTACACTGTAATTGTTTGTGTCAATTTGTTCATGACTAATAAATTCTATAAGTTGAATTGAGTAAATGCATTCCTCGTTTTACAGAGTAATTCTTTGATTGACTATATGCCTATAATTTAGGTAGTCGATAGTTGTTAATTCCACTAAACACATAGCTCATGCTTGGGTACCACCTTGACATCCCTGATCTGCTTGCCTCAATAAATGCATGCTAGAACATTGGTCGCCAGGATCAGCTATTTATATCTAGCCTCTTAATAATTGCATAACTGTGCAAGTCAGACATGTTCATTGTTGTCATACTGAGTCATTGATGCAATGATTTGCTTTCTTGCTAGATCCCCCAGAAACGCACAGGGCCTGTTGCATTTATTCACATAATAATGGTTAGATTGATAAATGTAATTGATTCTTCTACATCATTTTTACACAACTACAGTCAATAGTTTCAGTCAGTAGTTTTGGTAAGTAGGTGTGGGGTTCAGAACTTTTGGTCAGAAGTTGTGTGGTTGTGGCCAGTAATTTTGGACAGTAGTTGTGGTTTAGTAGTTGTGGTTGTGGTCAGTAGCTGTGATCAGTAGTTGTGTGGTCAGTAGTTTTGGTAAGTAGGTGTGTGGTTCAGCAGTTGTGTTCAGTATGCGTGTGAAAGTACACTAAGTTTGTGTCTGACTAGTTGGGTGAGTGGTCTAACAGAGTGGAAGAAGTTGGGGGGGGGGGGGGGGGGGTGTTAAGGCAGTTCCTAAAACAGCTGTATCGTTACATCAGAAGCAGATATTTTTGTTATGACAACCGATTTCAATAGGTGAGAAGTAGAGTTAGACTTTTTGTCTAAATTGGTGGCAAAGTGGTCAAGGTGTCTGATTTGTGGCAAAAGTTGCATCGTTGCAATGGAATGTTTGAAGTGAGGTCACAATATGGCCTTTTAGAATCTTGAGGAAATGCCATGAAAGTGAATAAAGACAGACAAAAAGCGTAATAGTTTAAAAAGTTATATACAATCACACTATTCCAGACCGATCTGTACATTTTAAAGACGTTTCTATGACGAAGACTTAGAATGGGACATTTGCTTCCCATTACTAACATAAGTTAGGAGTATGTCTAAGATTTAAAGTGGGGAAACTTGCTTCACAAGCCCCACTAATAATAACTACACTAAACAAAAATAAACAACATACAACCACTTCAAAGATTTTACGGAGTTAGTTCATTTGATTTTGATTTATTTTGATTTATTTTTTTTAAATGTGGAGATGTTGACCAGAAAACCAGTCAGTATCTGTTGTGACCAACATTCAAATCAAATCACATTTTATTGGACACATACACATGGTTAGCAGATGTTAATGCGAGTGTAGTGAAATGCTTGTGCTTCTAGTTCCGACTATGCAGTAATATCTAACAAGTAATCTCACAAATTCACAACAACTGCCTTATACACACACAAGTGTAAAGGAATGAATAAGAATATGTACCTATAAATATATGGATGAGCGATGGCCGTGCGACGTAGGCAAGATGCAGTTGATGGTGTAGAATAAGGTATATACATATGAGATGAGTAATGTAGGATATGTAAACATTATTAAAGTGGCGTTATTTAAAGTGACTAGTGATACCTTTATTAAGTCTATTTATTTAAGTGGCCAGAGATTTCAGTCTGTATGTTGGCAGCAGCCACTCAATGTTAGTGATGGCTGTTTAACAGTCTGATGGCCTTGAGATAGAAGCTGTTTTTCAGTCTCTCGGTCCCCGCTTTGATGCACCTGTACTGACCTCGCCTTCTGGATGATAGCGGGGTGAACAGGCAGTGGCTCGGGTGGTTATGGTCCTTGATTATCTTTTTTTCCTTCCTGTGACATCGGGTGGTGTAGGTGTCCTGGAGGGCAGGTAGTTTGCCCCCGAGGATGCGTTGTGCAGACCGCACTACCCTCTGGAGAGCCCTGCGGTTGTGGGCGCGATAAGCAAATTGGAGTGGGTCTAGGGTATCAGGTAGGGTGGAGGTGATATGATCCTTGACTAGTCTCTCAAAGCACTTCACGATGACAGAAGTGAGTGCTACAGGGCGATAGTCATTTAGTTCAGTTACCTTAGCTTTCTTGGGAACAAGAACAATGGTGGCCATCTTGAAGCATGCGGGGACAACAGACTGGGCTAGGGATTGGTTGAATATGTCCGTAAACACACCAGCCAGCTGGTCTGTGCATGCTCTGAGGACGTGGCTAGGGATGCCGTCTGGGCCGGTAGCCTTGCGATGGTTGACACGTTTAAATGTTTTACTCACGTTGGCCACGGAGAAGGAGAGCCCACAGGATTTGGTAGTGGGCCGTGTCAGTGGCACTGCATTGTCCTCAAAGCGAGCAAAGAAGTTGTTTAGTTTGTCTGGAAGCAAGACGATGTCCGCGACGGGGCTGGTGTTCTTTTTGTAATCTGTGATTGACTGTAGACCCTGCCATTTTACATTACATTTACATTTTAGTCATTTAGCAGACGCTCTTATCCAGAGCGACTTACAGTAGTGAATGCATACATTTCATAATTTTTCTTTTTTTTGTACTGGCCCCCCGTGGGAATCGAACCCACAACCCTGGCGTTGCACACACCATGCTGGCGTTGCAAACACCATGCTCTACCAACTGAGCCACAGGGAAGACATACGTCTCGTGTTTGAGCCGTTGAATTGCGACTCTACCTTGTCTCTATACTGACGCTTTGCTTGTGTGATTGCCTTTCGGAGGGAATAGCTGCACTGTTTGTATTCGGTCATGCTTCCGGTCGCCTTGCCATGATTAAAAGCGGTGGTTCGCGCTTTCAGTTTTGCGCGAATGTTGCCATCAATCCACGGTTTCTGGTTAGGTAAGGTTTTAATAGCCTGCATTTGCCTCATGCAGGGCGATGCAGCACGACACATCTTCATCGATCCAAAGTATCTCAAACATGCTCAATGGGTGACATGTCTAGTGAGTATGCAGGCAATGGAAGAACTGGGACATTTTCAGCTTCCAAGAATTGTGTGCAGATCCTTGCAACATGGGGCCATGCATTAGCATGCTAAAACACGAGGTGATGGCAGTGGATGAATCACAGTATCTCTGTCCATTCAAATTGCCATAGATAAAATGTTCTCCGTATCTTATGCCTGCCCATACCATAACCCCACCATGGGGCACACGTTGACATCAGGAAACCACTCTCCCACACAATGCTATACACGCTGTCTGCCATCTGCCCTGTAAAGTAGAAACCGTGACTCATCCGCGAAGAGCACACTTTTCTCGTGTGCCAGTGGCAATCAAAGGTGAGCATTTGCCCACCGAAGTTGGTAACGACGCCTGACTGCAGTCAGGTCAAGACCCAGTTGAGGACAACGAGCACACAGATGAGCTTCCGGTTGGACGTACTGACAGATTCTCAAAAATTACGTTGATGGCGGCTTATGGTAGAGAAATTAACATTCAATTATCTGGCAACAGCTCTGGTGGACATACCTGCAGTCAGCATGCCAATTGTACGCTCCCTCAAAACTTGAGACATCTGTGTCATTGTGTTGTGTGACAAAACTGCACACAAGGTGCACCTGTATAATTACCATGCTGTTTAATCAGCTTCTTGATATGCCACACCTGTCAGGTGGAAGGATTATCTTGGCAAGGAGAAATGCTCACTAACAGGGATGTACATTTCTGGGTAATTGTATTTCAGCTCATGAAACATGGGACCAACACTTTACATGTTGCGTTTATATTTTGCTCAGTGCATAAGTCAGAAGTATGATGAAGATATAAAGTGGGGACTCTAGCAAACCCCATTAATAAAGACTCTTCTTTTGTAGCCATGCATATCGTCACGCTCCCAAGGCAGCACCCTGAATACCATGTTGACGGAGGTACACAGTCACGCTCTCTTCATGTTTTGCAGTTAGGTGTAGTTTTGCAGTTAGGTAATGTTCCAAATGGCACCATATTCCCTATATAGTACACTACTTTTGGCCCATGGGTCTCTGGTCAAAAATACTGCACTATGTAGGTAGAAGGGTGCCATTTGGGACACATACAAAATCAAACTGTGTGAATCCAATCATGGACTTTGGTGTACTGGCCATGCCAATAGCTAAAAGTAGAAGGCCTGGTTTGAATGCGTAAATGGTCTGCGACATCAACACACTGCAGGTTTTGAGCATAGTAGTAGTTTTGAGAAACGTTTGACTGCTTAAGTGGAAACTGAGCTCTGCCAGTGGAGAGTTGTTGTCAGAACAGACTGTAGTGGAAACTACCGCTCTAAATGACTATACCAAACAGGCTGGACCAATGAGGGCTGTGGTGTGTGTGTGTGTGTGTGTGTGTGTGTGTGTGTGTGTGTGTGTGTGTGTGTGTGTGTGTGTGTGTGTGTGTATGAGTTCCAAAGAGAGGACTGCAAAGCCAAGTTGACAGGAAACCCACTAAACCAACTCAACCTCACTCTTGCAATTTTGTTATACTGTAGTTTGATATTTACTGTACATTAGAGAGGTCTTGTTATCACCTTTAGCTGACCAAAGAGCGTCATGAATGTCATACATCATCAATTACAATACATATAATCACATTCAAATAAACTTTGAATCGTACTTAGACAGCTGTGTTTAGGTGCTTTGGACAAGGGTTCGGATCAGGTACACTTTGGAGTTTTATTTGGAGAGTACTGGCCCTAGTACTGGCCCTACCCTATGAAGACTGGAGATCTAAGCCTAGTCATTCTCCCACTTGCCTGCTCACCCTTCTACCCTGTCTCTATGATGGAGGAAGTCATCCACCCACCCTCCCTACCCCAATCAGCTCCTGGGGGACGTGTGTTTTGGCTGCGGCATGGACGACCAGTATACCCCTCCCCCCACCATGGGACACACACACACACACTCCCCTCTCATTCACAGTGAGATGAAATCCAGAACATGTGTTTGTGTCTGCACACAGTAGAGGCTTGCTGCACCAGGGGACCAGCAGACATCCTGAATGAGATGAAGCCAGGTGTGTGTGTGTGTGAGAGTCATCCCAGGCCATTCCATGGTAAGAAGACAGGACAAATGGGTGACAGATTGTCTGCAGCCGCCACGCCCCGCTATTCTTCACTTCCCTTGGCTCCACTTCACTTGTCCTCTCGGAACTTTACTCAGTCACCTGCGCTCTTTATCATCCCTCCCTTCTCTCCCCCTCCATCCCTCTCCAAGGCTGCATTCAAAATGGCACCATATTCCCTACCTATTGCAGTACTTTTGACTTGGCTCTGGCCAAAAGTAGTGCACTATTTAAGGAATAGGGTGCCATTAAGGGATCAAATGTTTAACTAACCCCTATTACGGGAGCACACTTCCTTAGCTGGCTCCAGTCAGTGGAACTTGGCCACTGTGATAGCACAGACACACTGAACTTCACTTAGCTGCTGCTGCTGCTCCTACTATCCATTTGATCCAGTTTCTCTTCCTGCACCGCCCCAATTTGGTAAGCTCTCTAAATGTCAAGACGGCCCCCATGCAGTGTCAAAGGCAGAGAATTTGGTGTGAAGCAGTGTGCGTATTTGCCGATATGCCTACCTGAGTACTTAGTGTAGTGTGTGTGTACATGAGTGTTGGTAAGTTGGTGTATGAGTAAGAATGTGTGTGGGTTTAGCTACCTGCTGATGCTGCTCTTGCGGGACAGCGTGTTGCTGGGGGAGGCAGGGGGCGTCTGGTAACTATAGCTGTAGTCTGATCCCTTCAGATCTAGGATCACCTGTTGAGTAGGGAGAAAAAAAATACTTTTCATGTGTGAGAATGAGTACATGGAACAGTGGGAATATCTACACTGTGTGTGTGTGTGTGTGTGTGTGTGCGCGAGTATGTGGTTAAGTGTATTTGGGAAGGTATATTGATGTCTCTGTGTGTGGGGTGCGAACAAGTGTGTGTGTGTGTGTGTGTGTGTGTGTGTGTGTGTGTGTGTGTGTGTGTATGAGAATCATCCAGCTTACCTGTTCGCTGGCGGGGGGCAGTTTGCTGGGCTCGGCCGTCAGGCTGCTCAGGTCTTCCAGGATGGTCTGCAGGTGGGTCACTTCTCCCAGCATGCTGATCTCATGATCCTGTACACACATAACCACAGATCAGACACACACAACCAATCCCCAAAAACCACAGCACTGCCCCTAACCACAGATCCCAGACACAACTATCAGTTACAAATAGCCCCTAGTAACAAGGCTTGGGCGGTATATCAGGGTAATTGGTTTTTCAATACCGTCAAAACTATTACTTTGAAGTTTTTCAATACATGTGTATATTTGTAGCTATTTATTTAGTAAATACCAGCAGTCAACTTGTGCAATACGTTAGGCTTACTTAGTTCCCCAGAACAGTTGAGCCAGTTACATGTTTGTTTGTAAATAAGACAACGAGACAAAGCAGGTGAGTCCAGCTGCGTATTGACAAGGGTGACTTATATTGAAAGTGAGTTTTTTTGCTTCAATAGAGTGATCAGGGAGGTGCAACTATAGTTTTCCTTCACAGAACGTACATTAGTGCAACACATTCAGCTGAAAATAGTTAATTTTGATCAGATGGCAAAAGAAGTGCAACCCTATTTGACTGGCAGTCACACAAGTAAATGAGCTTACATTGAAAAAGCAAGGTCTGCTTGACAAAAATTATGCATAGCCATCCCAATTCTCCTCCCTCATCTTTATCTGCCCTAGTCCTTTCGGGACACCAGGTAATCTGTTTACAAATTGTATCATTAGACGGTTCTACAGCTGGGTTTTCCATGGAACTCCATAGGCCAGCATAGCTGATCTAAGCTGAAGATAAAAAAAGAGTTACCTGGTAATATAAATGCTTCTTTCAGTTCTTGGAATGTCCTTATACCATTACATCGCCAAGGGCATGGATACCACATGACAAATGGGAGCCACCATATTTCTCCATTCTCAGCCAGGGAGTGGAAGAGTTATGTCTAAACCAATTTATAAATTCGGCGAAATGCTAAAGCTTGGAAATACACTGCTCAAAAAAATAAAGGGAACACTTAAACAACATAATGTAACTCCAAGTCAATCACACTTATGTGAAATCAAACTGTCCACTTAGGAAGCAACACTGATTGACAATAAATGTCACATGCTGTTGTGCAAATGGAATAGACAACAGGTGGAAATTATAGGCAATTTGCAAGACACCCCCAATAAAGGAGTGGTTCTGCAGGTGGTGACCACAGACCACTTCTCAGTTCCTATGCTTCCTGGCTGATGTTTTGGTCACTTTTGAATGCTGGCGGTGCTTTCACTCTAGTGGCAGCATGAGACGGAGTCTACAACCCACACAAGTGGCTCAGGTAGTGCAGCTCATCCAGGATGGCACATCAATGCGAGCTGTGGCAAGAAGGTTTGCTGTGTCTGTCAGCGTAGTGTCCAGAGCATGAAGGCGCTACCAGGAGACAGGCCAGTACATCAGGAGACATGGAGGAGGCCGTAGGAGGGCAACAACCCAGCAGCAGGACCGCTACCTCCGCCTTTGTGCAAGGAGGAGCAGGTGGAGCACTGCCAGAGCCCTGCAAAATGACCTCCAGCAGGCCACAAATGTGCATGTGTCTGCTCAAACGGTCAGAAACAGACTCCATGAGGGTGGTATGAGGGCCCGACGTCCACAGGTGGGGTTTGTGCTTACAGCCCAACACCATGCAGGACGTTTGGCATTTGCCAGAGAACACCAAGATTGGCAAATTCGCCACTGGCGCCCTGTGCTCTTCATAGATGAAAGCAGGTTCACACTGAGCACATGTGACAGACGTGACAGAGTCTGGAGACGCCGTGGAGAACGTTCTGCTGCCTGCAACATCCTCCAGCATGACCGGTTTGGCGGTGGGTCAGTCATGGTGTGGGGTGGCATTTCTTTGGGGTGCCGCACAGCCCTCAATGTGCTCGCCAGAGGTAGCCTGACTGCCATTAGGTACCGAGATGAGATCCTCAGACCCCTTGTGAGACCATATGCTGGTGCGGTTGGCCCTGGGTCCCTCCTAATGCAAGACAATGCTAGACCTCATGTGGCTGGAGTGTCAGCAGTTCCAGCAAGAGGAAGGCATTGATGCTATGGACTGGCCCGCCCGTTCCCCAGACCTGAATCCAATTGAGCACATCTGGGACATCATGTCTCGCTCCATCCACCAACGCCACGTTGCACCACAGACTGTCCAGGAGTTGGCGGATGCTTTAGTCCAGATCTGGGAGGAGATCCCTCAGGAGACCATCCGCCACCTCATCAGGAGCATGCCCAGGCGTTGTAGGGAGGTCATACAGGCACGTGGAGGCTACATACACTACTGAGCCTCATTTTGACTTGTTTTAAGGACATTACATCAAAGTTGGATCAGCCTGTAGTGTGGTTTTCCACTTTAATTTTGAGTGTGACTCCAAATCCAGACCTCCATGGGTTGATAAATTGGATTACCATTGATTATTTTTGTGTGATTTTGTTGTCAGCACATTCAACTATGTAAAGAAAAAAGTATTTAATAAGATTATTTCATTCATTCAGATCTAGGATGTGTTATTTTAGTGTTCCCTTTATTTTTTTGAGCAGTGTATAATTAAGAGTTTGTAACGGAAAGCCCTCCAGCATCTTTCCCTCTATAAATGTGTAAATTTAATCTGGGATCTCTTTCCTTTCTATTTACATTCTGAAAATTCACTGTGGATTTTATCCCAATAGCCGGAAGGGGGAGACATAGGAAGCATTGAGCTCACAAAAATTCAACCAAGGCAATATATTAAGTTTCACAATAGAAATTCTGCCGGTTAGAACGACTGGAATGTTAAGCCATCTACTGTGGTCTGATTGAATTGAGCGTTCTGTTGAAGTTTTGGGCAATGGTTTTATCTAAAATAAATATATCTATTCCTACATTTTTAAAATGGGAAATGATTGGGATTCCATAAGAAGAGATGGGGTCCTGTGCCGGGTGCTTAACCTGTTGGGGCCAGGGGGCAGTATTTGCACGGCCGGATAAAAAACGTACCCGATTTAATCTGGTTACTACTCCTGCCCAGAAACTAGAATATGCATATAATTAGTAGATTTGGATAGAAAACACTCTGACGTTTCTAAAACTGTTTGAATGGTGTCAGAGTATAACAGGCCAAATCCTGAGAAGATTCCATACAGGAAGTGCCCTGTCTGACAATTTATTGTCCTTCTGTAGCCTCTCTATCGAAAATACAGCATCTGTGCTGTAACGTGACATTTTCTAAGGCTTCCATTGGCTCTCAGAAGGCGCCAGAAAGTGTAATGAGATGCCTGCAGTCTCTGGGCGAAAAACAACAGCAGAGTTTGTTACTGGCCTGCCTGGGGACAGTGACACTGGTGAATTCTCCATTTTGTTCTTTCAGTCTTTGAACGAATACAACGTCGCCCGGTTGGAATATTAACGCTATTTTACGAGAAAAATCGCATACAAATTGATTTTAAACAGCGTTTGACATGCTTCGAAGTACGGTAATGGAATATTTTGACATTTTTGGTCACAAAATGCGCTCGCGCGTCACCCTTCGGCTTGTGACCTGAACGCGCGAAGAAAACAGATATTTCAATATAACTATGGATTATTTCGAACCAAAACAACATTTGTTGTTGAAGTAGAAGTCCTGGGAGTGCATTCTGACGAAGAACAGCAAAGGTAATCCAATTTTTCTTAACTTGTTAGGGCTAGGGGGCAGTATTGACACGGCCGGATAAAAAACATACCGATTTAATCTGGTTACTACTCCTGCCCAGTAACTAGAATATGCATATAATTATTGGCTTTGGATAGAAAACACCCTAAAGTTTCTAAAACTGTTTGAATGGTGTCTGTGAGTATAACAGAACTCATATGGCAGGCAAAAACCTGAGAAGATTCCTTACAGGAAGTGGCCTGTCTGACAAGTTGTTGTTCATCTTGGCTCTTTTTATTGAAGACTGAGGATCTTTGCTGTAACGTGACACTTCCTACGGCTCCCATAGGCTCTCAGAGCCCGGGAAAAAGCTGAATGATATCGAGGCAGCCCCAGGCCGAAACACATTATCGCTTTTGGCAAGTGGCCGATCAGAGGACAATGGGCTTAGGCGCGTGCACGGGTCGACCCCGTGCTTTATTTTCTTTCGTCTTTTTACCTAAACGCAGATTCCCGGTTGGAATATTATCGCTTTTTTATGAGAAAAATGGCATAAAAATTGATTTTAAACAGAGGTTGACATGCTTCGAAGTACGGTAATGGAATATTTAGAATTTTTTTGTCACGAATTGCGCCATGCTCGTCACCCTTATTTACACTTCGGATAGTGTCTTGAACGCACCAACAAAACGCTGCTGTTTGGATATAACTATGGATTATTTTGAACCAAACCAACATTTGTTATTGAAGTAGAAGTCCTGGGAGTGCATTCTGACGAAGACAGCAAAGGTAATAACATTTTTCTTGTAGTAAATGTGACTTTTCTGAGTGCTAAACATGCTGGGTGTCTAAATAGCTAGGCCTGTGATGCCGGGCTATCTACTGAGAATATTGCAAAATGTGCTTTCACCGAAAAGCTATTTTAAAATCGGACATATCGAGTGCATAGAGGAGTTCTGTATCTATAATTCTTAAAATAATTGTTATGCTTTTTGTGAACGTTTATCGTGAGTAATTTAATTCACCGGCAGTGTTCGGTGGGAATGCTAGTCACATGCTAATGTAAAAAGCTGGTTTTTGATATAAATATGAACTTGATTGAACAAAACATGCATGTATTGTATAACATAATGTCCTAGGGTTGTCATCTGATGAAGATCATCAAAGGTTAGTGCTGCATTTAGCTGTGGTTTATGTGACATTATATGCTAGCTTGAAAAATGGGTGTCTGATTATTTCTGGCTGGGTACTCTGCTGACATAATCTAATGTTTTGCTTTCGTTGTAAAGCCTTTTTGAAATCGGACAGTGTGGTTAGATTAACGAGAGTCTTGTCTTTAAAATTATGTAAAATAGTCATATGTTTGAAAAATTGAAGTTTTTGTATTTTTGAGGTTTTTGAATAACGCGCCACGGGATTACACTGGCTGTTACGTAGGTGGGACGATTTGGTGCCACCTATCCTAGAGAGGTTAAAGTAAATCTGAGTTTTTTGAGGGTCAAACATGGTGGGTGTCAAATTAGCTAGCCGTGATGGCCGGGCTATCTACTCAGAATATTGCAAAATGTGCTTTCACCGAAAAGCTATTTTAAAATCTGACACCGCGATTGCATAAAAGGAGTTCTGTATCTATAATTCTTAAAATAATTATGTATTTTGTGAACGTTAACCTGTTATGGATAGGGGGCAGTATTTTCACGGCCGGATAAAAAACGTACCCGATTTAATCTGATCATTACTCCTGCCCAGAAACTAGAATATGCATATAATTATTAGCTTTGGATAGAAAACACTCCAAAGTTTCTAAAACTGTTTGAATGGTGTCTGTGAGTATAACAGAACTCATTTGGCAGGCCAAAACCTGAGAAGATTCTGTACAGGAAGTACCCTGTCTGACCATTTCTTGGCCTTGATTATCTCTATCCAAAACAGGGGATCTCTGCTGTTACGTGACACTTCCTACGGCTCCCATGGGCTCTCAGAAGGCGGCAAAAAGCTGAATCGTGGCTTTGCAGGCCCTGGCTGAAAAACATTAGCGCGTTTGGATAGTGGCCGGTCAGAGTACTATGAGACTGAGGCTCGTGCACGAGTCGACTCCATGTTTACTTTCTCTCTCTTTGAACGAAAACAACCACTCCCGGTCGGAATATTATCGCTTTTTTACGAGAAAAATGGCATAAAAATTTATTTTAAACAGCGGTTGACATGCTTCGAAGTACGGTAATGGAATATTTTGAATTTTTTTGTCACGAAACGCGTCGGGCGCGTAACCCTTCGTCACCCTTGGATAGTGTCTTGAACGCACGAACAAAACGCCGCTATTTGGATGTAACTATGGATTATTTTGAACCAAACCAACATTTGTTATTGAAGTAGCAGTCCTGGGAGTGCATTCTGACGAAGAACACCAAAGGTAATCAAACTTTTCTAATAGTAAATCGGAGTTTGGTGAGGGTCAAACTTGGTGGGTGTCAAAATAGCTAGCCGTCATGGCTGGGCTATCTACTCAGAATATTGCAAAATGTGCTTTCACCGAAAAGCTATTTTAAAATCGGACACCTCGATTGCAAAGGAGTTCTGTATCTATAATTCTTAAAATAATTATGTTTTTTGTGAACGTTTATCGTGAGTAATTTAGTAAATTCACCGGAAGTTTGCGGTGTGTATGCTAGTTGCTAGTTCTGAACATCACATGCTAATATAAAAAGCAGTTTTTTGATATAAATATGAACTTGATTGAGCAAAACATGCATGTATTGTATAACATAATGTCCTAGGAGTGTCATCTGATGAAGATCAAAGGTTAGTGCTGCATTTAGCTGTGTTTTTGATTTTTGTGACATATATGCTTGCTTGAGAAATGGCTGTGGTTATTTCTGACTATGTACTCTCCTAACATAATCTAATGTTTTGCTTTCACTGTAAGGCCTTTTTGAAATTGGAAGTGTGGTTAGAGTAACGAGAGTCTTATCTTTCAAATGGTGTAAAATAGTCCTATGTTTGAGAACTTTGAATTATGACATTTTGTGGTTTTAAATTTGGCGCTCTGATGTGTCACTGGCTGTTGATTTCGTCCCACCTACCCTAGAGAGGTTAAGGGGGAGTAGGTCAGATTTGGTGAGATTTACTTTAAAATGTGAAATGGAGCTGAATTTGTCTATAATCTTCAAAGCATTCGGGAGAGATTGAGATACATTGTCTAGATAAAGTAAGATATCGTCGGCGTATAATGAGATGACGTGATCCATAGAACTCAGAGATATTGGTGTAATGTCTTTCAATTGTAGCACCCATTCTCCCTCAGGAGGTTGAAAGGATTTGGCATGGCCCCTCAGAACTTTTACAACTGCACCACCGAGAGCATCCTGACTGGTTGTATCACTGTCTGGCAACTACACTTCCTTTACCGGAAGGCCCTACAGAGTGTGTCCTTATACCATTATAAGCTCAGCACATGATGTCGGAGAAAGGCCACCAAAAATTGCCAGACTACATGCTCTCGTCCGGCAGGCGGTACCAGTGTATCAAGGCTCAGAACAACAGACTCCTAAACAGCTTCTATCCCCTGGCCATAAGACTGTTAAATGGCTAACAACTACTGCTCTCCCACAGTCTATCCCCAGGTCTCTACCCACTAAGACAGCTGACACTCTTGTTTTTTTTCTCTCTTATGTTTCTATTTTGAATACTGCATTGTTGGGAAGGACTTGCAAGTTTAGCATTTCAATGTACTTGTGCATATGACAAAACTTAAAATAATACTGTCTACGTCACAAATGGAACCCTATTCCCTACATAGGGCTCTCGTCAAAAGTATTGCGCTATGTGGAACTGAGGCCTTGAGGCACTGACCGTCCAATCACCATCAAACATTGCCAGATTCACTCAATAGAGACTCTCTCTCATGTCAACAGTGTAAACAGCGTTGAACTTGCATGGCGTAACATCATGGAGTTCTGGGGCCTCCAACCTGTTCCATTCACTAAAACAGAAGCCAGAGACTTTTTATATGAAAATGGATCAACTTTAGCAGCTGAGCATTCCAACTAGATCCTTGGGCCAGTCTAGGCCTAGGTAATACTGACTGAGTCTGGGTCAGATGAGAGTATAAAGCCCTCACACACAGTTTTGGCATGAATCATAAAGACTGATTCTGGATTATAATAATAACCACCCCAAAAATACAGATTTGGCATGGACACTGATTCTAGATGAGAGGATAACCCCAGCACAGGTTTGACGTGAATACTGACTTATTCCGGATCAGATGAGCCTATAACTAACTCATGAACACATATTTGTCATGAACATAGACTGATTCTAGATCAGATAATAATAATATTATTATAACCTACTCACCAGCACAGGTTTGAGCATGCTGACAAAGGCGCAGTAACGGCCCCTCTCTTCGATGAGCGCCCGGCACACAGCCCTCTTCTCAGTCTCCTCCAGCACAGCATAGCGCACGTTCACCTCCTGCAGGGCGCTGTCCAGCTGCCCGCGCACCTCGTCCTTTCCTAGGGAAACACAGGGGGGAACCAAAGTTGACAGGCAGAGCAGACTGGCAAAATAACAGGCAAACAAAGCCAGCGGGCTGCTGTAGCAAGTTAACAAAACTCAGGTTAGAAAACGATGCCCGAAACACGTTTGTTGAGGGGTGTGCATTTAAGTGATAATGCACGAGAAGACAGTGTTTGGAGGATATCTTGGCACGGGTGTTGCTAGGCCCAAAACTAAGTGGAGGGCAGGGAAACCGTGCCAATATATCCTCCAAACACCGGCTCCGAGGGCATTATCACTTTTATACAACCGGTTACCAATATATTCAAATAATGATTGACATATTTTAATTAAAAACGTTACTTTGATGAATTTATTCATACGATTTCATCCTTCCACGAGATATAGTCCCGACACAAATCTAGGGTTGCTACCCAAGCCGGTTCGTTCAATTGGGTCTGTTTCCAGAGACGCGACCCAGTCGTTCAGTCTTTTTGTTCTGTATCTATGAACGCGACCCAGTATTTCAGTCTTTTTGTTCTGCATCTATGAACGCGACCCAGTCGTCCAGTCTTTTTGTTCTGTATCTATGGGCTCGACCCAGTCATTCGTTCTAAATGTTCTATTGCCTTACTGGCTGGCAACGTTCTCATGCTTGCTAGCTAGTCAACTACGGCTAACTTACTGTCACATCAAACAGTGCAGTCAGAAAAAAAGCAAAGTAACGTAAACTCACCCCATTCCGTACAAATGTGCGCAACAGCGACATTCAAACCAGGCTGCAAAGAAAACTAATGGGACTGTAGCGACTGTGTTGACTTCAAAATCTGGGGTGTGAACTACGTTTCTATTTAAGCGTTGATCGACATGGTAATGGATCTATAGAATTGGAGAAAAGTAGAACAATCTGACCCTCCATTACATCGTGACGTGTCATGCCATAATGTACAGCAAGCATAAAGCAACTATTTCTGTCTTACAATCTCTCTCCACCAGGTGTAGCACTTCTCTCATCGTTTAAAAACAAGAAATGGACAGTGACGGGGGTAAGGGGGGTACCAAGTAATTTTTTGCGTCATCACTGTAAGCGATCATGACTCTCAAAGCCGCTGTTTACTTCTGAAGATCACTTTAGCACCACCCTAAAAACCCGATTCAAATTCGACACAAACCTTCAAATAGGAATGTAATGACACAATATATAAACTCTTTAGTGTTTTATTTACATTTTAGAGGCGATAAGGTGATAAGTTAGACAGATCGAGTGAAAAAAAAGCAGTTTTGCCACCGACATCTCTCCTTCTCACTACCACGCATTAGTTTCGCTTCCCCACCCGCCATTTTTAAAAAGATCCGACGGAGCTCGTTGCCTTCTTGAATCATGCAGAAACGGGAAGCGTGGAGTTCATGTCATTGATTTTGTTGGAAAGGGGAGAAGTTGTGCTTTACAATGATATTGACATTACAGTTGATCTGGAAGTATTACGTTTTTTGGGGTGCTAAAATAAGGTCAATTGTACGGACCAAGGCGATGGCCTTCCCTGTGGCTCAGTTGGTAGAGCATGGTGTGTGCAACACCAGGGTTGTGGGTTCGATTCCCACGGGGGGGCCAGTACAACATTTTCTTTTTTAAATGCACGAAATGAAATGTATGCATTCACTACTGTAAGTCGCTCTGGATAAGAGCGTCTGCTAAATGACTAAAATGTAAATGTGATCTACAAAAGTGAGTGAGTTTATGTTAGCTGCTTTTGCATTTGTTTAAACTGTTGTCTAATGAAATGTAATAATGAGTTAATGATGCGCGATTTCACCTGGCATAGAAAATGTGCTTTCTCGTCAGGACACTGTTGTTCAGAGGAGATGGCCAATAACACAGTTAACACAATCACTTCAAACTGAAGCTGGAAAGCCTCTAAACTAGCTGCATTTCGTTTTACCTGTTTGACATGGTATCCATAAAAATGATGCCGATTCAGGATTTCGACTGGCTGACAAAAGCTGCCTGCCTGACTACTACACTTTCATTACTATGGAACAGCTGGAGATATAATTCTATATTGAAACAGAGACAGACAGCAAGGTTTATACAAGTCTCCGCTATTGAAAACCAATTGCTAAATGTGGCAAATAGAACAGGAATTGTAGACCTTACAGTGAAATGCTTACTTACAAGTCCTTAATTAACTTCTATGGGAAACGTGGGACGTGAGCGTCTATTGACGCTGAGCACTCTATTCAACAGTCAGTGGAAGACCGTGGCGCGAAATACAAACTCACAGACACCATTCAAACAGTTTTAGAAACTTTAGGGTGTTTTCTATCCAAATCTACTAATACTATGCATATTCTCGTTTCTGGGCAAGAGTAGTAACCAGTTTAAATCGGGGACGTTTTTTATCCGGCCGTGAAAATACTGCCCCCTAGCCCCAACAGGTTTTAACCAACAATGCAGTTTTATGAAAAATACGTGTTAAGTAAAACATAGAAGTAACAAATAATTAAAGAGGAGCAGTAAAATAATAATAGCGAGGATATATAGAGGGGGTACTGGTAGAGAGTCAATGGGCAGGGGGCACCGGTTAGTCGAGGTAATATGTACATGTACAGTAGGTTGAGTTAAAGTGACTATGCATAGATTATAAACAGAGAATAGCAGCAGTATAAAAGGGGGGGGGGGGGGGCAATGCAAATAGTCTGGGTAGCCATTTGATTAGCTGTTCAGGAGTCTTATGGCTTGGGGGTAGATGCTGTTGAGAAGCCTTTTGGACCTAGACTTGGCACTCCTGTACCGCTTGCCATGCGGTAGCAGAGAGAACAGTCCATGACTAGGGTGGCTGGAGTCTTTGACAATTTTTAGGGGCTTCCTCTGACATCGCCTGGTATAGAGGTCCTGGATGGCAGGAAGCTTGGCCCCAGTGATGTACTGGGCCGTATGCACTACCCTCTGTAGTGCATACTGTAGTGCCTTGCGGTCGGAGGCCGAGCAGTTGCCATACCAGGCAGTGATGCAACCAGTCAGGATGCTCTCGATGGTGCGGTTGTAGAACTTTGAGGGTCTGAGGACCCATGCCAAATCTTTTCAGTCTCCTGAGGGGGAATAGATTCTGTTGTGCCCTCTTCACGACTGTCTTGGTGTGTTTGGACCATGTTAGTTTGTTGATGTGGACACCAAGAAACTTGAAGGCCTCAACCTGCTCCACTACAGCTCCGTCGATGAGAATGGTGGGGTGCTCGGTCCTCCTTTTACTGTAGTCCACAATCATCTCCTTTGTCTTGATCAGTGGATATCAAGTTTATGAATTGTCTGGCTGGGCTGATGAGACAGTGGACTGTGGAGTGAGATGGGACAGAGTAAACATGCATTTCAACAGCATCGCTTTAGCCAGTGGTAACTTGTGGAATAGACACTGGCTGGAATGCGGTTTTAACCATCTTAGTATTCTAATTGCTGGTCAGAGGTGTCTGTTATTTATCCCAAAACTTTAGAAGAGAAATTCGGACCGTGATTGAGAAACTATAAATACACAGCTTGATAGAGCCAAAGCATAGTACCTGCTATCGCATACTTTTGCCACAAGAAAGCAGTATAACCTTGAAAATCACTTTGTTTTGAATATCCTGTGTTTTCCATACACTGAGCATACAAAACATTAAGAACACCTGCACTTCCCATGAGACTGACCAGGTGAAAGCTATGGTCCCTTATTGATGTCACTTGTTAAATCCACTTCAATCAGTGTAGATGAAGGGGAGAACACCGGTTAAATAAGGATTTTTAAGCCTGGAGACAATTGAGACATGGATTGTGCATGTGGGCCATTCAGAAGGTGAATGGGCTAGACAAAATATTTAAGTGCCATTTGAATGGTAGTAGTTGCCAGGTGCACCGGTTCTAGTCAAAAACTGCAACGCTGCAGGGTTTTTCAAACGTGGAAAACAGAGGGTTAAATAATGAACATGTAATTGGGGAATTGAAATCAGGTGTGTAAAACAAAGACAAAACAAATGGAAAATGAAAAGTGGATCGGTGGTCGCTAGAAGGCCGGTGACGTCGACCGCTGAACGCCCCCCGAACAAGGAGAGGGACCGACTTCGGCGGAAGTCGTGACAAGTGCATTCATCTTAAGATGGCTCGGTGGACAACCACATATCACAGGCATAGTAAGTATACTTTTCCTCAATAAAGTAGCTTTCACATGCCATGCAGCAAAGTCAAGGGCAGGACAGAAACAGGCTCTCCGAATATAGATTACCCTTGTTCATGCGTGGTTCGGACGGACCAGTCATCAGCACTATCTGCAGTGCCTTTATTCAAATGACTCTCTCCTAACACACACGCCATACGTTGCTGTTACGATTTTTTTTATCCCGCTGCTCAGCCACTTTACCTCTGAATATATGCATATAACTACCTCATCTATCACTGACACTATCATTATTGATAATGTTCTTGTACATACTGTATATTATTTTATTTATATTGACACTATCTTTCTGATATTTCTACTATGCAAGTAACCATTTGGCTGTACCGTTTACACCTTCTGTAGAGACCCATCCACTTAACAAGATGTGGCTGGTGGTTATAGCATTTCTTTCACATGACCCATCAATTTAGACAAGTGTCTGGATAAGCGTCATCTAATATTAGCAAAAAAAATTATCTGGACACTTTGTTTACCTGGAATTTGTCCTTATTGTAGGCTACTACTTTTACCACTTTTAGTCTTAATCTTTACTACACTATTCACTGTTTAGCACACGACCTCACATGTGAATCCTTAAAAAGCTGGCTTAAGAGGGTGTGAACAATGCTGAATGGCTGTAGACAAAGGAGAGCTCTCCAGTAGTAGTACCAAAACATTCAAAGGCCATTTTCTCAAAATTGAGGTTACAAGTTTTTCAACTTTCAAAGCAGAATAACTTTCCCATTGTTCCTCAAAATTTCAGTGTATGATATACCATTTTCTAACCCTGTGTCTCTGCTTTTATCCAAAGTAAAAAAATAATTTAAAATTTTGCTACATAAGACCGAATCACGGTGGTCGGTCACATCTACAGAAGTGCACTACTTTTGACCAGAACTGTAGTGCACTACATAGGGAATAGGGTGCCATTTTGGAGGCAGAGCTGGGCTTTTCGGAGTGCAAACTTTTGAAAATAAAATTCCACTGTGTAGAGGCAAACACGGAAGCTGGGTGCAAGAGGCAGCGGGGCCGGACGGTATTGTGTTCACAGAGCATGCGCAGAACAGATGGCAGGCATATTTAGTTATTTTCAACCGCTCCTTGTCCCAGCCTGTAATCCCCATGTCTTAAACTGACCACCATCATTCCTGTTCCCATGAACACTAAGGCTTCCTGCCACAATGACTACCGCCCTGTAGCACTCACATCTGTAATCAAGAAGTGCTTTGAAAGGCTGGTTATGCCACATCAACTCGAATATCCCAGACCCAATTCAATTTGCATACCGCCCCAACAGATTCATGAGACGACACAATCTCAATTGCAGTCCACACTGCCCTCACCCAACTAGATAAGAGGAATACCTGTGAGAACGCTGTTCAATGACTACATATCAACGTTCAACACCATTTGCCTCTCCAAGCTCGTCACCAAGCTTAGGACCCTGGGACTGAACACCTCCCTATGTAACTGGATCCTGGACTTCCTGACGGGCTGACCCGAGGTGGTGAGGATAGGCAACATCCCCTCTACCACACTGACCCTTAACCTGTTAGGGCTAGGGGGCAGTATTGACACGGCTGGATAAAAAACGTACCCGATTTAACCTCTCTGGGCTAGGTGGGACGCTTGCATCCCACCTACTCAACAGCCAGTTGAATCCTGTGGCGCGTTATTCAAATCCTTAGATATGCTATTACTTCAATTTTTCAAAAATATGACTATTTTACACCATTTTAAAGACAAGACTCTCGTTAATCTAACCACACTGTCCGATTTCAAAAAGGCTTTACAACGAAAGCAAAACATTAGATTATGTCAGCAGAGTACCCAGCCAAAAATAATCAGACACCCATTTTTCAAGCTAGCATATAATGTCACATAAACCCAAACCACAGCTAAATGCAGCACTAACCTTTGATGATCTTCATCAGATGACAATCTTAGGACATTATGTTATACAATACATGCATGTTTTGTTCAATCAAGTTCATATTTATATCAAAAAACAGCTTTTTACATTAGCATGTGACGTTCAGAACTAGCATACCCCCCGCAAACTTCCGGTGAATTTACTAAATTACTCACGATAAACATTCACAAAAAGCATAACAATTATTTTAAGAATTATAGATACAGAACTCCTCTATGCACTCGATATGTCCGATTTTAAAATAGCTTTTCGGTGAAAGCACATTTTGCAATATTCTCAGTAGATAGCCCGGCATCACAGGGCTAGCTATTTAGACACCCAGCAGGTTTAGCACTCATCAAAGTCAGATTTACTATAAGAAAAAAGTTCTTACCTTTGTTGTCTTCGTCAGAATGCACTCCCAGGACTTCTACTTCAATAACAAATGTTGGTTTGGTCCCAAATAATCCATCGTTATATCCAAACAGCGGCGTTTTGTTCGTGCGTTCTAGACACTATCCTAAAGGCTAAATAACATGACAAGGTAAAAATAACCCACTGTTCCTAGGCCGTCATTGAAAATAAGAATTTGTTCTTAACTGACTTGCCTAGTTAAATAAAAGGTAAAACATATATTTTTTAAATCCACAAAAGGGATTTTAACTTTTTTATTTATTTAACCTTTATTTAACTAGGCTAGTCAGTTAAGAACAAATTAGTATTTTCAATGACGGCCTAGGAACAGTGTGTTAACTGCCTTGTTCAGGGGCAGAACGACAGATTTTTACCATATCAGCTCGGGCATTCGATCTTGCAACCTTTCGGTTACAAGTGGGGCTGCAGTGGAGCAGGACGAGAGCTTCAAGTTCCTTGTTTTCCAAATAATTTAAATGGTCCCCGCACACAGTCGTGAAGGTGTGATAGCGCCTCTTCCCCCTCAGGAGGTTGAAAAGGTTTGGCATGGGCCCTTACATCCTAAAAAAATACAGCTGCACCACTAGGACTGGCTGCATCACTGCCTGGTATGGCAACAGCTCTGCCCTGGATCGCATCTAGCCTGCAGTCTGACCAGCAGTGGTTGGTTAGGGGTATTTCCTATCTGGAGCTGCTGAATGCTCCAGGTGGGTTCAGTTCAGCGTTAGTGGTTCTGGGCAGCGTGGGGGTGTGGACAGGGAGATATCCCAGAATTCTATACTTCCATATCGACTGCCGCTCTTCTCCAGAGGGGTGAGTCAGCACTGAGGACACTGCACCACCCTCCCTGTTAACACGGCCCACTTGACGTGAAACAAACCAAGACACCCATCTCAAAAAAGAGGTCCTTCCCCATCACTAAACATTGCTGCTGGTGATTCTCTGATCCACCTCTACGCAGACGACACCATTCTGCATACTTCTGGCCCTTCTTTGGACACTGTGTTAACTAACCTCCAAACGAGCTTCAATGCCATACAACTCTCCTTCCGTGGCCTCCAACTGCTCTTAAATGCAAGCAAAACTAAATGCATGCTCTTCAACCGATCGCTGCCCACACCTACCCACCCGTCCAGCATCACTACTCTGGACGGTTCTGACTTCTGAATATGTGGACAACTACAAATACCTGGGTGTCTGGTTAGACTGTAAACTCTCCTTCCAGGCTCACATTAAGCATCTCCAATCCAAAGTTAAATCTAGAATCGGCTTCCTATATCGCAAACAAAGCATCCTTCAATCATGCTGCCAAACATACCCTAGTAAAACTGACTATCCTACCGATCCTTGACTTCGGCGATGTAATTTACAAAATAGCCTCCAACACTCTACTCAGCAAACTGGATGTAGTCTATTACCAGTGCCATCCATTTTGTCACCAAAGCCCCATATACTACCCACCACTGCGATCTGTATTCTCTCGTTGGCTGGCCCTCGCTTCATATCCGTCGCCAAACCCACTGGCTCCAGGTCATCTATAAGTCATTGCTAGGTAAAGCCCCGTTTACTCAGCTCGCTGGTCACTCAGCTCCAGCAGGTATATTTCACTGGTCACCCCCAAAGCCAATTCGTCCTTCGGCCACCTTCCTTCCAGTTCTCTGCTGCCAATGACTGGAACAAACAGCAAAAATCACTGAAGCTGGAGACTCATATCTCCCTCACTAGCTTTAAGCACCAGCTGTCAGAGCAGCTCACAGATCACTGCACCTGTACATAGCCCATCTGTAAATAGCCCATCCAACTACCTCATCACCATATTGTTATTTATTTTATTTATTTTGCTCCTTTGCACCCCAGTATCTCTACTTGCACACTCATCTTCTGCACATCTATCACCCCAGTGTTTCATTTGCCATACTGTAATAATTTCGCCACTATGGCCTATTTATTGCCTCACCCCCCTTATCATACCTCATTTGCACACACTGTATATAGACTTTCTCTATTGTATTATTGACTGTACGCTTGTTTATTCCATGTGCAACTCTGTTGTTGTTTGTGTCGCACTGCTTTGCTTGATCTTGGCCAGGTCGCAGTTGTAAATGAGAACTTGTTCTCAACTAGCCTACCTGGTTAAATAAAAATAAAATAAATAAATACAATTCCCACAAGACATGATCACAGCCACATTTTGCTTAAAAAGGCGCTGACAGACAGCACACGGCGGACGGGGTGGCCCATTCATTTTCGATGATGCCTAGGCGGGGGGCAAAATTCTTCCAGGTGGAGCAGTCAGCAGTGCTCGTGCCCATGGAAGTTGCCCAGCCGACGAGGAGAAAATAGGACTCCGCTCTATTTCGTTGTTGGTCAATCACAGTAGGACCAGCTAACTTACCCACTTTAGCCAACTAGATTGCTAACACTATCAGTTTACAGAGTCACATTTGACAATACATTTATTTAAATTTTTTATATCAAATATGTTTTGGTCTGATGTGATTAATAAGGAGCGTCCAGACATTGCACTTCAAAGGATCCGCCCCTTTTTTTTCAATTTTCGCCTAAAATGACATACCCAAATCAAACTGCCTGTAGCTCAGGACCTGAAGCAAGGATATGCATATTCTTGGTACCATTTGAAAGGAAACACTTTAAAGTTTATGGAAATGTGAAATGAATGTAGGAGAAATAACACATTAGATCTGGTAAAAGTTAATACAAAGAAAAAAAATTTAAAAAAATTTGTACCAGCATCTTTGAAATGCAAGAGAAAGGCCATAATGTATTATTCTAGCCCAGGCGAAATTTAGAATCTGGCCACTAGATGGCAGTGTATGTGCAAAGTTTTAGACTGATCCAGTAAACCATTGCATGTCTGTTCAAAATGTTATCAAGACTGCCCAAAATGTGCCTAATTGGTTTATTAATAACTTTTCAAGTTCATAACTGTGCACTCTCCTCAAACAATAGCATGGTTTTCTTTCACTGTAATAGCTACTGTAAATTGGACAGTGCAGTTAAATTAACAATAATTTAAGCTTTCTGCCAATATCAGATATGTCTATGTCCTGGGAAATGTTCTTGTTACTTACAACCTCATGCTAATCGCATTAGCCTACGTTAGCTCAACCATCCCCGAGGGACCCACCGATCCTGTAGAGGTTATGCATTTATGAAATTGCTTCTTCCAATTATTGATAAACATGCACCTGTTAAGAAACCGACTTAAAATGATTAAGGCTCCATGGATTACTGAGGAATTGAAACATTTTATGGTTGAAAGGGGAGTGGCTAATAAGTCTGGCTACACATCTGACTGGCTGTCTTACTGCAAATTGAGAAATTTTGTGACTGAACTCAACAAAAAGAAGAAACTGTATTATGAAGCCAATATCAATGATATAAAGAATGATGGAAAAACAGAGCACTTTAAATTAAATTGTGGGCAGAAAGACAAATTCAACTCCATCTTTTCATCAAATCAGATGAAAATCAAAACCATTTGATGTTGCCAAATATTTTACCGATTACTTAAATTGGAAAAGTTGGCAAATTTAGGCAGGAAATGCCAACAACGAACAGTGAGCCATTGTACTCATGCGTAAAACATTTAAATAATGAAAGAAAAACATTAACTTGGAATTTTGTTAGTGTGGGAAAGGTGGAAAAATAATTGTTATTGATCAATAATGACAAACCTGGCATTGACAAACAACTTAGATGGAAAGCTATTGAGGATGGTAGCTGACTCTATAGCCACTCCTATCTGTCATATCTTTAATCTGAGCCTAGAGGAAAGTCTTTGTCCTCAGGCCTGGAGGGAAGCCAAAGTCATTCCGCTACCAAAGAGTGACACCACACAAAGCACGTCCTGCAGGCTCTCCTTTTATCTTATCTTGATTATTGTCCAGTCATATGTGTTGCAAAGAAAATACCTAGTTAAGCTGCAGCTGGCCCAGAACAGAGCGCACGTCTTTCTCTTCATTGTAATCAGAGGGCTAATATTAATACTATGCATGCCAGTCTCTCTTGGCTAAGTTGAGTAAAGACCACATTACTTCTTGTTTTTATAAGAAACATTAATTTATTGGAAATTCCAAATTGTTTGCATAGTTAACTTACACACAGTACTGACACACACAGTACTGACACACACACAGTACTGACACACACACACACACACACACACACACACACACACACACACACACTTACCCACCAGACATGCCACCAGGGGTCTTTTCACAGTTCAAGTTCAGAACAAATTCAAAGAAACATACAGTATTATACAGAGCCATGAGTGTATATAACTCCCTTCCATCTTATAGCGCAAGTGAACAGCAAACCAAATAAAACAAATAAAGCAACACCTCACGGCACAACGCCTCTCCCCATGTGACCTACTTGTTGTGTGTATGTACTGACATGCATGTGTAACTGATGTGCGCGCGCACACACACGTTAATGTTTTTAAAATGTAAATTATAAAGTCTTTTGTCTGTCTTTTTCATTATGTGTCGGACCCCAGTCAGACAAGCTGTCGCCATTGCCGTCGGCTAACGGGGATCCTAATAATCAAATCAGTCTCCCAAATAATGAGTGAGGTATTTCAGACATAATTCTGCACCATAGCTATATTTTAAATATTTGTGCTGGCAGAATTAAACCAATGACGCCGTCGGTTGATTGAGCCTGCTGTCCAATCTAAAAATGAACGGAGTCATGTTTTGTAGCAATTGTGGCATGTGTGTTTTGCCGATTGCACCATCACGCTAGCAGCGAGTAAATATGATTGCCCTTGTTCATTAGAGCCATTAGACTTGTCTTAACGATGTTCCTATCTGCCATGACATTGTAGGCCGACTCATTTTCCATGGCTTTGTAAAGACTACAGCCTGACGGGAGCCCTACTTCCTTGTCCAATTGTGTTCCCACCCTCGAAGTTAGGCTTTTCAAAACGCTGGCGGTACTAGTTTTTACAGGGTCACGGGAGCCATGTTACTGTACACTGTCTATCTGAGATGGCTAAATAATTACAGTGGCTGCTTCTGATGATTCCTTTTTCCAAGAAGAGTATACACTGGAATACACTTAAGAACAGTTGAGACAGTGAGAATAAGAATTGTGCAGCCGCCACTCCTGAACCTGGGGAGCCACAGTCAGACTCCGACTGGTAGTGCACCTATGCGGGATCTGAACAGCCACGCCAACAGAAGAGGAATGTATGTGCTGCAACAAATTAGACCGCGGACTGTTCTTACTGGAGAAGGTCACTTCAGATCCCATGGATCATGTGTGTGTGACAGACCATCGAAATTTATACACACAGATAGAGGGGTGCTGGAGACATTCTTCAGAACCTCCAAGATCAAGTGGCTGCGGCAGCCTACACAATCGGAACCAGGAGGGCAAATGACAAACGAGTTAGTGGCTATGCTGTCAGTAGCTGGCTAGCAATATAAGCTCTCTTTTTACGAGTCAGCATTGTTCAGTACAATTTTATGATAGATTCGGCCATAATGGGCTTGCTAGTACCACAAGCCAAGCAAGCTAGCTTCGTTTGCTATACCCAAAATGTACTATAGCCTAACTTTAAAGCTAGCGAGCAAGCTTAGCTAGCCTAGTTAGCCTCCAATATTTTGATGACTCATAACTAATATTATTTAAGTAACTATACCCGTGTTGTAGCTAGCTAGCTAGTATGTGTGTGAGAAGTCTCATTCTGCATCATGCTGCTACAGTAGGAATACAGACTGTACACAACAATTGCCCATAAAAATCTAATAGAGTTTTTGTCATTCTATTACAGACAACACCATTTGGTGGCCAACAGATTATTTTTGAGTTTGTTCCATGTGGGGAGAAGCTAGGTAGAGGACACCGAATCCCCTTGCCTAAATCTGTTGTGCCATTCAAGCAATTTATCCCTCACACGAACAGCATGACAGTTCTGACTGACTCCTCCCATATGTATGGGTGAACTATGTTAATAGTTCACTAAAGTTTATAACAACGTACCGGCGATTGCGTCGCCTGTGGACCTATTGGGGGGGTAAGCAAATTGGAGTGGGTCTAGGGTAACAGGTAGGGTGGAGGTGATATGATCCTTGACTAGTCTCTCAAAGCACTTCGTGATGACAGAAGTGCGTGCTACGGGGCGAAAGTCATTTAGTTCAGTTACCTTAGCTTTCTTGGGAACAGGAACAATGGTGGCCATCTTGAAGCATGTGGGGACAGCAGACTGGGATAGGGATTGATTGAATATGTCCATAAACACACCAGCCAGCTGGTCAGAGCATGCACTGGAGACGCAGCTAGGGTTGGCAGGCTGGCAGCCTTGCGAGGGTTAACACGTTTAAATGTTATACTCACGTCGGCCAAGGAGAGGCCACAGTCTTTGGTAGCGGGCCGTGTTGTTGGCACTGCATTGTCCTCAAAGCGCGCAAAGAAGTTGTTTAATTTGTCTGGGAGCAATATGTCGATGTCCACAACGGGGCTGGTTTTCTTTTTGTAATCCATGATTGTCTGTAGACCCTGCCACATACGTCTTGTGTTTGAGCCATTGAATTGCAACTCCACTTTGTCTCTATACTGACGCATTGCTTGTCTGATTGTCTTGCGGAGGGAATAACTACACAGTTAGTATTTGGCCATGTTTCCAGTCGCCTTGCCATGATTAAACGCGGTGGTACGTGCTTTCAGTTTTGCACGAACGCTGCCATCAATCCACAGTTTCTGGTTAGGGAAGGTTTTAATAGTCACAGTGGGCACAACATCTCCTATATACTTCCTTATAAACTCGCTCACCGAGTCAGCGTATACGTCAATGTTATTGTCTGAGGCTACCCAAAACATATCCCAGCCCACGTGATTGAAGCAATCTTGAAGCGTGGAATTCGATTGGTCAGACCAGCGTTGGATAGACCTAAGCACGGGCGCTTCTTGTTTTAGTTTCTGCCTATAGGATTGGAGCAGCAAGATGGAGTCATGGTCAGATTTGCCAAAAGGAGGGCGGGGAGGGCCTTGTATGCATCGCTTTGGAAAAGTCATAGTGCTGGTTGCGCTGGTAAGTGCTGATATCCAATAGTTCTTCCCGGCTGTATGTAATAACACAAGGTTTTCTGGGATAACAATGTATGAAATAATACATTAAAAAAAACATTGCACAGTTTCCTAAGGACTTGAAGCAAAGATTTTTCAACTGGTGCTCAGGTTAAGCATTTACAGTGCCAGGGTGCCAAAGACTAATGTTTCAACATAGCCCAAAATCTTTAGTTCTTTGTTCATAGACAAAAATCATTAGTCAGTCAAATTCAAGAACAATGTTCTAGAATTTGTTGTAGCATATTGTAAAAGCCTATATTAGAATGACCATCTCCGGTTAAAAGTGATTCTGTAAATTACCAATGTTCTCAATAAATTAGCTACATAATGTACCGTGCCTTCAGAAACTATTCACACCCTTTGACATTTTTCGCATTTTGTTGTGTTACAACCTGAATTTAAAATTAATTAAATTGCTAATCAAAGTGGAATCGTGTTTTGAAACGTTGAAAGAGTCAATAAGTATTCAACACCTTTCTTATGGCAAGCCTAAATAAGTTCAGGAGTAAAAATGTGCTTAGCAAGTCACAAGTTGCATGGACTTACTCGGTATGCAATAATAGTGTTAAACATGATTTTTGAATGACTACCTCATCTCTGTACACCACACATATAGTTATCTGTAAGGTCCTTCAGTCGAGCAGTGCATTTCAAACACAGATTCAACCACAAAGACCAGGGAGGTTTTCCAACGCCTCGCAAAAAAGGGTACCTATTGGTAGATTGGCAAAAAAAAAAGCAGATATTGAGTATCCCTTTGAGTTTGGTGAAGTTATTAATTACACTTTGGATGGTGTATCAAGACACTACAAAGATACAGGCCTCCTTCCTAACTCAGTTGCCGGAGAGGAAGGAAGCCGCCCTGGGATTTCACCATGAGGCCAATGGTGACTTTAAAACAGTTACAGAGTTTAATGGCTATGATAGGAGAAAACTGAGGATGGATCAATTTAATCAATTTTGGAATAAGTCAAGTGGTATGAATACTTTCTGAAGGCACTAACATCTAGAGTCTTTTGGCATTTTTTATTTTTAAGCTTGATAACATTTTTAACCTTTCAAAATCCATTTGTTAAGGTGATTCATGTAGTAGTTAAAACGTTTTTGGATGGTTTACATGTAGATGTTTGGTGTTTTAAGGCCATTTTTGCTACTTTATGCAGGTTTACTTATGGAATATAATGGTACATTGATAAATACTGGTCCATTACTCACAAATACACCAGATTTGTATTTTTATGGCAACAAATTCAACAGTAATATCACCTTTCCAAAATTGGATTCAGTATCGACAGCCATATTGGATAATGTAAAAAGCAAAATGAGTGCGTGCCATTTTGGGGCATCTCTTCTAATATCAGTTAATACATTACAAAGAGAAGCACTACAAAATGTGACGCTTTAAAATGCTACGTAACGGTTTCATCACTTTTTGACACTAAGGCCCCAGAATACAGTTTGACCAAATCATGGTTTTAGTAGCCAAAGATATTTTGAAGTTTGGAGTGAGATGAGCTTGTAGAATGTGCAGCTCGTAGAATGTGCAGCTCGTATCTATGCAACCAATACAAATTTTACTCGCACAGCCAAATCACAAGGTTAATAAAATGTGACTAATTGGTCTCAGTCTGGAACCCTGGTTATCCATATATTCATATGCTAGTTCTGCTTTGCGATACCAATAACTTTCTCAGTCGTCATGGTGTGGTCTTGTAGAGCAACACTTGAGGAATGAACAAAGACTTCAATTCTCAAAGAAGACTGAAGCTCAATTCATAGTTCAGAGCTGCGATAGTCATGACATCATTACTGGCCATGCATTTAAAAATCATAATGGGGAGGTGGATTATCGCGTTTAAGCTTTTTGCTAACTAACAAGGTAAGATTGTTGTTATTGTCATAGAATTTTACATCTGGGAAAAATGTATTTATCTTTACAGCCTCTCACTACGGAGACTAGCTAGAGCTACTCAACCATAACCTGGCTGAAACGATACCATCTACAGAAGAGGAACATTGAAGGTGTGGTGAGATGGATTGGCGAAGAGGGGCACCGTAACAGCTGCGAGTGTGGACAAACCACATTGTCTCCTTTCACAAAGCCAGCTGTGTTAAGGTAACCTGAACCTCGGTAATGACTGTTCCGCTGCTTGCTGCTTTGAATCACACTTTCTATGTAGGTGTAGTCCAATCCCTCCCTCCCAAACACTTAGGCCACATTGCCATGGGTGTTTCCCTCTTATCTGGGCCAGAGAGTGTCACATCACACAGTACTTAGAGAGTTAGAAACAGACACCCTTACCTTTCTTCACCTTCTTCTGCAGCTTGATTGTATCTGAGGATTTCTTCTTTATGTCTGCTCTGGCCTTCTTGTATTCTGCATTGGGAAGACATGAGATAAAGTCTCAGTGAAATGAGTCGGATAACTCAGACTTGTCATAATTTTATGTATGTACGGTCTCCTACCTTTGGCATGGTCCTTGTCCAACTGACTGGCTACCTTCTTCCACTCCTCAATCTTCAGCTCCAGGGGGTTGATCAGGGTATCTGTTAGTGCCCTACAGTGGAACCCAATAGACCAGCCGTTACATTACAGTGAAAAATACAGTGGTTCACCTGGAATCTTCTCCAGACTGGTTGATACGATTCAACTTCATCAAATTCTGAATTATCAATGGAAACAAAGCGGGGCTTTTTTCAGGTCAATGACTGATCCATCTAAGTAATTGTTATTGATAGGCGGGTGGTCATAAACTAGATAAACCAGGTGATCAAAACTAAACACCATAGCTTGGGAAGCAAAGCAATTAGACTCAGCATAGTCTCAGGTAGGCTGTGAACTCCTATCTTCACATACCCGACATAGCGCCATGTCATGAAGCCTGAGCTGACCAGCCATGACAGGTTAGCACACAATGTGTTTAAACTTGTGAGATAGCACTGTTAACACTTTCACATCACTGCGTCCAACACATAGGGTTACTGGGGAAAACTAGGCCAAACTGATGACGATAAGTTTGTTGGTTTCCCTTCCCTCTACTGTCTAAAGGCCTATTCAGAGCTGAGGCCCTATCTGGGTTGGGCCTATGTACAGTAAGGTCAATGGGATCATTGGGATTTTGGTGTCAGTCCTTGTTAATTTCAACTGAGGCTGGGTGGTCAATGAGTTGACATTGCGTAATCCATTCAAATAAAGACAATGAACCATGTCTGATGGAAATTATAGAGGGAAAAATAAGAAAATATGGAATGAGACACTGCCAGGACTTACACCAAAACCTAAATCTGCAACAGTGTTCAAAACTGTCATTTCAGGTGGAGTGAGCCTCGTTAAAAAATAAAAATAAAATAAAAAAGAGTGAAAAAGAAAAGCTAGCAAATGATCCTAAAGTAGCAGCTCAGAAGAGGAGGAAAGTAGGCTGCAGCCTGGGCTAGCGTATAGGCACACCCTTTTCACAGTACCATCTTGACCCGAACCATACTCTGCTGGATCTGATATTTTCTTTTCACATTGTCAATTCCGGGCATGGTTCCAGCAACTGAGCCATGTCTCAGGCTTCGAGAGAGCACTGGCTGTAGTACAATCAATTGTCAGGGTGATTTTACAGCTGGACAAAATGTTCATTTGTCTGTCTCATCAGTGCACTGAGAGCAACAGAAAGGACCCTAAGCAGAGCCTGAATGGATTTGCTGGGGCTGAAGTAGGCAGGGGAAATTGGGTTCAGGATAGTAGGGGAGTGTGAGGCGAGCCTGCTGTTATCCACTTGGGCTTTAATTGCAGTTAGCCAGGGTCATAATCGTAGAAAAGGGACAGCGCTCTGTGGTTTCAGGAGGAATGCCCGATATAGTGCCTCCAGAAAGTATTCACACTCCCTGACCTTTTCAATTTAATGTGTTACAGCCTGAGTTTAAAATGTATTAAAATGAGACGTCGTCACTGGCCCACACACAGACTACCTCATATGTTCAAAGTGGAATTATGTCGATTTTTTATGAAATGTTTTGAGTCAATAAGTATTGTACCCCTTTCTTATGGCAAGCCTAATAAGTTCAGGAGTAAAAATGTGCAATAGTGTTTAGGTAGTCATTCAAAAATCATGTTAATCTCTGTACCCCACACATGTAAAGCCCTTCAGTCGAGCAGTGAATTTCTAACACAGATTCAACCACAAAGACCAGGGAGTTTTTCCCAATGCCTCGCAAAGAAGGGCATCCATTGGTAGATTAAAAAAAATAAAACAAAATAAAAGCAGGCATTAAATATCTCTTTGAGCACAGTGAAGTTATTAATTAGACTGGATGGTACGCATCAATACACCCAGTCACTACAAAGATACAGGCGTCCTTCCTAACTCAGTTGCCAGAGGAAGCGCTTTATTTGCCTGACGTTTTAGATAGCCATGTAATTCTCTCTTGGACAAGTTGAGAGGAGAGACAAGGAAGCCCAGCTAGCTTAAGAATAACAGTTACATGTAGTGGAGTTACTTTTAGTCATTTCCATATTAATTCAACATTTACCAATATTTTTTTTGGAATGGTGAACTTACTAAATGAAATGAGAGTTTGACTGTGTGATAATAGGTTGCTTCTTGTGTAAATATTTTCTGTCTGGATTTTAATGATTTGTATAGCCTATAGCCTCAAACGGAGGACGCTAACAAACATTTTCAACACTGCAGGAGTTGTGTTTATTTTGCTTTATTCCGGGACAATGTGGAAAGCCTGAACTTTTAATGTAGCAACTGTTTGCTTTCAGAGGACTATATGGGCGAAGTGGCTACTCTTAGCAAACAAGTAGCGAACTTACACAAGCTACTGGGGAATCCACGCCCGCCAACTTTTTCCTTTCTCTTCTACCCCAGTAGCCGGACGCCGCTCTGGCCTGATGAAAGTGTCGCCACCGTGCCTCTGGAGGGATCCCTCCCCTGAAGGGGTCTCCCCCTTCCTTGAAGAATGGAGTTAGTAGGATGCTCCTGTCCTGGATGACTTGGTCGAAGTTCCTGTTCTCGATCCTACCAACTAGCCATAGAGATATGTCACTCGCCGTGGAAGTCGAACACAGCTGGGGCCTCCTCGGCGAAGGTAAGCCCGGACACAGACGAGAAACAGCTTCACCGCACTGGATCCAGAGGTTCCGGAGCCTTCTTCCCTGGGGGCTTTCGATTTGAGATCGGATCCGGAGGTACCTGCGCCTTTGTCCTCTATTCTGTCTCCATCTCTAGTGACTTCTACAATGTAAAAAAAAATGTTCTACCTCGGGTTCCGATCTTCAGAGCTCACCCACTCATTAGGACAGTGAGGCTGTCTTAAGTCTCTGGCACATTCCTCATCCACAATGGATACTAGAGCCGTCTCGGGTCCATTGGGCCCCACCGCCCTTCAGTCATCGAGGGGTTTGCGAAACCCCTGGAGGCGAAAGAACGGCCGGACCTCCTCAGCAATTGCACCAACTGTTGTCATCAGCAGCTCTAGGGTAAGAAAAATCTTGATTCCCGGGGCAAAAACCCTGTGCTACCCTGGAGCACGACTACAAGACATTACAGGTATGCTTCCGACTGCTCTATGACAGCTGCCGGGAGCTGACGCTGTCGTAGTCCATGTGGGGTCAAACGACATTAAGACGGCTAGCTCGGAACAGCTGAAAATGAATTTTAAAGAACTGATTCTAGCTCTGAAAGATTCCAGAAAGTGGCCAATTATTTCACGTCCGGTACCATCGTTGGGCCGCAGGTGTGAAAGATTCAGCAGGCTACTGGCATTTTACACATATTTAATCCAAGATGGCGTAGCAGTCAGACATCTTTGTCTTGTCGCTTGTATGTGTCTTTTTACATCTTTTTCTTCGCATATCTTTTAAAAATATTTTCCTAAACCTCAACTTCTAAATACTCTCCTGCAACCCGCCTCACCCAATGTGACGTGGATCTGTTTTTTTTCCCTAAAGTATTTCTATTTACTCGGATCTGGAATCCCTCAACTGAAGCTAACTACCTACCAGCTATCTGTCAGCAAACCATTGCTAGCGGTCATCAGCTAACCTTTAGCTCGGAAAGCTCTCGCCAGTTCGAACAACGTGACTCAAACCAGAGCATAACGGACCTATTATTATTTTTTCCCCCCATATCCCTACCGCAAACTCTGAACATTTTCATCTGGATCGTCGCAACTAGCTAACCACAATCACGGGTGACTACTCCTGGCTAGCGTTTCCATCCCGGAGCAAGCGCCAATTAGCCTGAAGCTAGCCCGGCCAGGGCTCCCACTCCTGGGCTACAATATCCGGACCCCTTCTACTGCCGGTACGGGGCACGGAACCTTGCCGATCCTCTACGACTGGAATACCGACATATCTGCCCGAGGATTTCAACGGGCCCCTCAGGCGCGATGTCTGCTAAAGGCCCATTCTGCTAACCGCAGCCTACTAGCTACCTAGAGCTACTTGGAACCCTACTAATCCCACGGCTGGTCTATCGATGTCACCGCACAAAGAGGCAAAATCAGACTTACCCCCATCGCGACGTCCCCCAAAGGCTAACTTGCTTGCCCAGGTCTGCTAACTGCTAGCTTGCCTGCCCCGGTCTGCTAACGCCGGTCTGCCAACTGCTAGCTTGCCAGCCCCGGTCTGCTAACTGACAGCTTGTTTAGCCCTGGCCTACTAACTGTTAGCATCGGCCTGCTAACTGTCAATCGCCGTGTACCATGTCAGCCCACCCACTCACTGGACCCATATGTTCACTTGGCTACGCATGCCTCTCTCTAATATCAATATGCCTCGGCCATAACTGTCCTGGTTAGTGATTACTGTCTTATTTCACTGTAGAGCCTCTAGCCCTGCACAATATGCCTCAACCAACCATGTTGTTCCACCTCCTACATATGCGATGACATCACCTGGTTTAAACGTCTCTAGAGACCATATCTCTCTCATCATTACTCAATGCCTAGGTTTACCTCCAATGTACTCACATCCTACCTTACCTTTGTCTGTACACTATGACTTGAATCTATGCTATCGTGCCCAGAAACCTGCTCCTTTTACTCTCTGTTGCGAACGTGCTAGACGGCCAGTTCGTATAGCCTTTAGCTGTACCCTTATCCTACTTCTCCTCTGTTCCTCTAGTGATGTAGAGGTTAATCCAGGTCCTGCAGCGCCTAGCTCCACTCCCACTCCCCAGGCGCTCTCATTTGTTGACTTCTGTAACCGTAAAAGCCTTGGTTTCATGCATGTTAACATTAGAAGCCTACTCCTTAAGTTTGTTTTACTCACTGCTTTAGCACACTCTGCCAACCTGGATGTCTTAGCCGTGTCTGAATCCTGGCTTAGGAAAACCACCAAAAACCCTGAAATATCCATCACTAACTATAACATTTTCCGACAAGCTAGAACTGCCAAAGGGGGCAGTGTTGCAATCTACTGCAAAGATAGCCTGCAGAGTTCTGTATTACTACCCAAACAATTCGAGCTTCTACTTCTAAAAATTCACCTTTCCAGAAACAAGTCTCTCACTGTTGATGCTTGCTATAGACCTCCCTCTGCCCCCAGCTGTGCCCTTGATACCATATGTGAATTGATTACCCCACATCCATCTTCTGAGTTTGTGCTACTAGGTAACCTAAACAACAACCTACAATCTAAGATGGATGCCCTCAATCTCACACAAATTATCAATGAACCTACCAGGTACAACCCCAAATCCGTAAACACGGGCACCCTCATAGATGTCATCCTAATTAACTTGCCCTCCAAATACACCTCTGCTGTTTTCAATCAAGATCTCAGCGATCACTGCCTCATTGCCTGCATCCGTAATGGGTCAGCGGTCAAACGACCACCCCTCATCACTGTCAAACGCTCCCTAAAACACTTCAGCGAGCAGGCCTTTCTAAATCGACCTGGCTGGGGTATCCTGGAATGACATTGACCTCATCCTGTCAGTAGATGATGCCTGGCTATTCTAGCCCCGGTGATAAGCAACTTTTCAGGGAAGTTAGGAATAAATATACACAGGCAGTTAGAAAAGCTAAGTCTATCAATTTTCAAACAGAAATGTGCATCCTGTAGCACTAACTCTAAAAAGTTCTGGGACAGTAAAGTCCATGGAGAATAAGAGCTGCCCACTGCTCTGAGGCTAGGAAACACTGTTACCACCAATAAATCCACTTTACTTGAGAATTTCAATAAGCATTTCTCTACGGCTGGCTATGCTTTCCACCTGGCTACCCCTACCCCGGTCAACTGCCAGGCACCCTCCACAGCAACCCGCCAAAGCCCACACCATTTCTCCTTCACCCAAATCCAGATAGCTGATGTTCTGAAAGAGCTGCAAAATCTGGACCCATACAAATCAGCCGGGCTAGACAATCTGGACCCTCTCTTTCTAAAATGATCTGCCGAAATTGTTGCAACCCCTATTACTAGCCTGTTCAACCTCTCTTTCGTATTGTCTGAGATTCCCAAAGATTGGAAAGCTGCCGCGGTCATCCCCCTCTTCAGAGGGGGTAACACTCTAGACCCAAACTGCTACAGACCTATACCTATCCTACACTGTCTAAGGTCTTCGAAAGCCAAGTTAACAAACAGATTACCGACCATTTCGAATCCCACCACACCTTCTCTGCTATGCAATCTGGTGTCAGAGCTGGTCATGGGTGCACCTCAGCCACACTCAATGTCCTAAACGTCATCATAACCGCCATCGATAAGAGACATTACTGTGCAGCCGTATTCATCGACCTGGCCAAGTCTTTCGACTCTGTCAATCACCACATTCTTATTGGCAGACTCGACAGCCTTGGTTTCTCAAATGATTGCCTCGTCTGGTTTACCAACTACTTCTCTGATAGAGAAGAGTGTGTCAAATCGGAGGGCATGTTGTCCGGACCTCTGGCAATCTATGGGTGTGCCACAGGGTTCAATTCTCGGGCCGACTCTCTTCTCTGTATACATCAATGATGTTGCTCTTGCTGCTGGTGATTGTCTGATCCACCTCTACGCAGACGACACCATTCTGTATACTTCTGACCCCTCTTTGGACACTGTGTTAACTAACCTCCAGACGAGCTTCAATGCCATACAACTCTCCTTCCGTGGCCTCCAACTGCTCTTAAACGCAAGTAAAACTAAATGCATGCTATTCAAATCGATCACTGCCCGCACCTGCTCACCTGTCCAGCATCACTACTCTGGACGCCTCTGACTTAGAAAACGTGGACAACTACAAATACCTGGGTGTCTGGTTAGACTGTAAACTCTCCTTCCAGACTCACATTAAGGAGCCCCAATCCAAAATTAAATCTAGAATCGGCTTCCTATATCGCAACAAAGCATCCTTCACTCATGATGCCAAACATAGCCTAGTAAAACTGACCATCCTACCGATCCTCAACTTAGGTGATGTCATCTATAAAATAGCCTCCAACACTCTACTCAACAAACTGGATGCAGTCAATCACAGTGCCATCCGTTTTGTCACCAAAGCACCATACACTACCCACCATTGCGACCTGTATGCTCTCGTTGGTTGGCCCTCGCTTCACACTCGTCGCCAAACCCACTGGCTACAGGTTATCTACATGTCTCTGCTAGGTAAAGCCCCACCTTATCTCAGCTCACTGGTCACCATAGCAGCACCCACTTGTAGCACGCGCTCCAGCAGGTATATCTCACTGGTCATCCCCAAAGCCAATTCCTCCTTTGGTCGTCTTTCCTTCCAGTTCTCTGCTGCCAATGACTGGAACGAACTGCAAAAATCTCTGAAGCTGGAGACTAATATCTCCCTCACTAGCTTTAAGCACCAGCTGTCAGAGCAGCTCACAGATCACTGCACCTGTACATAGCCCATCTGTAAACAGCCCATATATCTACCTACCTCATCCCCCATACTGTATTTATTTATCTATCCATCTTGCTCCTTTGCACCCCAGTATCTCAACTTGCACATTCATCTTCTGCACATCTACCATTCCAGTGTTTAATTTCTATATTGTAATTACTTCACCACCATGGCCTATTTATTGCCTTAACTTACCTCATTTGCACTCACTGTATATAGACTTTTTGTTGTACTGTATTATTGACTATGTTTTGTTTATTCCATGTGTAACTTTGTGTTTTTGTATGTGTCAAATTGCTATGCTTTATCTAGGCCAGGTCACAGTTGCAAATGAGAACTTGTTCTACTAGCCTACCTGGTTAAATAAAGGTGAAATAAATAAAAAATAAATAAAAACACCTGACTAAAATATTACTGTAGCTCTTTTTGAATAACTATGGGAAACTTTGACACCTTCTGGAAACAGAAAATGCTCTACAGGAATGACGAAGTATATCAAAATAATCCTGTCTCCTGGATTAGATAGCCCAGTTTAGATATTCCCTACCATTGTGTCGCTGCGTTGTCATACTGCTGTAGCAAATGTATATTATCCCATGGGCGTTGGCAGTCACAATGTAAGTAACCTAATTTATGTCCCTCTAACTCCCCTGAATGCCTTTGTCATTCCTACAGCTAATGTGGCTATGAACCAGATTTATACTGTTAGCACTGAGGTGGTGTGGCCTAGTAGAAAGTCTACTGTGTTCAGCTATCATGTGCCTATGAACCAGATTTATACTGTTAGCACTGAGGTGGTGTGGCCTAGTAGAAAGTCTACGGTGTTCAGCTATCACTGCACTATCAGCTCAAACATAAATAAATAACAAATATATAAAACACTGTCATGTATACTTCTGATAAGCTTCCCAGTAAGGCAATAAAAACAATCAAGCATTGCGGAAAAGTGCAAAAAATTGCCCACATTGAACAAGGTGCATGAAATCAATAACTTGATAGTAACAGATGACATTCATATTCTGTCTCTCTCTGAAACTCACTTAGATAATACCTTTGATGATACATTGGTAGCAATACATGGTTATAGCATCTACAGAAAGCGGTGTTGCGATCTATATTCAGAGCCACATTCCTGTTAAGCTTCGAGAAGATATATTAAATAGTGTTGAAGTAGCATGGCTACAGGTTCACCTGCCTCACCTAGAGCCCACTCTGTCTGAGAAGCTGCTTTAGACCACCAAGTGATAACAGTCAGAATCTGGACAATGTGTGAGAAATGCATTATAATGTATGCGATATCAACAGAGAGGAATATTTTCTGGGTGACCTTAATATTGACTGGCTTTCATCAAGCTGCCCACTCAAGAAAAAGCTTCAAAATGTAACCAGTGCCTGCAACCTGGTTCTTACAACCTGTTATTTACAAACAGCACATGAATGAAATGTATTGATCACATCTTTACTAATGCTGCAGAAATCGGCTGTAAAGCAATATCCAAATCCATAGGATGTTGTGATCACAATATAGTAGCCATATCTCGGAAAACCAAAGTTCCAAAGGCTGGGCCTAATATAGTGTATTAGAGGTCATACAGTAAGTTTTGTAGTGATTCTTATGTTGATGATGTAAAGAATATTTGCTGGTCTGTTGTGTGTAATGAGGAGCAATCAGACACTGCACTTGACATTTATGAAATTGCTTATTTCCATGGAATGATGAGGAATTTAAAAAATGGTATGGTTGAGAGGAACGGCAAATAAGTCTGGCTACACAACCGATTTGCAAACGTACTTAAAATTGAGAAATCCTGTGACTAAACTGAATAAAAACAAGAAGAAACTAAACTATGAAACAAAGATAAATGACAAAGACTTATAGTAAAAAGCATTAGAGCACCTTAAATGAAATGTTGGGCAAAAAGGCAAACTCCATCATTCATTGAATCATTGCTCATTCATCATAAAACCCACAGATTTTTTTTTAATTGGCAAGATCAGCGAACTTAGGCATGAAATGCTAGCAACAAATGCTGACAATACACATCCAAGTACAACTGACCAAATGATGAAAGACAAGCATTGTAATTTTGAATTCTGAAAAGTGAGTGTGAAAGAGGTGAAACAATTGACGCTCACCGTCTTTGTAGCAAAATGTGAAATGTTTTTTTTTTTTTTTACATTGAATAAAAGTAGAGACTCAGCGCTATAAAATGGTATATCATACACTGCATTTTTGAGGAACAATGGGAAAGTAACTCTGCTTTGAAAGTTGATCAACTTGTAAACTCACATTTGAGAAACTGGCCTTTGAATGTTTTGATATCTAGTGAAGATCTGTCTACACCCATTCAGCATCGTTCACACCCTCTTAAGTTTTAGCCACAACCATCTCGTTTCGCTGTCGTAGAGTTCAGATCGCACCCTTGACGCTCTGGCCAATGATTTGTTTACCTCTGGACAACATGAAAACAGCCTAACCAGCTCTGCTGGCAACAATTTCATTACGCTTTTTTGTAGACTTTTACTGACACCGGCCATACTCAACAGGTATTGTACACACGTCACATAATGTTAGCTAACAAGCCAGCCAGCTAACATTTGCTAGTTAAACAACAATGAACAGAGCCAACAATGCCATAGTGCTGGGAGCTAACCAACCAGGTTCAATGTTAGCTAGCTAACATTAGGCTCTAACTAGAAAAAGCACACAGCTCTGGGATATGAATAACAACGTCAGCTAGGGAGCCAGCTAATGTTAGCTAGCTAGCTAACAGTACACTTTAGCTGTAGACATCTAGCTTAGCTAGGTATCTAGGTAAACAATGAACCTAGCTAGGTAAACAAAGTGTAAGTCCACACACGTCACGTAAGCTAACGAGTCAGCCAGCTAATGTTAGCTAGTTAAACAACAATGAACAGAGCCAACAATGCCACAGTGCCGGGAACTAACCAACCAGGTTCAATATTAGCTAGCTAACATTAGGCTCTACCTAGAAAAGCAAACGTCTCTGGGATACAAATAATAACATCAGCTAGGGAGCCAGCCAGCTTACGTTAGCTAGCTAGCTAACAGTACACTTCAGCTTAAGGCATATAGCTTGCTAGCTAGGTAAACAACGAACCTAGCTAGGTAAACAACGTTTAAGATCACACACGTCACATAACGTTAGCTAATGAATGGGTCTGGGAAAATAATAATAACATCAGCTAGCTAGCTAACAGTACACTTTAGCTTGAAATGAAACAACTTTCTGTCAAAATAGAAATGTGTAATATCTGAAAATGTAGCTAGCTGACGCTGGACTATCATCAGGTATGATAGACACATCTCCCTATCAGGAATGCCATACCACGGTTGCCCTTAGTTTGAAGATGTAATCCGGAAACTAGAGGTCGGCCGATTAATCGGAATGGCCGATTAATTAGGGCCGATTTCAAGTTTTCATAATCGGTATTTTTGGCCACCGATTTGCCTATTTTTTTTTCTAAAATATTTTTTAACTAGGCAAGTCAGTTAAGAACACATTCTTATTTTCAATGACGGCCTAGGAACGGTGGGTTAACTGCCTTGTTCAGGGGCAGGACAGATTTTTACCTTGTCAGCTTGGCGATTCAATCTTGCAACCTTACGGTTAACTAGTCCAACACTCTAACCACCTGCTTTACATTGCACTCCACGAGGAGCCTGCCTGTTACGTGAATGCAGTAAGAAGCCAAGGTAAGTTGCTAGCTAGCATTAAACTTATCTTATAAAAAACAATCAATCATAATCACTAGTTAACTACACATGGTTTTTGATATTACTAGTTTATCTAGCCTGTCCTGTGTTGCACATAATCGATGCGGTGCGCATTCACGAAAAAGGACAGTCCTTGCTCTAACTTGTACCTAACCATAAACATCAATATCTTTCTTAAAATCAATACACAAGTATATATTTTTAAACCTGCATATTTAGTTAATATTGCCTGCTAACATGAATTTCTTTTAACTAGGGAAAATGTGTCACCTCTGCAACAGAGTCAGGGTATATGCAGCAGTTTGGGCCGCCTGGCTCGTTGCGAACCAATTTGCTAGAATTTTACGCAATTATGACATAACATCGAAGGTTCTGCAATGTAACAGGAACATTTAGACTTATGGATGCCACCCGTTAGATAAAATACGGAACGGTTCCGTATTTCACTGAAAGAATAAACGTGATAGTTTCTGGATTCGACCATATTAATGACCTAAGGCTCGTGTTTGTGTGTGTTATGTTATAATTAATGCACCAGCACGCTCGTGAGCATTCATTCAAAACAGCACTTTCGTGCGTTTTGCAAGCAGCTCTTCGCAATGCATTGCGCTGTTTATGACTTCAAGCCTATCAACTCCCAAGATTAGGCTGGTGTAACCAATGTGAAATGGCTAGCTAGTTAGCGGGTGTGCGCTAATAGCGTTTCAAACGTCACTCGCTCTGAGACTTGGAGTAGTTTTCCCCCTTGCTCTACATGGGTAACGCTGCTTCGAGGGTGGCTGTTGTCGATGTGTTCCTGGTTCGAGCCCAGGTAGGAGTGAGGAGAGGGACGGAAGCTATACTGGTACACTGGCAATACTAACGTGCCTATAAGAACGTCCAATAGTCAAAGGTATATGAAATACAAATCGTATAGAGAGAAATAGTCCTATAATAACTACAACCTAAAATGTCTTGCCTGGGAATATTGAAGACTCATGTTAAAAGGAACCACCAGCTTTCATATGTTCTCATGTTCTGAGCAAGGAACTTAAACGTTAGCTTTTTTACATGGCACATATTGCACTTTTACTTTCTTCTCCAACACTTTGTTTTGCATTATTTAAACGAAATTGAACCAGTTTCATTATTTATTTGAGGCTAAATTGATTTTATTGATGTATTATATTAAGTTATTTTAAGTGTTCATTCAGTATTGTTGCAATTGTCATTATTACAAATAAATAAATGTTTAGCATTTTTAATATTATTATTTAAATCGGCACCGGGTTATTCGGCCCCCCAATAATCGGTATCGGCGTTGAAAAATCATAATCGGTCGACCTCTACCGGAGACAGGTGTTTTCTCCATCTCTTTAGCTATCACACTAAATCCACTGATTTCAAAACTTGATCCTCCAGAAAGTGGAGAGCAACACTTGCGCAGCTCCACTACACAATGCATAAAAAAAAGCTGTGTTCGACAGGATTACCAATACAGACTGACCTGTCAAATAGACAGAAGCCTTCTACATGGCAGACCAATCCGAACTCCTCTCTCGGCATGTCCAAACCACTCATTATCTCAGCCAATCATGGCTATAGGGAAGGTTGCTCACTTTTTCTGTGGCTTAACCAACAAGGCTTGTAATTTAACAATTTTATTCGTATTTACAGATGGCATACAAGTTTGTTATTATGGCACATGAAAGTTCACATGGTTGAGAAGGCATTTCTGAAGAAAAAAAAAAAGAATTTTGATAAAAAAAAAAAATAAGAACGTTCAAACGGCTCTCCTGTGAAGTCGTGACTTGCGACATAAGCCTAGTTTCCTAAATCGGGTCACAATTATTGTTGTATATCAACAATGTCAAGTCACCAGGGTCTGACAACTTGGATGGAAAATTACTGAGGATAACAGCAGACAATACTGCCACTCCTATTTGCCATATCTTCAATCTAAGCCTACAAGAAAGTGGGTGCCCTCAGGCCTGGAGGAAGCAAAAGTCACTACGCTACCCAATAATAGCAAAGCCCCCTTTACTGGCATAAATAGCCGACCAATGAGTCTTACCAACCCTTAGTAAACTTTTGGGAAAAATGGTGTTTGACCAGATACAATGCTATTTTACAGTAAACAAACTGACAGACTTTCAGCACGCTTATAGGGAAGGACAATCAACATGCACGGCCCTTACAGAAATGATTGGCTGAGATAAATTGATGATAAAAATATTGTGGGATCTGTTTTGTTAAACTTCAGTGCGGCTTTTGACATTATCGACCATAGTCTGCTCCTGGAAAAACATGCGTTATGGCTTTACACCCCCTGCTATATTGTGGATAAAGAGTTGCCGGTCTAACAGAACACAAAGGGGGTTCTTTAATTGAAGCCTCTCAAACATAATCCAGGTAAAATCAGGAATTCCCCAGAGCAGCTTTCTAGGCCCCTTACTTTTTTCAAATCTTTACTAACGACATGCCACTGGTTTTGAATAAAAGGCAGTGTGTATGTATGCAGATGACCCAACACTTTACAAGTCCGCTACTACAGCGAGTGAAATTACCGCAACACTTAACCTCTTACATCTAGATGTTCCGCTAGCGGAACACCTGCTCCAATATCCAATGATGGGCGTGGCGCGAAATACAAATTCCACTAAAATCCGAAAACTTCCATTTTTCAAACATATGACTATTTTACAGCATTTTAAAGACAAGACTCTCGTTAATCTAACCACACTGTCCGATTTCAAAAAGGCTTTACAGCGAAAGCAAAACATTAGATTATGTCAGCAGAGTACCCAGCCTACCCATTTTTCAAGCTAGCATATAATGTCACAAAAAACAAAACCACAGCTAAATGCAGCACTAACCTTTGATGATCTTCATCAGATGACAACCCTAGGACATTATGTTATACAATGCATGCATGTTTTGTTCAATCAAGTTGATATTTATATCAAAAACCAGCTTTTTCACATTAGCATGTGACGTTCAGAACTAGCATACCCCCCCGCAAACCTCCGGTGAATTTACTAAATTACTCACGATAAACGTTCACAAAAAACATAACAATTATTTTAAGAATTATAGATACAGAACTCCTCTATGCACTCGATATGTCCGATTTTAAAATAGCTTTTCGGTGAAAGCACATTTTACAATATTCTCAGTAGATAGCCCGGCATCACAGGGCTAGCTATTTAGACACCGACCAAGTTTAGCACTCACCAAAATCAGATTTACTATTAGAAAAGTTTGATTACCTTTGATGTTCTTCGTCAGAATGCACTCCCAGGACTGCTACTTCAATAACAAATGTTGGTTTGGTCCAAAATAATCCATAGTTATGTCCAACAGCAGCGTTTTGTTCGTGCGTTCTAGACACTATCCGAATGGTAAATAAGGGTTACGCGCATGGCGCATTTCGTGACAAAAGATTTCTAAATATTTCATTACCGTACTTCGAAGCATGTCAACCGCTGTTTAAAATCAATTTTTATGCAATTTTTCTCGTAAAAAAGCGATAATATTCCGACCGGGAATCTGCGTTTCGGTAAATGGAGAAAAAAACAGAAAGACGGGGGCGGCCAGTGCACACGCCTAAGCCCACTGTCCCCTGATCGGCCACTTGACAAACGCGATAATGTGTTTCAGCCAGGGCTTTGAATTACGTCATTCAGCTTTTTCCCAGGCTCTGAGAGCCCATTGGAGCCGTAGGAAGTGTCACGTAACAGCAGAGATCCTTTGTAATGGATAGAGATAATCAAGAAGGGGAAGAAATGGTCAGACAGGGTACTTCCTGTACAGAATCTTCTCAGGTTTTGGCCTGCCAAATGAGTTCTGTTATACTCACAGACACCATTCAAACAGTTTTAGAAACTTTGGAGTGTTTTCTATCCAAAGCTAATAATTATATGCCTATTCTAGTTTCTGGGCAGGAGTAATAATCAGATTAAATCGGGTACGTTTTTTATCCAGCCGTGAAAATACTGCCCCCTAGCCATAACAGGTTAAAGAACTGCAGTCAGTTTCAGAATGGAAGGCAAAAAATTTGTTAGTCCTAAATATTTCAAAAACTAAAAGCATCGTATTTGGGACAAATCATTTACTAAACCCTAAACCTCAACTAACTCTTGTAATGAATAATGTGGACATTGAGCAAGTTGAGGAGACTAAACTGCTTGGAGTTAACCTGGATCGTAAACTGTCATGGTCTAAACATGTTCATGCAACACTAGCTAAGGTGGGGAGAAGTCTGTCCATAATAATGCGCAGCTCTGCTTTTTTAACAACACTATCAACACGGCAGGTCCTAGAGGCCCTAATTTTGTCGCACCTGGACTTCTGTCCAGTCGTGTGATCATGTGCCACAAAGAGGGACTTAGGACAGGGCAGCACAGCTGGCCCTTAAATGTACACGAAGAGCTAACAATAATATGCATGTTAATCTCTCATGGCTCAAAGTAGAGGAGACATTGACTTCATCATTACTTCTTTTTGTAAGAAGTATTGACATGCTGAATGCACCGAACTGTCTGTTTAAATTACTAGCACACAGCTCAAACACCCATGAATAACCCACAAGACATTCCACCAGAGTTGTCCTCACCATCCCGAAGTCCAGAACAGACTATGGGAGGCGCACATTACTACATAGAGCCATGGCTACATGGAACTCTATTCCACATCAGGTTCCATGTAGCCATGGCTCTGCAAGCAGTAGAATCAGTACAAAAAGTAAAATACACAGACACACGCACTCTACACATGGATTTTGTAATGTAGATATGCAGTAGTAGTGTAGTGGCCTGGAGGGCAAACACTTCATGTGTTGTGAACAGTGTTATGAAAAGTAATGTAAGATTTTTTTATTGTATACAACTGCCTTAATGTGCTGGACCCCAGGAAGAGTAGTTGCTGCCTTGGAAGCAGCTAATGGGGATAGTTAATAAATACAAAAAAACACTCAGGGATTTCACCATGAAGGCCAATGGTGACTTTAAAACAGTTAACAGTGTAATGCTTGTGATAGCACAAAACTGAGTATGGATTAACAACATTGTTGTAATTCCACAACACTAACCTAATTGACACAGTGAAAAGAAGGAAGCCTTCTTCTAAAACATGCATCCTATTTGCATCAAAGCACTGAATACAAAGTGTTATGTTTGGGACAAATCCAATACATTACCACTCTCCATATTTTCAAGCATAGTGGTAGCTGCATCATGTTATGGGTATGCTTGTAATCATTAAGGACTGGGGAGTTTTTCAGGATAAAAAAGAAACGCAATGGAGCTAAGCACAGGCAAAATCCTAGAAAACCTGGTTCAGCCTGCTTTCCAAAAGACACTAGGAGATGAATTTACCTTTCAGCAGGACAATAACGTAAAACACAAGGCCAAATCTACACTACAATTGCTTACAAATAAGACAGTGAATGTTCCTGAGTGGACAGTTTTGACAAATCTACTTAGTCTATGGCAAGATCTGAACATGGTTATCTAGCAATGATCAACAACCAATTTGACAGAGCTTGAAGAAATGTTTAAATAATAAAACAGGTAAATATTGCACAATGCAGGTGTGGAGAGCTCTTAGAGACATACCCAGAAAGACTCACAGCTGTAATCGCTGCCAAAAGTTATTCTACAAATATACAGTATTATTCTGTGATATATCATTATCAGAGAATGGTTTATGTCACCTTCTCATGTAATACAGGACTAAGGTCGAATCCTACAACAATGGCACTGATGCGCATCGGATATGGCAAGGCTTGCAAATTATCACGGATTACAAAGGGAAACCCAGCCACGAGCTGCCCAATGATACGAGCCTACCAGACGAGCTAAATGCCTTCTATGCTTGCATCAAGCCAGGCAACACTGAACCATAAGTGAGAAAACCACTTGTTCCGGATGACGGTGTGATCACGCTGTCCGTAGCCGAGGTGAGTAAGCCCTTAAAACAGGTAAACATTCACAAGGCCAGATAGATTACCAGGATGTGAACGCAGAGCATGCGCTGGCAAGTGTCTTCACTGACATTTTCAACCTCTCCCTGACCCAGTCTGTAATACCAATATACGTTTCAAGCAGACCACCATAGTCATTTAGACAGGTAACACAGAGACTAACACCCTGTAGCACTCACATCTGTAGCCATGAAAAGCTTTAAAAGGCTGGTCGTGGCTCACATCAACACCATCATCCTGGACCCACTCCAAATCACATACAACCAACAGATCATGCAATCTCTATTTCACTCCACACTTCCCTTTCCCACTTGGACAAAAGGAACACCTATGTGAGAATGCTGTTCATTGACTACAGATCAGCATTCAACACCATAGCGCCCCGAAGCTCATCACTAAGCTAAGGTTGATGGGATTTAACACCTCACTCTGCAACTGGAACCTGGACTTCTTGACGGGCCCGCCCAGGTGGTAAGGGTAGGCAACAACACATCCGCCATGCTGACCATCATTAAGTTTGCCAACGAAACAATGGTCATAGGCCTGACCCCCAACGACAATGAGACAGCCTATAGGGAGGTCAGAGACCTGGCAGTGTGGTGCCAGGACTACAACCTCTCCCTCAACATCAGTAAGACAAAGGAGCTGATTTTGGGCTACAGGAAACAGTGGAGCTGGTCGAGAGTTTCAAGTTCCTCGGTGTCCACATCACAAAAAATCTATCATGGTCTAAACACACCAACACAGTCGTGAAGAGGGAACTACAACGCCTCTTCCCCCTCAGGAGGCTGAAAAGATTTAGCATGGGCCCTCAAAAAGATGTACAGCTGCCCCACCGAGAGCATCTTGACTGGCTGAATCACTGCTTGGAATGGCAACTGCTTGGCATCCGGTCTAGTACATCACTGGGGCCAAGCTCCCTGCCATCCAGGACCTCTAAACCAGGCGGTGTCACAGACTCCAGCCAACCAAGTCGCAGGCTGTTCTACAACAGCACAGCAAGCGGTACCAATGCACCAACAGGACCCTGAACAGCCTCTACCCCCTAGCCATAAGACTACTAAACAAAACTGTTAAATAGGTAATCAAATGGCTACACGCACTACCCGCATTGACACTTTTTTGCAGAAACTCTTGCAATAACTTTGCACACACACTGGACACTACCCACACACTTACAATGACCCCACCACACGCACACATTACATAGCCTACACACACACACCACACTTTCTCACTTGCCACATATGCTGCTGCTAGTCACTTTACCCTTACCTACATACACTATATAATCAAAAGCCAGTGGACACCAGCTCGATGAACATCTCATTCCAAAACCATAGGCATTAATATGGAGTTGGTCCCCCCTTTGCTGCTATAACAGCCACCACTCTTCTGGGAAGGCTTTCCACTAGATGTTGGAAGGGACTTCCTTCCATTCAGCCACAAGACAATTAGTGAGGTCTGGCACTGATGTTGGGCGAATAGGCCTGACTCGCAGTCGGCATTCCAATTCATCCCAAAGGTGTTCGATGGAGTTGAGGTCAGGGCTCTGTGCAGGCCAGTCAAGTTCTTCCACACCAATCTAGACAAACCATTTCTGTATGGACTGAGCTTTGTGCACGGGGGCATTGTCAAGCTGAAACAGGAAGAGCCTTCCCCTAACTGTTGCCACAATGTTGGAAGCACAGAAACGTCTAGAATGGCATTGTATGCTGTAGCGTTAACTGGAACAAGCGGGCCTAACCCCAACCATGAGAAACAACCCCAGACCATTATTCCTCCTCCACCAAACTTTAGAGTTGGCACTATGCATTCAGGCACGTAGCATTATCCTGGCATCTGCCAAACCAGATTGTCCGTCGGACTGCCAGATGGTGAAGCGTGATTCATCACTCTAGAGAACGTGTTTCCACTGTTCCAGAGTCCAATGGCGGCAAGCTTTACACCACTCCAACCGACGCTTGGCTTTGCGCATGGCGTTCATAGGCTGTGTGGGGTTGCTCAGACACGGAAACCCCTATCATGAAGCTCCTGACGAACAGTTATTGTGCTGCCGTTGTTTCCAGAGGCAGTTTGGTAACTCGGTAGTGAGTGTTGCAACAGAGGACAGACGATTGTTACACGCTACGCTCTTCCACACTCGGCAGTCCCGTTCTGTGAGCTTGTGTGGCCTACCACGTCACGGCTGATCCGTTGTTGCTCCTAGACGTTTCCACTTCACATTAACAGCACTTAGTTGACCGGGGCAGCTCGGCAGAAATTTCACACACTGACTTGTTGGAAATGTGGCATACTATGATGGTGTCACATTGAAAGTCACTGAGCTCTTCAGTAAGGCCATTCTACTGCCAATGTTTGTCTATGGAGATTGCATGGCTGTGTGCTTGATTTTATACACCTATAAGCAACTGGTATAGCTGAAATAGCCAAATCCACAAATTTGAAGGGGTGTCCACAGACTTTTGTACATAAATAATGTAGTTACCTCAATTACCTCATACCCCTGCACATCGACTCGGTACTGGTACTCCCTGTACAGTGTATTCGGAAAGTATTCAGACCCCTTGACATTTAACATTTTGTTACGTTACAGCCTTACTCTAAAATGGACCAAATAAAAAGCCCTCAGCAATGTACAAACATTACCCCATAATGACAAAGTGAAAAAAGTTGACATTTTTGCAAATGTATTCAAAATAAAACAAATAATATTAAGACAATTTGCTGAGACTCAAAATTGAGCTCATGTGTATCCTGTTCGCATTGATCATCCTTGATGTTTCTACAATTTGATTGGAATCCACCTGTGGTAAATTCATTTGATTGGACATGATTTGGAAAGCAGACACCTGTCTATATAAGGCCCAACAGTTGACAGTGCATGTCAGAACAAAAACCAAGCCATGAGGTCGAATAAATAGTCCATAGCGCTCCAAGACAAAATTGGGTCGAGGCACAAATCTGGGAAAGGGTACCAAAACATTTCTGCATCATTGAAGGTCCCCAAGAACACAGTGGCCTCCATCACTCTTAAATGGAAGAAGTTAGGAACCACCAAGACTCTTCCTAGACCTGGACGCCCGGCCAAACTGAGCAATCGGGGGAGAAGGGCCTTGGTCAGGGAGGTGACCAAGAACGTGATGGTCACTCAGACAGAGCTCTAGAGTTCCTCTGTGGAGATGGGAGAATCTTCCAGAAGGGCAACCATCTCTGCAGAACTCCACCAATCAGGTCTTTATGGTAGAGTGGCCAGACGGAAGCCAATCTTCAGTAAAAGGCACATGGCAGCCCACTTGGAGTTTGCCAAAAGGCACTTAAAGAGTCTCAGACCATGAAAAACAAGATTCTCTGATCTGATGAAACCAAGATTGAGCTCTTTGGCCTGAATGCATAGTGTCACGTCTGGAGGAAACCTGGCACCATCCCTACGGTGAAGCATGATGGCGGCAGCATCATGCCGTGGGGATTTTTTTCAGGGATAGGGACTGGGAGACTAGTCAGGATGAAGGCACAGATGAATGGCACAAAGCACAGAGAGATCCTCAGACTGGGACAAAGGTTCACCTTCCAACAGGACAACGACCCTAAGCACACAGCCAAGACAACACAGGAGTGGCTTCGGGACAGGTCTCTGAATGTCCTTGAGTGGCCCAGCCAGAGCCTGGACTTGAAGCCGATTGAACATCTCTGGAAGGACCTGAAAATAGCTGTGCAACAGAGCTTGAGAGGATCTGCAGGGAACAATGGGAGAAACTCAACAAATACAGGTGTGCCAAAATTGCAGTGTCATACCCAAGAAGACTCGAGGCTATAATCACTGCCAAAAGTGCTTCAACAAAGTAGTGAATAAAGGGTCTGAATACTTACAGTACCAGTCAAATTTTTGGACACACCTACTCATTCAAGGGTTTTTCTTTATTTTTTACTATTTTCTACATCACTATTATTCTATTAAAGACCTTAAAACGATGAAATAACACATATGGAATCATGTAGTAAGCAAGTGTTAAAAAAACATAACATTTTTGTTTTGTTTTTCTACAAAGTAGCTACCCTTTGCCATGATGACAGCTTTGAAACTCTTGGCATTCTCTCAACCAGCTTCACCTGGAATGCTTTTCCAACTGTCTTGAAGGAGTTCGAGCACATGCTGAGCACTTGTTGGCTGCTTTTCCTTCCCTCTGCGGTCCCAACTCATCCCAAACCACCTCAATTGGCTTGAGGTCGGGTGATTGTGGAGGCCAGGTCATCTGATGTAGCACTCCACTCTCCTTGGTCAAAATAGCCCTTACACAGCCTGGAAGTGTGTTTTGGGTCATTGTCTTGATGAAAAACAAATGATAGTGGGACTAAGCCCAAACCAGATCGGATGGCATATCGCTGCAGAATGCTGTGGTAGCCATGCTGGTTAAGTGTGCCTTGAATATTTTTTTTTTTACAGTGTCACCAGCAAAGCAGCCCCACACCATCACACGTCCTCCTTCATGCTTCACGGTGGGAACCACACATGCGGAGATCATCCTTTCACCTACACTGCGTCTCACAAAGACACTGCAGTTGGAACATCAAATTTGGACTAATCAGACCAAAGGACAGATTTCCACCTGTCTAATGTCCATTGCTTGTGTTTCTTGGCCCAAGCAAGTCTCTTCTTATTATTGGTGTCCTTTAGTAGTGGTTTCTTTGCAGCAATTTGACCATGAAGGCCTGATTCACGCATTCTCCTCTGAACAGTTGATGTTGACGTGTGTTACTTGAACTCTGTGAAGCATTTATTTGGGCTGCAATCTGAGGTGCCTTTAACTCTAATGAACGTATCCTCTCCAGCAGAGGTAACTCTGGGTCTTCCTTGCATGTGGCAGTCCTCAAGAGAACCAGTTTCATCATAGCGCTTGATGGTTTATGCGACTGCACTTTGAGAAACGTTCAAAGTTCTTGACATTTTCCAGACTGACTGACCTTCATGTCTTAAAGTAATGATGGCCTGTCGTTTCGCTTTGCTTATTTGAGCATAACATGGACTTGGTATTTTACCAAATAGGGCTATCTTCTGTGTACCACCCCTACCTTGTCACAACACAACTGATTGGCTCAAATGCATTAAGGAAAGAAATTCCACAAATTAACTTTTAACAAGGCACACCTGTTAATTGAAATGCATAGCAGGTGACTACCTCATGAAGCTGGGTGAGAGAATGCCAACAGTGTACAAAGCTGTCATCAAGGCAAAGGGTGACTACTTTGAAGAATCTCAAATATATTTTGATTTGTTAAACGCTTTTTTGGATACTAAATGATTCCATGTGTGTTATTTCATAGTTGAGATGTCTTCACTATTATTCGACAATGTAGAAAACAGTAAAAATAAAGAAAAACCCTGGAATGAGTAGGTGTGTCTAAACCTTTGACTGGTACTGTATGTAATGTGTGATATTTCAGTTTATGTTTAATAAATTTGCTAAAATGTCTAAAAACCTGTTTTTGCTTTGTCATTATGGGGTATTGTGTGTAGACTGATGAAAACAAAATATTGAATCCATTTTAAAATAAGGCTGTAACGTAACAAAATGTGTGAAAATTTAAGGGGTCTATTCTTCCTGAATGCACTGTGGCTTGCGAAAATATTCACCCCCCTTGGCATTTTTCCTATTTTGTTGCCTTATAACCTGAAATTAAAATAGATGTATTTTTTTTGGGGGGGGGGGGGGGGGGGGCTTTGGGGGGGTTGTATTATTTGATTTACACAACATGCCTACCACTTTGAAGACGCACATTTTTTTTTTTATTATTGTGAAACAAACAAACAAGACAAAACTGAAAACTTGAGTGTGCATAACAATTCACCCCACCAAAGTCAATACTTTGTAGAGACACCTTTTGCAGCAATTACAGCTGCATGTCTCTTGGGGTATGTCTCTATAAGCTTGGCACATCTTGCCACTGGGATTTTTGCCCAATCTTCAAGACAAAAATGCTCCAGATCCTTCAAGTTGGATGGGTTCTGCTGATGTACAGCAATTTTAAGTCATACCACAGATTCTCAATTGGATTGAGGTCTGGGCTTTGACTAGGCCATTCCAAGACATTTAAATGTTTCCCCTTAAACCACTCGAGTTTTGCTTTAGCAGAATGCTTAGGGTCATTGTCCTGCTGGAAAGTAAACCTCCGTCCCAGTCTCAAATCTCTGGAAAAATTAAACAGGTTTCCCTCAAGAACTTCCCTGTATTTAGCGCCATCCACCATTCTGACCAGTTTCCCAGTCCCTGCCGATGAAAAACATGGTTTTGGTGGATGGTGTTCTCAGGGTGATGAGAGGTGTTGGGTTTGCTCCAGACATAGCGTTTTCCTTGATGGCCAAAAATGTATATTTTAGTCTCATCTGACCAGAATACCTTCTTCCATACGGTTGGGTAGTCTCCCACATGCCTTTTGGCTAACACCAAACATGTTCGCTTCTTTTTTTCTTAAAGCAATGGCTTTTTTCTGGCCACTCCTCCATAAAGCCCAGCTCTGTGGAGTGTACGGCTTAAAGTGGCCCTATGGACAGAAACTCCAATCGCCGCAGCTCCTTCAGGGTTATTTTTGGTCTCTTTGTTGCATCTGTGATTAATGCCCTCCTTGCCTGGTCTGTAAGTTTTGGTGGGTGGCCCTTTTTTAGCACATTTGTTGTGTTGCCATATTCTTTCATTTATTAATAATGGATTTAATGGTGCTCAGTGGGATGATAAAAGATGCTGATATTTTTTTAATAACCCAACCATGACCTATACTTCTCCACAACCTTGTCCCGGACCAGTCTGGAGAGCTCCTTGGTCTTCATGCTGCTGCTTGCTTGGTGGTGCCCCTTACTTAGTGGTGTTGCAGACTCTGGGGCATTTTAGAACAGATGTATACAGTTGAAGTTGGACGTTTACATATACCTTCGACAAATACATTTAAACTCAGTTAGAAAAAATCATGACATTTAATCCCCCCAAAAATTCCCTGTTTTAGGTCAGTTAGGATCACCACTTTATTTTAAGAATGTGATATGTCAGAATAATAGTAGAGAGAATGATTTATTTCAGCTTTTATTTCTTTCATCACATTCCCAGTGGGTCAAAAGTTTACATACACTCAATTAGTATTTGGTAACATTGCGTTTAACTTGGGTCAAACTTTTTGGCTAGCCTTCCACAAGCTTCCCACAATAAGTTGGGTGAATTTTGGCCCATTCCTCCTGACAGAGCTGGTGTAACGGAGTCAGCTGTGTAGGCCTCCTTGCTCGCACACACTTCTTCAGTTCTGCACAAACAGTTTCTTTGGGATTGAGGTCAGGGCTTTGTGATGGCCACTCCAATACCTTGACTTTGTTGTCCTTAAGCCATTTTGCCACAACTTTGGAAGTATGTTTGGGGTTATTGTCCATTTGGAAGACCCATTTGCGACCAAGTTTTAACTTCCTGACTGATGTTTCTTCAATATATCCACATTTTCTACCTCATGATGCCATCTATTTTGTGAAGTGCACCAATCCCTCCTGCAGCAGAGCAACCCCACAAAATGATGCTGCCACCCCCGTGCTTCACGGTTGGGATGGTGTTCTTCAGCTTGCAAGCATCCCATTTACATTACATTTAGCAGATGCACTTATCCAGAGTGACTTACAAATTGGTGCATTCACCTTATGATATCCAGTGGAACAACCACTTTACAATAGTACATCTATATCTTTTTGGAGGGGGAGGGTGGGGGGGTGGGTTAGAAAGATTACTTAATCCTATCCCAGGTATTCCTTAACCTCTATGGGCTACTCAACAGCCAGTGTAATCCCGTGGCGCGTTATTCAAATACCTAAAAAATGCAAAAACTTCAATTTTTCAAACATGACTATTTTAAACCATTTTAAAGACAAGACTCTCGTTAATCTAACCACACTGTCCGATTTCAAAAAGGCTTTACAACGAAAACAAAACATTAGATTATGTCAGCAGAGTACCCAGCCAGAAATAATCAGACACCCATTTTTCAAGCTAGCATATAATGTCACATAAATCCAAACCACAGCTAAATTCAGCACTAACCTTTGATGATCTTCATCAGATGACAACCCTAGGACATTATGCTATACAATACATGCATGTTTTGTTCAATCAAGTTCATATTTATATCAAAAACCAGCTTTTTACAATAGCATGTGACTAGCATGTGACTAGCATTCCCACCGAACACTGCCGGTGAATTTACTAAATTACTCACAATAAACGTTCACAAAAAGCATAACAATTATTTTAAGAATTATAGATACAGAACTCCTCTATGCACTCGATATGTCCGATTTTAAAATAGCTTTTCGGTGAAAGCACATTTTGCAATATTCTCAGTAGATAGCTCGGCATCACAGGGCTAGCTATTTAGACACCCAGCAAGTTTAGCACTCAGAAAAGTCACATTTACTATAAGAAAAATGTTATTACCTTTGCTGTCTTCGTCAGAATGCACTCCCAGGACTTCTACTTCAATAACAAATGTTGGTTTGGTCCCAAATAATCCATTGTTATATCCAAATAGTGGCGTTTTGTTCGTGCATTCAAGACACTATCCGAAAGGGTAAATAAGGGTGACGAGCATGGCGCAATTCGTGACATTTTTTTTAAATATTCCATTACCGTACTTCGAAGCATGTCAACCGCTGTTTAAAATCATTTTTTATGCCATTTTTCTCATAAAAAAGCTATAATATTCCGACCGGGAATCTGCGTTTAGGTAAACAGACGAAAGAAAATAAAGCATGGGGTCGACTCGGGCACGCGCCTAAGCCCATAGTACTCTGATCGGCCACTTGCCAAAAGCGATAATGTGTTTCAGCCAGAGGCTGCCTCGATATCGTTCAGCTTTTTCCCGGGCTCTGAGAGCCTATGGGAGCCGTAGGAAGTGTCACGTTAGAGCAAAGATCCTCAGTCTTCAATAAACAGAGACAAGAAGAACAACAACTTGTCAGACAGGCCACTTCCCATATAGAATCCTCTCAGGTTTTTGCCTGCCATATGAGTTCTGTTACACTCACAGACACCATTCAAACAGTTTTAGAAACTTTAGGGTGTTTTCTATCCAAAGCCAATAATTATATGCATATTGTAGTTACTGGGCAGGAGTAGTAACCAGATTAAATCGGGTACGTTTTTTATCCGGCCGTGTCAATACTGCCCCCTAGCCCTAACAGGTTAAAGAGGTGGGGTTTCAGGTGTCTCCGGAAGGTGGTGATTGACTCCGCTGTCCTGGCGTCGTGAGGGAGCTTGTTCCACCATTGGGGTGCCAGAGCAGCGAACAGTTTTGACTGGGCTGAGCGGGAACTGTGCTTCCGCAGAGGTAGGGAGGCGAGCAGGCCAGAGGTGGATGAACGCAGTGCCCTTTTTTGGGTGTAGGGACTGATCAGAGCCTGAAGGTACGGAGGTGCCGTTCCCCTCACAGCTCCGTAGGCAAGCACCATGGTCTTGTAGCAGATGCGAGCTTCAACTGGAAGCCAGTGGAGTGTGCGGAGGAGCGGGGTGACGTGAGAGAACTTGGGAAGGTTGAACACCAGACGGGCTGCGGCGTTCTGGATGAGTTGTAGGGGTTTAATGGCACAGGCAGGGAGCCCCGCCAACAGCGAGGTGCAGTAATCCAGACGGGAGATGACAAGTGCCTGGATTAGGACCTGCGCCGCTTCCTGTGTGAGGCAGGGTCGTACTCTGCGAATGTTGTAGAGCATGAACCTACAGGATCGGGTCACCGCCTTGATGTTAGCGGAGAACGCCAGGGTGTTGTCCAGAGTCACGCCAAGGCTCTTAGCACTCTGGGAGGAGGACACAATGGAGTTGTCAAATGTGATGGCGAGATCATAGAACGGGCAGTCCTTCCCCGGGAGGAAGAGCAGCTCAGTCTTGCCGAAGTTCAGCTTGAGGTGGTGATCCGTCATCCACACTGATATGTCTGCCAGACATGCAGAGATGCGATTCGCCACCTGGTTATCAGATGGGGGAAAGGAGAAGATGAATTGTGTGTCGTCTGCGTAGCAATGATAGGAGAGACCATGTGAGGATATGACAGAGCCAAGTGACTTGGTGTATAGCGAGAATAGGAGAGGGCCTAGAACTGAGCCCTGGGGGACACCAGTGGTGAGAGCACGTGGTGCGGAGACGGATTCTCGCCACGCCACCTGGTAGGAGCAACCTGTCAGGTAGGACGCAATCCAAGAGCGAGCCGCGCCGGAGATGCCCAATTCGGAGAGAGTGGAGAGGAGGACCTGATGATTCACAGTATCAAAGGCAGCAGATAGGTCTAGAAGGATGAGAGCAGAGGAAAAAGAGTTAGCTTTAGCAGTGCAGAGAGCCTCCGTGACACAGAGAAGAGCAGTCTCAGTTGAATGACCAGTCTTGAAAGCTGACTGATTTGGATCAAGAAGGTCATTCTGAGAGAGATAGCAAGCGAGCTGGCAAAGGACAGCACGCTCAAGAGTTTTGGAGAGGAAAGAAAGAAGGGATACTGGTCTGTAGTTGTTGACATCGGAGGGATCGAGTGTAGGTTTTTTGAGAAGGGGTGCAACTCTCGCTCTCTTGAAGACGGAGGGGACGTAGCCAGCAGTCAAGGATGAGTTGATGAGCGAGGTGAGGTAAGGGAGAAGGTCTCCGGAAATGGTCTGGAGAAGAGAGGAGGGGATAGGATTAAAGTGGGCAGGTTGTTCGGGCGGCCGGCAGTCACAAGATTTCATCTGGAGAGAGAGGGGAGAAAGAGGTCAAAGCATAGAGTAGGGCAATGTGAGCAGGACCAGTGGTGTCGTTTGACTTAACAAACAAGGATCAGATGTCGTCAACCTTCTTTTCAAAATGGTTGACAAAGTCATCCGCAGAGAGGGAGGAGGATTCAGGAGGGAGGAGAAGGTGGCAAAGAGCTTCCTAGGGTTAGAGGCAGATGCTTGGAATTTAGAGTGGAAGAAAGTGGCTTTAGCAGCAGAAACAGAGGAAGAAAATGAGGAGGGAGTGAAAAGATGCCAGGTCCGCAGGGAGGCTAGTTTTCCTCCATTTCCGCTCGGCTGCCCGGAGCCCTGTTCTGTGAGTCGTCAAGCCACGGAGCAGGAGGGGAAGACCGAGCCGGCCGGGAGGATAGGGGACATAGAGAGTCAAAGGATGCAGAAAGGGAGGAGAGGAGGGTTGAGGAGGCAGAATCAGGAGATTGGTTGGAGAAGGATTGAGTAGAGGGAAGAGATGATAGGATGGAAGAGGAGAGAGTAGCAGGAAGAGAGAGCGAAGGTTGCGACGGCGCAATACCATCTGAGTAGGGGCAGAGTGAGTAGTGTTGGAGGAGAGCGAGAATGAAAAGGATACAAGGTAGTGGACGGAGACTTGGAGGGGAGTTGCAGTGAGATTAGTATTAGAACAGCATCTAGTAAAGATGAGGTCAAGCGTATTGCCTGCCTTGTGAGTAGGGGGGGACGGTGAGGCCAAAAGAGGAGAGGAGTGGAAAGAAGGAGGCAGAGAGAAATGAGTCAAAGGTAGACGTAGGGAGGTTAAAGTCACCCAGAATTGTGAGGGGTAAGCCATCCTCAGGAAAGGAACTTATCAAGGCGTCAAGCTCATTGATGAACTCTCCAAGGGAACCTGGAGGGTGATAAATGATAAGGATGTTAAGCTTGAATGGGCTAGTGACTGTGACAGCATGGAATTCAAAGGAGGAGATAGACAGATGGGTCAGGGGAGAAAGAGAGAATGTCCACTTGGGAGAGATGACGTGGGTCGTGCGCGCTGGGACCACCAGGTTAAAGTGCCATGCGGTGTGAAGCGTTTGTGTGGCCTGTGCAGAGAGGAGAGAACAGGGATAGATAGACACATAGTTGACAGGCCACAGGAGAGGCTACGCTAATGTAAAGGAGATTGGAATGAAAATGAACTAAACAACTGGGGAAGCGAGAGAGCAGGGCCTCCCTCACTAACCATTCGCTGAAACACTCAAATATAACTATTCCAACTTCCACTTAGAAATTATAATTGATGTAAACTACAGTGGTTCAATGTTTCCAGGAATAGGCTCAAACTTAGTTTATTCAGCTAGTATTCGTACAGTATTCTTCCGTGAAACCCACCCAGTGCACCGTGTCCTATGACGCCGTAGCTAACTAGCATGCTAGCATCCAATAACACACGGTTAGCACCAATACTTGGTTACAACAAACTACCAATGGATCATTCGTGTCCGTGTCTAGTTCCTTTCATAACACAGAAGTAATTAAACGTTGGCTAGCTAACACAAAGTCAGTCCTGCTAGCTACACAAGTGGACTACACAACTCGAAAGCTTACGTTGCAAAAATCTTATTGACTAAAAATGATACAGTACTGCTAGCTGGTAGAGTTGGCTAGCTAGCAATGGCTGCATTTACCTTTGATACAAAGACAACTATGTAGCTAGCTAACGTTACACTAATCAAATCGTTCCGTTGTAATGTATTTAGATTCTACAGTACTGCTAGTTGGTAAAGTTGGCTGTAATGTTGACGCCATTTGGAAAACGGCACGAACGAACAAATACAGCTGGCTAGCTAACCTTGTTAGTTTCTCAAAGCTACACCTACACCTTTAGCTACACCTTTATCCTTGATGCAAAGACAACTATGTAGCTAACTAGCTAACATTACACTAATCAGATCGTTGTAATGTAATGAAATGTGATATTACCTGCGGAGCGAAGTACAGCACGACTACTCACTCCAGCATCCGGAAGATGGGACATTCCCCTTTTTCCTCCAAACATAACGATGGTCATTATGGCCAAACAGTTCTATTTTTGTTTTATCAGACCAGAGGACATTTCTCCAAAAAGTACAATCTTTGGCCCCATGTGCAGTTGAAAACCTTATTCTGGCTTTTTAAATGGGGTTTTTGGAGCGTTGGCTTCTTCTCTGCTGAGCAGCATTTCAGGTTATGTAGAATTAGGACTCGTTTTACTATGGATATAGATACTTTTGTACCTGTTTCCTCCAGCATCTTCACAAGGTCCTTTGCTGTTGTTCTGGGATTGATTTGCACTTTTCGCACCAAAGTACATTCATCTCCAGGAGACAGAGTGCGTCTCCTTCCTGAGCGGTATGACGGCTGCGTGGTCCCATGGTGTTTATACTTGCGTACTATTGTTTGTACAGATGAACGTGGTACCTTCAGGCGTTTTGAAATTGCTCCCAAGGATGAACCAGACTTGTGGATGTCTACAATTTTTTTTCTGAGGTCTTGGTTGATTTCTTTTGATTTTCCCACGATGTCAAGCAAAGAGGCACTGAGTTTGAAGGTAGGCCTTGAAATACATCCACAGGTACACCTCCAATTGACTCAAATGATGTCAATTAGCCTATCAGAAGCTTCTAAAGCCATGACATCATTTTCTGGAATTTTCCAAGCTGTTTAAAGGCACAGTCAACTTAGTGTATGTACACTTCTGACCCACTGGAATTGTGATATAGTGAATTAAAAGTGAAATAATCTGTCTATAAACAATTGTTGGAAAAATTACTTGTGTCATGCACAAAGTAGATGTCCTAATCGACTTGCCAAAACTATAGTTTGCTAACAAGAAACTTGTGAAGTGATTGAAAAACGAGTTAATGACTCCAACCTAAGTGTATGTAAACTTCAGACTTCAACTGCGATCTTGTGACAAATCACGTGACACTTCAATAAAGTCCACCTGTGTGCAATCTAACTCATTCTGTGACTTCTGAAGGTAACTGGTTGCACCAGATCTTATTTAGGGGCTTCATAGCAAAGCGGGTATATACATATGCACGCACCACTTAAGTAATTTTTATCACTTCACCAATTTGGACTATTTTGTGTATGTCCATTACATGAAATCCAAATGAAAATCAATTTAAATTAAATTACAGGCTGTAATGCAACAAAATAGGAAAAACGCCAAGGGGGATGTATACTTTTGCACGGCACTGTATACTCCCTATATATAACAATGTTAGCTTTACTCTTTATTGACATTTGTTATTCACCGTCACTATTTCAATGGTTTTATTTTATCTTTAAATCTGCATTTTTGGAAAAATACCTGTAAGTAAGCATTTCACTCTTCGTAGACAACAGCTGTAGACTAAGCATGTGACAATTTTTTTTTGATTTGGCCTGAAATGTTAATGATGGCAGTATTATGCACCAACTGCATATGAAAGATCTCAAACAATTAGGAAACAATGACATTGGGTATTACAACAGTCTTAGGGAAAAGCAAAACATATCCAATCAATGTCTTCCAGAAACCATGATTCACAGTTCCATCACTTACGTGGTGAAGAGCTTCAGTTTGGACTCAATGCTTCTGTGCCTCATGCACATTCTCGTCAAGGCTGAGCCAATCTCTTTTGTCGCCCCTGGAAAACAATAGAACAAAAGACAACAAACCTATCAATTAACAAACCTTGACAACAACAATGCCATATTACAAGCGTGTTGAAGCAAGGAAAGTTAAGCATGGACTCAAATGACAAACCCATTTAAGAAGAATCCACAGCTTTTTCTATGCTATCATGGTCTCACAAAAGCAGTACACTTAACACAAGCTTCAACGTGCACAGGATACAACAGGTGTAAAACTGTATAGTGAGAGATCTTTCCCAACAATGCAGTGATGATGATAATAAAAATAAAAGATACTGTGAAAAAAAATGAAAACCACACAGGAACTACGACGCGATTTAGAAACACGAGAATGCAAGTATATACAGGTACCTTATTCAATGTGAAGGGGTACTAGAATGGTTGAGGTGGGTTTATACATTTAGATGGGTTTATAAGTGACTGGTAGTAGGACCTAACTGTAAACAGAGCTGAAAAGTGAATGGTAGCAAGAGTATAAAAATACAGTGAGGGGAAAAAAGTATTTGATCCTCTGCTGATTTTGTACGTTTGCCCACTGACAAAGAAATTATCAGTCTATAATTTTAATGGTAGGCTTATTTGAACAGTGAGAGACAGAATAAGAACAAAAAAAATCCAGAAAAACGTATGTCAAAAATGTTATAAATTGATTTGCATTTTAATGAGGGAAATAAGTATTTGACCCCCTCTCAAATCAGAAAGATTTCTGGCTCCCAGGTGTCTTTTATACAGGTAACAAACTGAGATTAGGAGCACACTCTTAAAGGGAGTGCTCCTAATCTCAGTTTGTTACCTGTATAAAAAAGACACCTGTCCACAGAAGCAATCAATCAATCAGATTCCAAACTCTCCACCATGGCCAAGAACAAAGACCTCTCCAAGGATGTCAGGGACAAGATTGTAGATCTAAACAAGGCTGGAATGGGCTACAAGACCATCGCCAAGCAGCTTGGTGAGAAGATGACAACAGTTGGTGCGATTATTCGCAAATGGAAGAAACACAAAAGGACTGTCAATCTCCCTCGGCCTGGGGCTCCATGCAAGATCTCACCTCGTGGAGTTGTAATGATCATGAGAACGGTGAGGAATCAGCCCAGAACTACACGGGAGGATCTTGTCAATGATCTCAAGGCAGCTGGGACCATAGTCACCAAGAAACCAATTGGTAACACACTACGCCGTGAGGGACTGAAATCCTGCAGCGCCCGCAAGGTCCCCCTGCTCAAGAAAGCACATATACATGCCCGTCTGAAGTTTGCCAATAAACATCTGAATGATTCAGAGGACAACTGGGTGAAAGTGTTGTGGTCAGATGAGACCAAAATGGAGCTCTTTGGCATCAACTCAACTCACCGTGTTTGGAGGAGGAGGAATGCTGCCTATGACCCCAAGAATACCATCCCCACCGTCAAACATGGAGGTGGAAACATTATGCTTTGGGGGTGTTTTTCTGCTAAGGGGACAGGACAACTTCAAAGGGACGATGGACAGGGCCAGGTACTGTCAAATCTTGTGTGAGAACCTCCTTCCCTCAGCCAGGGCATTGAAAATGGGTCGTGGATGGGTATTCCAGCATGACAATGACCCAAAACACACGGCCAAGGTAACAAAGGAGTGGCTCAAGAAGAAGCACATTAAGGTCCTGGAGTGGCCTAGCCAGTCTCCAGACCTTAATCCCATAGAAAATCTGTGGAGGGAGCTGAAGGTTCGAGTTGCCAAACGTCAGCCTTGAAACCTTATGGACTTGGAGAAGATCTGCAAAGAGGAGTGGGACAAAATCCCTCCTGAGATGTGTGCAAACCTGGTGGCCAAATACAAGAAACGTCTGACCTCTGTGATTGCCAACAAGGGTTTTGCCACCAAGTACTAAGTCATGTTTTGCAGAGGGGTCAAATACTTATTTCCCTCATTAAAATGCAAATCAATTTATAACATTTTTGACATGTGTTTTTCTGGATTGTTGTTGTTGTTATTCTTCTGTCTCTCACTATTCAAACAAACCTACCATTAAAATTATAGTCTGATCATTTCTTTGTCAGTGGGCAAACGTACAAAATCAGCAGGGGATCAAATACTTTTTTCCCCTCACTATACTTATGTTAATGTGAGGGCTCTAAAGAGCTACAATTTTACTTGAAAATGTGCCTAAATACACACACACACACACTTGAAGTCGGAAGTTTACATACACTTAGGTTGGAGTCATTAAAACTTGTTTTTCAACCACTCCACAAATTTCTTGTTAACAAACTATAGTTTTGGCAAGTTGTTTAGGACATCTACTTTGCGCATGACACAATCCCGCAGGTGAAGAAGCTGGATATGGAGATCCTGGGCTGGTGTGGTTCAATATAGTCTACAATTATTAGGCCGATTGGACGTACTGCCAAATTCCCTTGGCAGAGAAATTAACATTCAATTCTCTGGCAACAGCTCTGCCAATTGCACTCTACCTCAAAATTTGAGACATCTGTGGCATTGTGTTGTGACAAAACTTCACATTTTAGAGTGGCCTTTCATTGTCCCCAGCACAAGGTGCACCTGTGTAATGATCATGCCATTTAATCAGCTTCTTGATATACCACACCGGTCAGGTGGAAGGATTATCTTGTCAGAGAAATGCTCACTAACAGGGATATAAACAAAATTGTGCACAACATTGAGAAATAAGCTTTTAGTGCTTATGGAACATTTATGGGATATTTTATTTCAGCTCATTAAACATGGGACCGACACTTTACATGTTACGTTTATATTTTTGTTCAGTGTATATTCTGCCCTATGGGACAAACAAAAATCTATTTCCTTAAACCACTGCTGAGATATAAATCGTCACACTGCAAATTGAACATCAAATGATGACCTAGTATGTCTTCTTTGCATCATTAGGATGAGTCCAGTTTAATGATGAAAGCAAGCAACCCTGTTGTCAGTTTTCATTGCAGCGGCATCAGGTCCCCCTCTAGACTACTCATTAGCTATTAGCGCCATCAACCATATGAGGTTTTTTTGACAGCTACATAAAAGAAAAATAAGAGGCTTGAGTGAGTGACAGACTTTCACTTCTATTGCTTGTCATATCAAGCTTACCAGACTTTCTGGACATCATTATCTAAGATATCCATTGAAGAAATCAGACAAATGGATCCTGCAAATAAAATGTGGTCCTACTAACCCAACTGTTGCAGGCTAGATAAGTCTGGAAGCACTCCACTGACAGTGCGACTGCAGCACTTAAAATACATTGGGTAAAATGGCACATCAAACATTTCACAGCACCAGATCTATTTCTGCAGGGGGCTGTTGTGATGTATAGAGCGAGAAATCACACAGGACCCAGTGTGGCTTATCAAGCCCAGCCCTAAACCCCAGAGCCCTTGCCCTGTGCCTCTAACAAATAGGCCATTGTAGCATCCTGTCACTGAATACAGAGCACTTCCTATGAGATGGCCCAGCTCACCAAGTTGAAAGAGAAGATAATACCCCTTTCTGTGATAGAGGAAAACAGTGAGTGAGTGAGATGAGGGACAGGGCAAAAGGACAGAGATTCTCCACAATCCCTAGTAGTGATATTCCACCCTACCCCCGGGCAGGACTGTGTCCATAGAAATAGTACACCGGCTGTATTTTTGGATTTTGAAAGTTATACATTTTGAAAACTTGATTGCTGACATGCAAAACATTTTGGGACTATATCAACAATGGACTAATGAAACAAATACCAGAAGACAGTTTTGGTGTGGAATTTGCTTTTAAAAAGGGGAACGGAGAGCATTTTAACTACTTTGCAGATATGAAACAAACAGACAATCATAATATCAGTAAAAAATATCAAAATCCCTGTTTATGCATCAAAACCAACCTCATTAGAGGTTTTAAAAATAGGTTACATTTGACTCAGAATTCCATGACGTACAGTAAGGTATTCTAGGCAGAATAGATGGATGCAGTTCAATGCATGATTAATATAATTCACCAACACATTTCTTGTTATTCAAAAAAATATTGCTATCAGGTCATTTACGGCTGGCCTGGTTCATTGCTGCCTCCACCCAATAGGGATGGCACTGTTTCAGTTTCAATGATTCAATATTTTTAACAAAAACAAACAACTAATTAAAGTCTGGGAATACAATGAAATTAGCAAGGGCAATAATCACAAGTCTGTCATAGCGTGGCTAATAGGCTAGCACACGTGTCAAACAAGGCCCGTGGGCTGAACAGGACACACGAGCTAGTATAAATGAGTCAACAGTTGAGTCATCTACTTTATGAAATTGCAGCCTGAGGCACACGCATCAGTGAATTCAACTTAAATTGCACTGCTTTCATGTGTCCCGTTTACAGCGCGCAGCGGAAGGAAAGTGTACAGACATGCCACAGTCCTAGTTAGGCTACTAAAACGTTGCAGTCTGGCTTTGGTTTTTAAAGCTTTACAAGGAATAACCAAAAAACAAAAACACCATGCAAAGGAGAAACATGAAGGCCTACTGCAGAAATATTTGCGCAGTAGCCTAGGCTGCCTACGCAACTAACACGTTTAGAGAGCACCATACAGCAATGCTGCATTCAACCGCACCGGTGACCCATTCAGTGCAACAAAAAATATGTTATTTGGATACTTTTTGATTAGGGTTGCAGCATATTATGCACATCTGCAAGCATAGCAGCAAGGGATGGACAAATATTATTAGTCTATTTTGTTTTAATATGTTAATGCTACATACACAGCATCCTATGTACATAAGTGAACATTATAAAAATAGTAATTTTTCTAATAAAACAATGGCCAGTTTGGGTCGCAGTTGCAAATATTTTTGTAAAACAAAGGCTGTCTGGCCTGCGAATTCATTGTGTTTTTTCAATATGGACACCCCTGGGCTAGAGTATCTATGTTGCTAGCTATTTATCTAGCAAGCTAAAAACACAGAAGAACGTTAGCTAGCTAGCTGTTTATTTATTTATTTTTATTTCACTTTATTTAACCAGGTAGGCAACTTGAGAACAAGTTCTCATTTACAATTGCAACCTAGCCAAGATAAAGCAAGCAGTTTGACACATACAACAACAGAGTTACACATGGAGTAAAACAAACAGAGTCAATAATATAGTAGAAAAATAAGTCTATATACAAAGTGAGCAAATGAGGTGAGATAAGGGAGGTAAAGGCAAAAAAGGCCAAAGTGGCGAAGTAAATACAATATAGCAAGTAAAACACTGGAATGTTAGATTTAGTGGAAGAAAGTGCAAAGTAGAAATAGAAATAATGGGGTCAAAGGAGCAAAATAAATAAATAAATACAGTAGGGGAAGCGGTAGTTGTTTGCGCTAAATTATAAATGGGCTATGTACAGGTGCAGTGATCTGTGAGCTGCTCTGACAGCTGGTGCTTAAAGCTAGTGAGGGAGATGTGTTTCCAGTTTCAGAGATTTTTGTAGTTCGTTCCAATCATTGGCAGCAGAGAACTGGAAGGAGAGGCGGCCGAAGGAGGAATTGGTTTTGGGGGTGACCAGAGAGATATACCTGCTGGAGCACGTGCTACAGGTGGATGCTGCTATGGTGACCAGCGAGCTGCGATAAGGAGGAACTTTACCTAGCAGGGTCTTGTAGATGACCTGGAGCCAGTGGGTTTGGCGACGAGTATGAAGCGAGGACCAGCCAACGAGAGCGTACAGGTCGCAGTGGTGGGTAGTATATGGGGCTTTGGTGACAAAACGGATGGCACTGTGATAGTTGTTGTTGCGGGATGTCATATCATTTTTTGTTGGCTACAGCTAGAGATGCAGGTTTCATTTGGTTAGCTAGCAAGACATTTGAATCGCTTCGCTAACTAGCTGTGCTAAACAGTCAGCATATCTCAGGTGTCAATCAAATGGTTTTGGCATCGATCAAATGGGTGGGCAGGCAAGCAAGTTCCCATTCAGTTGTCAAAATGTGGGTTGGGACTAGGATGCAGCTGAACGTTGTAAGTGAACGTTGTGAGCCGGCTGGCATATAATAAGAGCCAAATCTATTTATACAAATATTTGAAAAATAAGATATGAATAATCAAAAGATTTAAACTAACAGAATTAACGAATTCAAAGAACGAAAAAAGAAATTAAATAATATAGGTCTAAATGCTCAAGCGCACACATTTGTTCTGACTGTTTGCTCAGACTAACAGCCTCACCGGTTGTTCCTGTCAGACACGCAGTGTCAACCAATGAACCAAAGATGCGTGGGGAGGGCTAAGCCAACTCACTCACAGTCACACACTTAGCAGCCAAGGAGAGAGCGGAAGGACAGCTGTGAAAACAGTAGCATTTGGATGCATTTTAAAAATGTAGACAATGTTAGAGCACAGTGTAGAATCTCTTACATGTCCGTTACATGTCACTTCATTGAAGATTTTTCTATATCTAGCTGTCTTCTGGACTGCGTTGAGTTCAGCGACAGACACACCTCAGAGAACTTGGCAGAGGAACTGTTGAGAATGTTAAAATGGACACATCATCCATGTCTTGCCCACACAATCAACCTGATTGTAAGAGATGCTCTGAATGTGATGAAGCCCACTGTAGAGAAAGTGAAAGCAGCTGTGGAATACTTCCACAGGAGCACAGTAGGTGCTGAAAAGCTAAAGTCTACACAACACCAGATGGGGATGCCTGAGCTGAAGCCTAAACAAGACTGCACTATAAGGTGGAATTCAACATTTTATATGTTGAAGTGGTTTCTTGAGTCAAAGGATGCCATCATCTCTACCCTGGCCTTTGTTAATGCACCTGTTGATGCTCTGACCCAAGAGGAATGGGAGGTGGTGGTGGAGGTGTGCAGAGTCCTGGAACCCTTTGAGCAGGTCACTGTGGAGATCAGTGGAGAGAGGTACAGTAAGCAGTTATTACTACATCATTATTTAATCCAGTATTATATATGTATATGAGCAGTAGATGAGAACGTAGTATCAGTAGACAAAACATGAAGCTGAACTAATAAGTTACTGTTCTCTTTTCAGCTATGTGACAGCCTCAAAAATGATACTCCTGTGTAAGGGTCTGCAGCGAATCACAGCCAGCTGCCAGAGAGAAGAAAATGCAACCACAGGACATGTGACAGAGTTGGACACCCTATGTTCATCAATGGACAGAAAGTTCCACAACATGGAATATAATTACGTGCTATCAGAAACCGCTACACTTGACCCCAGGTTTAAGAAGTTAGCCTTCAGTGATGCCAGAGTAATTGATGAGGCTCTTAAAGAATAACTTCAGCAGCAGGGAGGGACACCCCCAGCAGTCAGCTGGCTCAGGCACCAGGGCAATAGAAAGAAGAGGGAGGGACAGCCCCAGCAGTCAGCTGACTCAGGCACCAGGGCAACAGGAAGAAGAGGGATCAGATGGAGCAGAAGCACCAGTAGTAGTGCCACAAACGTCTGCTGAATGCTGTTTGACGAGAGAGCAAGTGGGGATACAGCACGAAGGAATCCCTCAGCAGATGCCTTAATGGAGGTCCGATCCTATTTGGAGGAGCCCCTTTCCAAAGATCTGCAGATTCTCTGAGCTGGTGGAAGAACAAGGCCTCCGTCTACCCACGGCTTACTAAAGTCATGACAGGGAGACTCTGCATAGTGGCCACATCCGTTCCCTCTGAGAGGGTCTTCTCGAAAACGGGACAAATAATTACTGAGAGAAGAAACCACATCAGCCCCTCGAAAGTGAGGCAGCTTGCATTTCTGAATGCAAATCTCTCATAAAAGAAAAATCTGGTCAGCATTGCTGTGTGCTGCTGGTTATAACATGGCAATAAAGGAGAGAAGAGGGACCAGTTTAATGTCTTAAGTGGAATGCTGCAGTTTTGCACATTTATTTTTCTTTGATATGGTGCAATATTCTATTATGTTGTTCAGATTGTATTAGTTTTGAATTGTTACATTTATATGCACTTTGTTTATATACATTAAAAAGTTATACTTTATAAGCAAATGTTTAATAGCATTCTTTTTCAAAACAAACCAATGCATTTTTAAATACATTGTGGTTAAGGTAGAGTATGATTTCATTTAATAATTTAATCAGAATGGTGTTAAAACAAATCATAGTCAAACTATCGCAAACTGTTTTACTTGAAAAAATACAATAGACATTTTTTTAAAAGAGCCATTTGGGAGCCAAAAGAGCCAGCTCACTGAAAAGAGCCAGAATGCCCTTCACTACGGTGAAATTCCCAAATGTTAGAGGACTCCAGTGGTATTTACATAAATCCCTTCAGGTGCATTTTGTGGCTTTTGGCAGACGCATTCTAATTATCTAAAGTCACACTGTTGCTACTGCCTGTAAACACACAGTCCAGTTCATAGTGAATGATGACAGGCCCTACTGCCTGTAAACACAATGATGGCACGTCCGTGTAGCAAATGGCTTATTTGCATATAGGCCTACTCTAGCTCTGATTGGCTATGGCGTACCAGTCTGCGTAGACTCCAGTCTTGGACAAGACAGATGTTTTTATTAGGTTTTATTTAGCACAGTGTCTATTAATTTTCCAAATGCACGGCCGTTTTCCCACTTTATATTGCTATAGAATTGCCACAAATGTCTTACTCTACGTCATTCCAAAACATGGTCATAGAATATCTAAGTACAAGTAGTCTTGTCAGAATATTTTTTTGTTTTAAGAATTATAAAAAAGGGTAATTCTTCCTGGGGGTGTGTATAGTCCTCTGTATGAATGTGTCCCAGTCATCCCAACTCTAATCCCCGCTAATGCTGGATCACCTGGGCCTCTTGCTGGCTCACTAAGGCAATTAGTAGCCCTCCACACAGCCTCCACTGGCCAGCCCCATCAGAGAGGTATGGATTATGACAACCACACAGACCCTCAGTTTACACACACCAACTTCCACAACAAGGCAGGCTGGCAACAGTTGCAAAGGTTCAAATGGGTGCACGTGAACTCTATGATCTTGTGAGATATTTGTTACGTCAGACAAACAGTATGATAAAGTAGCGTGTTATGTTCCCCAGCAGGAAAACCAAAAATGTTGCTCAAACAGAAGCAGGAACTAACAAAGAGTCACTGACCAACAAACAAACCAGGTGGGGTTTTATGAGGGGTTCTGAAAGACACTCATGGGGGTGTCAACTGAATGTCGACTAGCAACAACTACTAGAACCTAAAAGACACCCACTAAGAGGTAAACTAAAGAAAAACAAACTTAAAAAGGACAGGAGGCAAACCAAAAACTTGGAGCAAAACAAAAATCAAATAAAGGATTGTTTCTCTAGAAATAAAAATAGGGAGCACCAACTAAAGGTGTTAACCCTCATCTATCAAGACAACTGGAGCACTGGGCCAGCCACTTAAATAGCACCTGGGCCAGCACAGGTGAAATCCCTTCCCACTAATGAGACGGAAACCAGCACAGGTCTAACACATTACATTTGTCATTTAGCAGACGCTCTTATCCAGAGCGACTTACAAATTGGTGCATTCACCTTAAGATATCCAGTGGAACAACCACTTTACAATAGTACATCTATATCTTTTTTTTTTGGGGGGGGGGGGGTTTAGAAGGATTACTATATCCTATCCCAGGTATTCCTTAAAGAGGTGGGGTTTCAAGTGTCTCCGGAAGGTGGTGATTGACTCCGCTGTCCTGGCGTCGTGAGGGAGCTTGTTCCACCATTGGGGTGCCAGAGCAGCGAACCGTTTTGACTGGGCTGAGCGGGAACTGTGCTTCCGCAGAGGTAGGGGGGCCAGCAGGCCAGAGGTGGATGAACGCAGTGCCCTTGTTTGGGTGTAGGGCCTGATCAGAGCCTGAAGGTACGGAGGTGCCGTTCCCCTCACAGCTCCGTAGGCAAGCACCATGGTCTTGTAGCAGATGCGAGCTTCAACTGGAAGCCAGTGGAGTGTGCGGAGGAGCGGGGTGACGTGAGAGAACTTGGGAAGGTTGACACAAGTTCACAAGTTGACTAACGAGGTGACACCAATCAGCGCACCCTCCGAGCTACACGTACTAAAGTCCAAACTCAAAACAAATGGAAAAACCAAAACCTGTAACAAGCGCAAATGTGGATGTTTATTTTGACCAGGCCTACTTATCATTCAAATCCTCCTAAGACCATGTGTTGCAGGTTTGGTCCACAAATGGCAATGCAGTTTGCAACAGGTGGCACTTTGATAGTTTGTTTAATGAAACTCTCCTGGAAAAAAAGGATCAGTGCTGAGAGAAATCAACACCAGCAGAGGGAGACAGTATTGCTAGTCACTTAAGTATTCCCTGGTCTTCAGTCTGTGTTTTATTCAAGTCTGGGAGATCACATTGGATTTCTTACAAACAGAGGTCAGTGAGTGAAACTTGGCATTGGCACGACATGAGCAAATGAGTTTATTGCTGGGGAAAAGAGTTTGCTCTGTGAAATCACATCAAGGTAATCCGGCTCCATCAAACTGAAGGCAAACCAGCGCTGCAGTCAAAACGCCTGCTTTGGCTGGTAGGACAGTGCTGAGGTAAAAAGTTCACTCAGGGTTAAGGAACCAACTGAATGAAGACCAGAAACGGACAGACTTCTGCAATAGCCATAACAGAGATGCCACTGGACTTCAAACTGCCTACATTCGATGCTGACATTTCACCCAAAACAGTGAGGGGTGCATAAGAACAAAACACAGATAGGCCTACAAATGCCTCATCCCATTCTCTGCACATCAAGTCTACGGTCTCTAAATACCCGTGTGTGTGTGTGTGTGTGTGTGTGTGTGTGTGTGTGTGTGTGTGTGTGTGTGTGTGTGTGTGTGTGTGTGTGTGTGTGTGTGCGCGCACGTTTCCGGTGGGGTGAACAGTGTCCCATTCATTAACTAAGTATGTGCGAATGTGACAGCGCAGTTCACAGGTTTATTTCGCACTTGGCCGAAATGCTTTGCACTCGGAAACATGTTACTAGAGCTGAGCTGATAAACCGAAAATGATTGTGAAGACAGAACCAGCCACTTATAGAGGACATTTGACTGATCTTGATAATTTCAATAAATAGCCTACACTAGAGAAATGTGACATTTTAAATGTAAATCTGCAAATATAGGCGATTGCTAACAGGACAATTGATAGCTACGACATTCAAATTAATAGTAGTTAGTACTTTTAAAGATAATACTAAAAAGTAAATGTGTACATTAACATATTTATTGTTAGTGATAATTCAGTCAACTTATCGTGATAAGGATTTGTCTATATCGCACAGCTGTACACCTCACCAATTGTGTGGGAGCACCCAGTCCTCAGACCGCAGTACTAAAGAATAAGAGGATGCAAATTACAGAGAGAGAAACAAACATTTGAATTTGAAACTTAAAAATACCTTAATTGTTGAATACACCTGGTGTGGGTTTGAAGTTTGAGGATGAGCAGAGGCTAGCCTGATGGGTAGGGAGTGACGTGCACACTGAACACTGACTAAGCTAGGTAGCAGACTCGGGTACTACAGTGTCAGTAATATCATCGCACACATCTTATGCTAACAGACAATTCTGATACTTCATGTTCTTCCTTCTTCCTCTAGTTTAGTTCTAATGTAGTGGTGCATAGGCCTACCTGTAGAAAGCGATGGATAAACAGACAAACTGCTGTTGGTACCGTACAACACCATATGTTCTTCTTTACCATCAGCATCCTTTAGCTCAACATCGAAATGTTCATTTAAATCATGTGGAAATTCTCAATGCATGACTCATCTAAAAAGTTGACATTGGATTTCAACAGGTTTCTCTCGTTTATACACAGATGATTCACATCTTTACACTCCTTTTTGATCCCTTCCTCCATAGAGCCTTGTTTGAAAAGCCTTTCAAATCAAATCAAATTTTATTGGTCACATACACATGTTGAGCAGATGTTTTTGCGGGTGTAGTGAAATGCGTGTTTCTAGCTCCGCCAGTACAATAATATCTAACAATTTCACAACATATACCCAATACACACAAATCTAAGTAAAGGAAGGGAATTAAGAATATACACATAATGGACGAACAATGTCAGAGAGGAATAGAATACAGTATATACACGAGTAATGCAAAATATGTAAACATTATTAAAGTGACTAGTGTCCATTTATTAAAGTGGCCAGTGATTTCTAGTCTACGTAAAGTTGGAAGTTTACATACACTTAGGTTGGAGTCATTAAAACTCGCTTTTCAACCACTCCACAAATTTCTTGTTAACAAACTATCGTTTTGGCAAGTCGGTTAGGACATCTACTTTGTGCATGACAAGTAATTTTTCCAACAATTGTTTATAGACAGATTATTTCACTTTTAATTCACTATATCACAATTCCAGTGGGTCAGAAGTGTACATACACTGAGTTTACTGAGCCTTTAAACAGCTTGGACAACTCCAGAAAATGATGTTATGGCTTTACAAGCTTCTGATAGGCTAATTGACATCATTTGAGTCAATTGGAGGTGTACCTGTGGATGTATTTCAAGGTCTACCTTCAAACACATTGCCTCTTTGCTTGACATCATGGGAAAATCAAAAGAAAATAGCCAAGGCCTCAGAATTGTTTTTGTAGACCTCCACAAGTCTGGTTAACCCTTGGGAGCAATGTCCAAACCCCTGAAGGTACCACGTTCATTTGTACTAACAATAGTACGCAAGTAAACACACCATGGGACCACGCAGCCATCATACCGCTCAGGAAGAAGACACGTTCTGTCTCCTACAGATGAATGCACTTTTGTGCAAAAAGTGCAAATCAATCTCAGAACAACAGCAAAGGACCTTGTGTAGATGATAGAGGAAACAGGTAAAAAAGTATCTATATCCACAGTAAAACGAGACCAATATGGACATGACCGCTCAGCAAGGAAGATGCCACTGCTCCAAAACCACCATAAAAAACCCAGACAATGGTTTGCAACTGCACATGGGGAGAAAGATCATATTTTTTGTAGAAATGTCCTCTGGTCTGATAAAACAAAAATAGAACTGTTTGGCCATAATGACCATCGTTATGTTTGGAGGAAAAGGGGGGAGGCTTGCAAGCCGAAGAACACCATCCTAACCGTGAAGCATGGGGGTGTCAGGATCATGTTGTGGGGGTGCTCTGTTGCAGGAGGGACTGGTGCACTTCACAAAATAGATGGCATCATGAGGGAAGATTATGTGGATATATTGAAGCAACATAAAGACATCAGTCAGGAAGTTAAAGCTTGGTCGCAAATGGGTCTTCCAAATGGACAATGACCCCAAGCATACTTCCAAAGTTGTGGCAAAATGTCGTAAGGACAACAAAGTCAAGGTATTGGAGTGGGCATCACAAAGCCCTGCCCTCAATCCTATAGAAAATGTGTGGGCAGAACTGAAAAGGCGTGTGCGACCAAGGATGTCTACAAACCTTACTCAGTTACACCAGCTCTGTCAGGAGGAATGGGCCAAAATTCACCCAACTTACTGTGGGAAGCTTGTGGAATGCTACCTGAAACATTTGGCCCAAGTTACACAATTTAAAGGCAACGCTACCAGATACTAATTGAGTGCATGTCAACTTCTGACCCACTGGGAATGTGATGAAAGAAATAAAAGCTGAAATAAATCTCTCCACTATTAGACATTTCACATTCTTAAAATAAAGTGGTGATACCAACTGACCTAAGATGGGATATTTTTACCAGGATTAAATGTCAGGAATTGTGAAAAACACTTTAAATGTAGGTAAACTTCCAACTTCAACTGTATATAGGCAGCAGCCTCTCTGTGCTAGTGATGGCTATTTAACAGTCTGATGGCTTTGAGATAGATGTTTTTCCAGTCTTTTGGTCCCAGCTTTGATGCACTTGTACTGACCTCACCTTCTGGGTGATAACTGGGTGAACAGGCAGTGGCTCGGTGGTTGTTGTCCTTGATCTTTTTGCCTTCCTGTGACACCGGGTGCTGTAGGTGTCCTGGAGGGCAGGTAGCTTGCCCCTGGTGATGCGTTGGGCAGACCGCACCACCCTCTGGACAGCCCTGCGGTTGCAGGCGGTGCAGTACCAGGCTGTTGCTCCTCCTTCACTACACTGTGGGTGGACCATTTCAGTTTGTCAGTGATGTGTACGCCGAGGAACTTGAAGCTTTCCACATTCTACACTGCGGTCCTGTTGATGTGGATAGGGGGGTGCTGCTCCCTCTGCTGTTTCCTGAAGTCAGCTCCTGTTTTGTGATGTTGAGAGAGAGGATATTTTCCTGGCACCACAGTCCCAGAGACCTCACCTCATCCCTGTAGGCTGTCTCATCATTGTTGGTAATCCAGCCTAGCACTGTTGGGTCTGTAAACTTGATGATTGAGTTGGAGGCGTGCGTGGCCATGCAGTCATGGGTGAACAGGGAGTACAGGAGGGGGCTGAGCACGCAGGGTTGAGGATTAGCGAAGTGGTGTTTCCTACCTTCACCACCTGGGGCAGCCCGTCAGTAAGTCCAGGACCCAGTTGCACAGGGTGGGGTACAGACCCAGGGCCTCGAGCTTATGATGAGCTTGGAGGATAATATGGTGTTGAATGCAGAGCTATGGTCAATGAACAGCATTCTTACAAAGGTATTCGTCTTGTCCAGATGGGATAGCGCAGTGTGCATTGAGATGGCGTTCTATTGGGGTGGTAAGCAAATTGGAGTGGGTCTAGGGTGTCAGGTAAGGTAGAGGTGATATGATCCTTGACTAGTCTCTCAAAGCACTTCATGATGACAGAAGTGAGTGCTACGGGGCGAGAGTCATTTAGTTCAGTTACCTTTGCTTTCTTGTTTACAGGAACAATGGTGGACATCTTGAAGCATGTGGGGACAGCAGACTGAGATAGGGAGAAATTGAATATGTCCGTAAACACAACGCATGCTCTGAGGAGGCAGCTAGAGATGCCGCCTGGGCCGGCAGCCTTGCGAGGGTTAACACGCTTAAATATCTTACTCACATCGGCCACGGAGAAGGAGAGCCCACAGTGCTTGGTAGCAGGCCTCTGATGAGTGCTGTCATAATGTATATCGTGCGGCATACTTACTCTAGTGTAGTGCAAGTTGGCAGACAGACACCAAGTCGACAACACACTTCTTTAACATTGGGGCTGTGGTGAGAAAGGAATGAGCACATGTCCAAGTAAAGCCCTCCAGATGGTGCATGAAAGCATTTGAAGTGACAACTCAACTAATTCCCAATGTTGCGACTGTCTGGAAAACAGATGGAAAAACACACAGTATGGGATACAGAGCTTGACAACGGGATGTTTCTCTTACAATAGCCCCACAACACAACAGGGTGGGTGAAATTGGAGCCAGCCCCCTCTTCCAAAAGGGGGAGGAGTCGAGTGTAAACCACAAGGGTTTGGTGCTGGAATAGGGGAGGCCTGGTTTGGGTGTGTCTGCAACTGTGGGGGCAGGAAAACAGGACGGAACAGGCTGGTAAAGTAATGGTTTGACTGCAACCTGGCAACAGGTGATGAAGAGTGCATAGTTAATGAGAGGAAAGATGCCCATCCCTTCCTAAAGGCTGCACATGTCCTAAAGGCTGCACATGTCCTAACACAAGACCTAGGCAGTGAGGTGCATGGCCACGCCTTGTTATTGGGGGGGAAGCTAAGCACTTCATCCAACTGGCATACATCAACATTACTCAGTCAGACAAGCCCTGGGGCACGATTGGTGTAGCCCTGCACTTGGAGCAGTTGGGGAGGGGAAAGGCTACACCGCTCACACCTGAGTCACGCTGCACAATAGCATAGGAATGGCACCTGTAGCCCAGCCATGTCAGGTCCTGTGTCTAAATTCAGAGTGGTGGTGGAGAATAAAGATACTGCAACGAGAGACGTGTTACTTTTGAAATGTTAAGGGTTCAAGTAACCTTTAGCAGTATTTAAAGCTACATTGGACTCTTAAAATGGTTCATGCAGTTAATACTGAGACGCAAATAGTTATAAAAGACCCTTTATCAGTCCTGCAATTTGACAATTAAATGAATAATTTTCTATTCAGATCTGCCAGTCAAGCTTTAAGAGCGAGGCACCTCTTGTTCCAGTCAGTGTGAAATGTGATGAGATAAGAAGTCGTGGGCCATGGTCTGTGTGTCATTCTTCATTCACTCCCAGATGCATATTCTGTGAGTCAAATTTAATAGCCCTGACATTTCTTAAATAAGCCTCTCCATAGAGCATTTATATACACGTATTACCTTCGGGACACAATTCACTATTTCTGACAAATGCACACAGTGATTAGGGATTGCATGCAAATGTTTCCCACCAGTTACAATATCCCAATATAGCTTAACTCACTGTGGAATTTAAAATGTTTATATTACATAAATATATTAAAACAGAAATTACTCCTAGTTACTACCCCTGCCCAGTAACTAGAATATGCATATAATTAGTAGATTTGGATAGAAAACACTCTAAAGTTTCTAAAACTGTTTGAATGGTGTCTGAGTATAACAGAACTCATATGGCAGTCAAAACCCTGAGACAAATCCTAACAGGAAGTGGAAATCTGATGTGTGGAATCACTTCAAAGCCTTTGCCATTGAAACACACAGGTACTTATTAATCATTTAGCACTTCCTAAGGCTTCCACTAGATGTCAACAGTCTTTACAAAGTGGTTTGAGTCTTCTATGGTAGAAACTGACCCAAAGAGAGGCTTGGGAAGTTGGTCACAGGAGGAGGGCCATTACTACTATGACGCGGACGCCCATGGGAACCCTTTTGTTTCCGAAACGTTTAGTAAGACAATGCAATCGTCCGCCTTGAATATTATTGAAGCTCTGGTTGGAAAAGGCCCTAAAGATTTACGTTATACAACGTTTGACATGTTTGAACAAACGTAAATATATTTTTTTTGCACATTCGTGACGACAAGTCCCGCGCGCTTCAGTACATTATGAGTAGCCTTCGGAACGCGCTAACAAGAAGGAACTATTGGGAAATAAATTATTAACTTTTTCGAACAAAACTACATTTGTTGTGGACCTGGGATTCCTGGAAGTGCCTTCTGATGAAGATAATCAAAGTAAGGGAATATTTACAATAGTATATTTGATTTTAGGTGGTTCCAAGATGGCGCTAACATGTATCGCCTAGCCTATTTTTCTGAGCATACCACGTCGTATATTGCAAAGTGTGATTTCCCAGTAAAGTTATTTTTAAATCTGGCAATGCGGTTGCATTCACGAAATGTTAATCTATAATTCTTTGAACGTCAATATTAAATTTTAACAATGTTTTCGAATAGTAATTTTGTAAATTGTAGCGCTGATTCACCGGAAGCATTTGAGGGGAAAAAAATTCTGAACGTCACGCGCCGATGTAAAATGTTGTTTTCATACATAAATATGAACTTTATCGCACAAAAATATGCATGGATTGTGTAACATGATGTCCTAGGAGTGTCATCTGATGAAGATTGTCAAAGGTTAGTGCTGCATTTAGCTGTGTTTTGGGTATTTGTGATGCATGCTAGTTGCTTTGAAAATGGCAGTGTGATTCTTTTTGGCAGGGTACTCTCCTAACATAATCTAATGTTTTGCTTTTGCTGTAAAGCCTTTTTGAAATCGGACAACGTGGTTCGATTCAGGAGAGGTGTATCTATAAAATGGTGTAAAATAGTCATATGTTTGAGAACTTGAAGTTATAGCATTTATGAGGTTTTGCATTTCCCGCGACACAATTCCACTGGCGTCCCACGTTCCCAGACAGGTTAATGGAAGCGTCTCCAATGTCAAACGTGGTGTACTGAAGGACAGCTCTCTAGGCACTCTACTCTTTTATATTGTTACCAATGACCTGCCACTGGCATTTCTCTCCAAAACTCTTGAACGTGCCATCCTTGGCCAGCTCTCCTGCCATCTCTCTCAGAATGACCTTCTCGATCCAAATCAGTCAGGTTTCAAGACTGGTCATTCAACTGAGACTGCTCCTCTGTGTCACGGAGGCTCTCCGCACTGCTAAAGCTAACGCTCTCTCTCTGCTCTCATCCTTTTAGACCTATCTGCTGCCTTTGATACTGTGAACCATCAGATCCTCCTCTCCACCCTCTCCGAGCTGGGCATCTCCGGCGCGGCCCATGCTTGGATTGCGTCCTACCTGACAGGTCGCTCCTACCAGGTGGCGTGGCGAGAATCCGTCTCCGCACCACGTGCTCTCACCACTGGTGTACCCCAGGGCTCAGTTCTAGGCCCTCTCCTATTCTCGCTATATACCAAGTCACTTGTTTCTGTCATATCCTCACATGGTCTCTCCTATCATTGCTACGCAGACGACACACAATTAATCTTCTCCTTTCCCTGCCTGTGCCATTAAACCCCTACAACTCATCCAGAACGCCGCAGCCCGTCTGGTGTTCAACCTTCCCAAGTTCTCTCACGTCACCCCGCTCCTCCGCACACTCCACTGGCTTCCAGTTGAAGCTCGCATCTGCTACAAGACCATGGTGCTTGCCTACGGAGCTGTGAGGGGAACGGCACCTCCGTACCTTCAGGCTCTGATCAGGCCCTACACCCAAACAAGGGCACTGCGTTCATCCACCTCTGGCCTGCTGGCCCCCCTACCTCTGCAGAAGCACAGTTCCCGCTCAGCCCAGTCAAAACGGTTCGCTGCTCTGGCACCCCAATGGTGGAACAAGCTCCCTCACAACGCCAGGACAGCGGAGTCAATCACCACCTTCCGTAGACACCTGAAACCCCACCTCTTTAAGGAATACCTGGGATAGGATATAGTAATCCTTCTAACCCCCCCGCCCCCCCCAAAAAAGATAGATGTACTATTGTAAAGTGGTTGTTCCACTGGATTTCTTAAGGTGAATGCACCAATTTGTAAGTCGCTCTGGATAAGAGCGTCTGCTAAATGACATAAATGTAAATTAAACAATGCATGTGTCCCCATGTATGCTGATGATTCAACCATATACACATCAGCAACCACAGCTAATGAAATCCCTGAAACCCTTAAAGAGTTGGTCTGTTTTGGAATGGGTGGCCAGTAATAAACTGGTCCTGAACATCTATAAAACTAAGAGCATTGTATTTGGTATAAATCATTCCCTAAGTTCCTGACCTCAGCTGAATCTGGTAATGAATGGTATGGCTGTTGAGACTAAATTACTTGGCGTTACCTTAGATTGTAAACTGTCATGGTCAAAACATTTAGATTCAATGGTTGTAAAGATGGGGAGGTCTGTCCATAATAAAGAGATACTCTGCGTTTGACGCCACACTCCAAAAAGCAAGTTCTGCAGGCTCTAGTTTTGTCTAATCTTGATTATTGTCCAGTCGTGTGGTCCAGTGCTGCAAAGAAAGAACTAGTTAAGCTGCAGCTGGCCCAGAACAGAGCGGCACGTCTTGCTCTTCATTGTAATCAGAGGGCTGATATAAATACTATGCATGCCAGTCTCTCTTGGCTAAGAGTTGAAGAGAGACTGACTGCATCACTTCTTTTTAGAAGAAACGTGTTAAAAATCCCAAATTGTTTGCATAGTCAACTTACACAGAGCTCACCCCACCAGACATGCCACCAGGGTTCTTTTCACAGTCCCCAAATCAAGAACAAATTCAAGAAAGCATACAGTATTATATAGGGCCATTATTCCATGGAACTCCGTTCCTTCTCATATTGCGCAAGCGAACAGCAAACCTGGTTTCAAAAAACAGATAAAGCAACACCACGGCACAATGCCTCTCCCCTATTTGACCAAGATGGTTTGTGCATATGAATTGAAATGTAGGCTGTGTGCCCTTTGTAAAAAATAAAAAAATAAAAAGTGGAGTTCTGTCCTTAAGCTGTTGTCCATTAACGTTCTGTATTATATAATGTTTAATGTGGACCCCAGGAAGAGTAGCTGCTGCTTTGCAACAGATAATGAGGATCCTAATAAAATACCCAAATTATACTATTCAATCAAAGTTCAACTAAAAATAATAGGACAAATTGACAGTGAAGCAGTCCTATTTGTACAACTTTTAATAGGAATCAAAATCCTATTTGGTAGCCTCAAACTCTGGATTTACTTGTATTCTTTCATTTTCATCATTTTCTTAATTTCATGCACTCATTTGTTATCACTTACATATGGTGTCACATTTTGTCTATGCCTCTATTTCATCAAAAAGTCACTTTTCCTGAATAATTAATCTCCCATGTGACAATGTGTTTTTAATAAATTCAATGGCAGTTCTTCTGTGTTCTAATTTCTAGGGCCTTTTTTCCTCCTGCTTTGGCTGTGCTACCAAGTTCTCAGCTGTTAACAGTCTCTTACTGGCACCAAAAACTGACAATTGCCATAATCTATTACGTTTCATTACTCAATTATGACATTTAACAAACCAAACATTAAAATACTGCTATAGAAGGTAAAGTAAAAATCCAAACCAGTCCGTGGATGAATACAGTAGAAAACGATATACCACCCAGCCCTAGGCCCTAGTCAAAAGTGGTGCACTAAATAGGGTGCAGTTTGGAACACTGTCAGAGCTCATTTCTCCCTCATGTCAGATGTGAGAGAGAACAGGACGCTACCAGACAGCAGATTACCTGACATCACAGTGCATGTCTTAGAAAGCTGAGAGAAAAATATTGGGAGAAGCATGCAGAGAAATGGAGAGACCAAGAACAAAAAAAATTGGTTAAACACAAGTAGGACAGATTTTGTACTTGTCCAAAAGCTCAAGGTACTTGTCCAAAAAGGTCTGTATAACACCCTTTTTACATCATTGTATGACGCATGGAACAACTTTCTTTTTTACCTTAGAGAATCAGACAAAAATGTAGGCTACACTCTGCCTAGTGGCTTCTTTGCATATTCAAGCATGTCTCAAAATAATAGTATATAAAATATTGCAGCACTACAATTACAACCAAATACTTGTCTTTATAAAATAATTCCCTCCAGAGCTCGAAAATAAAGGGAGTTTCAAAACTGACTCTGGGACAGTTCTGGGATGACAGAACCACTGCACATAAATAAAATGTAAAAAAGCTAAATGAGGCTGATGCAACAGATGAGCCCATTCAACTTAACATTTTCAGTTTTATTTCTTCATATTATAAGCTCAACAATGGGCACATGGCTGTAGGCTACGTGTGAATGTTCCAAAATGCAATTAGCAGGAAGCGCCCCACAGGCGGGAGCGGTTTCATGTGACAGAGATTAAAATATCCTTTCAAAATAAAGAGGGGAGATTTAAAGATGCACCAACTAGCATGGGTTACTAACAGGACAAGGATTATGCCTTTGGCTGCTGGACAATAAGATAAAGTGGATTTGAAAATCACTAGAACATGAGAAAATATGCCATTGAAACTAGAATTGAAGTGTTTATTTTGGCCAAGGCTACTTTGAAAATGTAATACATGCTTCATAAAATTACAATGCCCAGGTTTTAAACAATTAAGTTCATGGTTAAATAGTTTCAAAATGCTGACCGCCTCCACACAGATTCAGTGTGGATGATGTGGGGGACGCGCAACAGGCATCGTCCTTCACTCTCCGGTCTTGTGTGTCAAGTACGTCGACAGAATCAAGCCTTTAGACAAAATGTTAATTATCCTCCATTATACTTGTCAAACATGACTGCCGTTTTGCCTATATTTGTTTAATTACAAGTCTCATTAAAGTTTGACTACATTTTCTGGTGCCTCATGTCAGAATCGAGGCTGTAGCCAATACGCATATCACATATCCTTTGACATGTAGGCTTTTTTTTAATGAAAAAATTTATTTGAATATTATTCCAATGTTGGCCTCTCTATTCCAATTCTGATCACAGTAATTGTGAGAATGATTTTTGTAGTTTTTTTATTACTTGTCCATTTCAACAACTTAAACCTATATACCTCTTGTCTGAGATTTTTTATTTTATTGTCCCAGACAAGAGGACAAGCGTGAATGTCGAACTCTGTTTTCCACTAGAGGATGCAAAATTCTGCTTTAGTTATTTTAATGTTGTTTAGATCGAGGCCAAAGGTGCAATTTAGGCCTTCATTTGAAATCACTAAAAGTCTCCCTCAGTCATTTTATGTAGATACGTTTTTAAAAGACTGAACAAAAAAAAGGAGATGGTGGGAACCACACATTGTGGAGCTCATCCGTACACATACTCTGCGTCTCACAAATTGTGAACTTATTTGCCTACAATCGGACATTCCTCGTCTGGCCCCTGGTCGACATCTGAAATGGCACGCTATACCCTAATAATTGTAGCGCAAAAATTTTGATCAGGGCCCACAGGGCTGTTTAAAGGTAGTGCACTTTATAAGGAATAGGGTGCCATTGTGGATACACTGTGGTCTACAATCACCAGGTAGACCTGGCGACACGACACTCAGGTGTGGCAAGGAAGTGATTTGGATATTTAGTATGAGATAAATCAGGTCCAGCACCTGTGACAGACACACCTCAGAGGACAGAGACACTGAATCAGTTGGCTACCGGTTAGATATATATATATATCTATATATATTTTTTTTATTTTATTATAGTTTATTCATTTTGAATTTAAATCTCAATTGATATGTGTAAACTAAAACATAAGATAAAATATTTAAGCTGAATATTAGCAATTTATGAAGACGGACACATTTTGATATTGTCATGTTTACAAAGTGATCATCTCTAGTGCATATAATATCTACAAAAGATTGTGAGACATTCTTAATTTAGCTTTATCAGGTTTTTTGTATGCTTTATTGTGATTATAACTAGGCTGCCCACCTAGTTGACAGTACTCAGCGTTTAACATATATTTTTCAAACAGGGTAAAAACAAGTGTCTTTACCAGAGCAATACCTAACACCCTATTGGAGTGGTTACATAATTATTTTATGTGCATATACAGTTGAAGTCGGAAGTTTACATACACCTTAGCCAAATACATTTAATCCTAGTAAAAATTCCCCGTTTTAGGTCAGTTAGGATCACCACTTGATGTTAAGAATGTGAAATGTCAGAATAATAGTAGAGAGAATGATTTATTTCAGCTTTTATTTCTTTCATCACATTCCCAGTGGGTAAGAAGTTTACACACACTCAATTAGTATTTGGTAGCATTGCCTTTAAAATTGTTTAACTTGGGCCAAACGTTTTGGGTAGCCTTCCACAAGCTTCCCACAATAAGTTGGGTGAATTTTGGCCCATTCCTTCTGACAGAGCTGGTGTAACTGAGTAAGGTTTGTAGGCCTCTTTGCTTGCACACGCCTTTTCAGTTTTGCCCACAAATTTTCTATAGGATTGAGGTCAGGGCTTTGTGATGGCCAGTCCAATACCTTGACTTTGTTGTCCTTAAGCCATTTTGCCTCAACTTTGGAAGTATGCTTGGGGTCATTGTCCATTTGGAAGACCCATTTGCGACCAAGCTTTAACTTCCTGACTGACGTCTTGAGATGTTGCTTCAATATATCCACATAATTTTCTACGTCATGATGCCATCTATTTTGTGAAGTGCACCAGTCCCTCCTGCAGCAAAGCACCCCCACAACATGATGCTGCCACCCCCGTGCTTCACTCTTGGGATGGTGTTCTTCGGCTTGCAAGTGTCCCCCTTTTTCCTCGTAACGATGGTCATTATAGCCAAAAAGTTGTTTGTTTCATCAGACCAGAGGACATTTCTCCAAAAAGTACAATCTTGGTCCCATGTGCAGTTGCAAACCGTAGTCTGGCTTTTTTTAATGGCGGTTTTGGAGCAGTGGCTCCTTTTTTGCTGAGCGGCCTTGCAGGTTATGTCGATATAGGACTCGTTTTACTGTGGATATAGATACTTTTGTACCCGTTTCCTCCAGCATTTTAACAAGGTCCTTTGCTGTTGTTCTGGGATGGATTTGCACTTTTTGCACCAAAGTACTTTCATCTCTAGGAGACAGAACGCATCACCTTCCTGAGCGGTATGACGGCTGCGTGGTCCCATGGTGTTTATACTTGCATTCTATTGTTTGTACAGATGAACGTGGTACCTTCCGGCATTTAGAAATTGCTCCTAAGGATGAACCAGACTTGTGGAAGTCCACAATTATTTTTCTGAGGTCTTGGCTGATTTCATTTGATTTTCCCATGATGTCAAGCAAATAGGCACTGAGTTTGAAGGTAGGCCTTGAAATACATCCACTGGTACACCTCCAATTGACTCAAATGATGTCAATTAGCCTATCAGAAGCTTCTAAAGCCAAGACAGAATTTTCCAAGCTGTTTAAAGGCACAGTCAACTTAGTGTGTGTAAACTTCTGACCCACTGGAATTGTGATACAGTGAATTATAAGTGAATCTGTCTGTAAACAATTGTTGGAAAAATGACTTGTGTCATGCACAAAGTAGATGTCCTAACCGACTTGCCAAAACTATAGTTGGTTAACAATAAATTTGTGGAGTGGTTGAACAATGAGTTAATGACTCCAACCTAAGTGTATGTAAACTTCCAACTTCAACTGTACACATCTTAAATATTGTATTAAAGTAAACTAAGTGATGGGAAAAAAAATGCAAATTGGGATATTATTTTTGGACGATATGTATCCTTTTCACAATATCGCAATTTTATTTGTACCAATATTTTTCCTTCATGGCTTGTTCTCCATCTCTTTAAATAATGAGCCAATTTGTTTTCAGCACTTATTTTCTCATATGGCTCCCTCTTGTCCATCTGCAGCAGACATAATCGCAATACATATAGAATCATGAGAATCACAAAACATATCAGCACCAAAGCATTGTGATAATATCGTATAGTGAGGTCCCTAGCAATTACCAGCCCTATAAAGTCATGTGAATAAACGGTTAATAAGTGATAAGCAGTAAATGGGAAAAGCTTCGGACGGTGGAAATGGCCCTATGCCACCACATTAGCAAGCTAAAAAATAAGCTAGGTCAGCATCAGATTAGAGGGGCTGTGGAAGCTCCTGCTGTGTGCAAAACTAGATCAGGCTGAATATAGGCCTCTGGAAAAGGCCTGATGCAACTTCCTCATTATAGTCACCCCTACTTCCCCTAATAGGAACAACTTACTCCTTCCATATTTAACAGACTGCAATTCACCTGTGTTTGTGGTGTTTTATGAAGTTATAAAAAACAGAATACAATTATTTAAATGTTCCTTTTATACTATAGAGAACACATTTTTTTAAATGACCTTTTTTTATTGGACACCAACGGTGAAATCGAGCATTCCATGCAAATGTGGTATACATCAACCCTTCATCTAATTTCTTAATGAAACACGGGGGGGGGGGGGGGACCCCACCAACATCTTTCAGTTTGAACTGAGATATTCTTCAGCCCGCAAATAAGTCTCATGTCAAATATATCAACAACCTTCCAGGTGACGCTATCCCTGTCCAAATCAATCTTTATGACCATAATGAACTATCGACATGGATTGAGCAGACTCGTATGAGTGTATAATATCTTAACTGAAAAACGACCAAGAAAAAAAAAAAAAAAAACACACTCAAGGCTCGTCTGAGCGATTTCTGAGGCTGCCAACATTTCAGTTCCTGCGACATTGAGAGGCTTGTCAGTAAGGCATGACAGGCTGGTAATGTGGTCTGGCTGATCAGCAGTGCGCAGCATTATCAGCTGGGCCAGGCTGGGATGGGGGTCAGTCAATGGAAAGGGGAATGGGCGGAAGGGATGTCCACTGTCCCACTGCAGTCAAGAAGTGTTCTCCAACTCTGTTTGGGGACAAACTTCCTCTCCTGGTGGCTTAGCTCCATCCTGAGGCACCATCAAAAAGGCAGAGACAGACAGACACTCCCACAAGACAACAGTCTTTCTCCCAAACATTTCACACTGAATGGACTTTGTCTGGTTTCCTAAACGGCCTGCCTGCCCGCCTATCCTTTGAAAGGAGTGCGTGAGCTTTCCTCTCCAATACACGGCGAGTAGAATCATCCTCAGTAAACTCACTCCACATGGCCACTCTCCATGGACTGCCCTAAACAGTCTGCACCACCTGAAAAGAGGCACGCTACTTAAGCCAAAACACCGCTGAGAGGCCAGGCTTGTAAAATCCTCCTCCTCTGATAGTGGACGAGCGTTTGATGGTTGTGAAGTTTTTGTATCAAATGGACTCCTTGCGTGCGTCACGCAGTGCTGTTTAGGCACAGGCCACAATAGTACATTTAAGCATTGCGCTCATGCTCCAGATGGGGCCAATGCCTGCAGAAACATTACCCAGCTTTTCCTGGACCACTCCAATGCAAAGTGGTTTCAAATGGATCAAATTAAGTTACCAGACTCAAACATTTTTAAATAAAATAAAAAACGCCTGACAGGTCCGACCTCATTCATTCAACCCCACCCCTCTGTGAGCCATCTTCAGTTTGATAAGTCTCTAGTAGTGAAACTGCCGGTATAGCTGGAGAGCATTGTTCAATGGAAACCTTGGAAAATACATGTAATTAACTTCTGCTCTGTTCATAAGTAGCTGCCTAGCTAGACAACTTTGACTCTGGAGATAAAACTGGCACAGCCAACGTGGGAGGACAATGTCACAAAATGTATTACGAAATGAATCCCAATTTGTTGATAACCTTTGTGGCACACGGGCGACAGGTAGCCTAGTGGTTAGAGCGTTGGACTAATAACCGAAAAGGTTGCAAGATTGAATCCCCGAGCTGACAACGTAAAAATATGTCATTCTGCCCCTGAACAAGGCAGTTAACCCCCCTGCTCCTAGGCCATCATTGAAAATAAGAATTTGTTCTTAACTGACTTGCCTAGTTAAATAAAGCTAAAAGCCATGTAGTTCACCAGTAGCCTCCTCATCCAACCAATGCCAAATTCTCACATTAGCAACATGTCTGGTGTTCTGTGTGGGATAACCAAGCCGTGTCCTGTCTCGCTCTTAGACACATCCCAGAATAACTGGTGCCCACATCTCACCACTGCACAAAAGCACTCAGTGTCTCTCAGCACAAGAGTGGGGCTCTGTTCACACCTACTCAGTTTACCCAGACGCCCCCTCCTCGCAGCGGTCTGCTGTGGCTGTGGGCCACCGGACTGTGTTGTGCTGTGTTCCAGACAGGTCTCTCTGCTTTGACTAGTTAAGATTCCATCTAAGGTAAAAGTGGAATATATCCTGGGGGACAGCCCTCCATACAATTCACTCTATTCACACTTATTTTGGGTCAGAACAATCCTACAATGCTCTTCATGTTTTAGCTTTTCCTTCTTTCTGTAAGTTCAAATCATACTACGCTCCTTCAAGTCTAAAACTGTAGATCACTAAATTCTTCTGTTTGAATCAGTAGCTCTGACAGAACCTCCCTTGTCTTGTGGATCGCTGTTGCGAGTCCTGTGATGTTTCTTTGATGCACTGGAGAAAAAAGGAGTCTGCCTCGTACAACACATGTTTAAAAAAGAAAATTAATAAATACATCCTCATGGTAACCAGTCATGAGGATCCACAGATTAGTCAGATCATGCTGTTGATAACAGCATAATATGGAGCCTCTTACATTAACCGATTTTACAAATTATTCTAAACCTCCAGGTAAAAATAGAGCAATCTAAACATTTCTGTTCTGAGACAAACTCTGCAACCAAAGAATACAAGGTCAAAAAGGAGCAATGCACATTTTATACAGCCAGCTGAATTTTTATAAGACATGTTTCCCCTGAGTGCAATACTGCTGCATTGTTAGTGTGTCACTAGTCAACTGATCACGCAAGGGTAAGACGAGAAGCCCTCACTGTCAAAACCTAGCATAGAAACTTGGGGAAGCCAAAATACTAGTTCTTGATGTAGTAGTACTGAGGAATGGTCTGGCAACTTAGAAAATTAAAAAGGGGGTTGGGAATTCCTAATAACTCAAAACAAATTTCCCAGCAGATCTCAAGAGGGAAATGTGCAGAGAAATCAAAGACTGTTCAGACATGTGCAGTCATCACCACTAAGGAGACCGAGGGCTGCGCTCCCACCACACTCCTCCCATACAGATACACAGACATCTCCCCCTCTCTCCTTCCCTTTGTTTAAACTGTATACATTTCCCCTTTTCTAAACAGATTTCCATGAGCTCAATGCTGGGAGCGGGCATGTGGCAGTGCAAGTTTGCTTACAAAAAGCATGTGTCACAGGAATATTTAAAAGACGCAGGAACTCTAAACACTTCCCAGTGATAAATATAGCCTAGTCCTCAAGTCATGTTGCTGTTGTGAATAATAGGTTGGATGTCAACATACTGCCTTTTTCCAGACATTTTTATTTTTAACGTATGAGGCACTGGGGACTATACGTTATACCACCCTGCATCCCACTGCTGGCTTGCTTCTGAAGCTAAGCAGGGTTGGTCCTGGTCAATCCCTGGACGGGAGACCAGATGCTGCTGGAAGTGGTGTTGGAGGGCCAGTAGCAGGCACCCTTTCCTCTGGTCTAAAAAAAAATAACCCAATGCCCCAGGGCAGTGATTGGGGACATTGCCCTGTGTAGGGTGCTGTCTTTCGGATGGGATGTTAAATGGGTGTCCTGACTGTGGTCACTAAAGATCGCATGGCACTTATCGTAAAGAGTAGGGGTGTTAACCCCGGTGTCCTGACTTAATTCCTAATTTGACCTTCATGCCACCTAATCATCCCCAGCTTACAAATGGCTCATTCATCCCCCCTCCCCTGTAACTATTCCCCAGGTCGTTGCAGTAAATGAGAATGCGTTCTCAGTCAACTTACCTGGTAAAATATGGGTTAAATAAAAAAATCGAAACAGTTAGCTAAAAACAAGCCTACATTGTAACAAATGTGATGCAGTACTTTTACATCACATTATCCTCTATTAAACACTTTAGGGATAGGGGGCAGCATTGGGAAGTTTGGATGAAAAGCGTGCCCAGAATAAACTGCCTGTTACTCAGGCCCAGAAGCTACAATATGCATATAATTAGTAGATTTCGATAGAAAACACTAAAGTTTCCAAAACTGTTAAAATAATGTCTGTGAGTATAACAGAACTTATATGGCAGGCGAAAACCTGAAAAAAATCCAACCAGGAAGTGGGAATTCTGAGGTTTGTAGTTTAAGTGAATGCCTATCCAGTGTCTGTGGGGTCAGATTGCACTTCCTAAGGCTTCCACTAGATGTCAAGTCTTTAGAAGTTGTTTCAGGCTTCTATTGTGAAAGGGGAGCGAATAAGCAGATGGCCCAGGTGAAAGCCTTTAGTTTAGTCACGCGCGTGGCCGTGAGCTCCGCTTCCTTTCTTTTCTAAATGAAAACAGTATTGTCCGGTTGAAACATTATTGAATATTTATTATAAAAACACCCTAAGGATTGATTAGAAACATATTTTGACATGTTTCTACAAACTCAAAATGGAACTTTTTTGACTTTGTCTAGACTTTGTGCCCGCGCTTTGTGCATTTGGATTACTGGACTAAACGCGAACAAAAAGAAGGTATTTGGACATAAAGATGAACTTTATCGAACAAAACAAACATGTATTGTCTAACAGAGACCTGGGAGTGCCATCAGATGAAGATCAAAAGGTAAGTGATTCATTTTAATGCTATTTCTGACTAGGCACTGACCTAATAGAATCGCATGGTGTGCTTTCACCGTAAAGCCTTTTTGAAATCGGACACTGTGGTTGGATTAATGAGAAGTTTCTTTAAAATGGTGTATAATACTTGTATGTTTGAGGAATTTTAATTATGAGATTTCTGTTTGAATTTGGCCCCCTGCAATTTCACTGGCTGTAGGCCAGGTGTTCCACTAGCGGAACCCCCTTCCCAGAAAGGTTAACCTCTTACATCTAGACGTTCCGCTAGCGGAACACCTGCTCCAATATCCAATGATGGGCGTGGCGCGAAATACAAACTCCTCTAAAATACAAAAACTTCAATTTTTCAAACATATGACTATTTCACAGCATTTTAACCTCTCTAGACTAGGCGGGACGAATTCGTCCCACCTACGTAACAGCCACTGCTATCCTGTGGCGCGATTTTCAAAACCTTAAAAATCCTATTACTTCAATTTCTCAAACATATGACTATTTTACAGCCATTTAAAGACAAGACTCTCGTTAATCTAACCACACTGTCCGATTTCAAAAAGGCTTTACAACAAAAGCAAAACATTAGATTATGTCAGCAGAGTACCAAGCCAGAAATAATCAGACACCCATTTTTCAAGCTAGCATATAATGTCACAAAAACCCAGAAGACAGCTAAATGCAACACTAACCTTTGATGATCTTCATCAGATGACAACCCTAGGACATTATGTTATACAATACATGCATGTTTTGTTCAATCAAGTTCATATTTATATCAAAAACCAGCTTTTTACATTAGCATGTGACGTTCAGAACTAGCATACCCCCCGCAAACTTCCGGGGAATTCGCTAACATTTTACTAAATTACTCACGATAAACGTTCACAAAAAGCATAACAATTATTTTAAGAATTATAGATACAGAACTCCTCTATGCACTCGATATGTCCGATTTTAAAATAGCTTTTTGGTGAAAGCACATTTTGCAATATTCTAAGTACATAGCCCAGGCATCACGGGCTAGCTATTTAGACACCCGGCAAGTTTAGCACTCACCAATATCAGCTTTACTATTATAAAAGTTTCATTACCTTTTGTTGTCTTCGTCAGACTGCACTCCCAGGACTGCTACTTCAATAACAAATGTTGGTTTGGTCCAAAATAATCCATCGTTATATCCGAATAGCGGCGTTTTGTTCGTGCGTCCCAGACACTATCTGAAATGGTAAATCAGGGTCGTGCGCATGGCGCAATTCGTGACAAAAGAAATCTAAATATTCCATTACCGTACTTCGAAGCATGTCAACCGCTGTTTAAAATCCATTTTTATGCCATTTTTCTCGTAAAAAAGCGATAATATTCCGACCGGGAATGTCCATTTAGCTAAACAGAGGAAAGTAAACAAAGCTTTCGGTCGACGCGGGCACGAGCCTGAGTCTCACAGTACTGTAACCAGCCACTACCCAAACGCGCTACTTTTTTTCAGCCAGAGCCTGCAAAGCCACGATTCAGCTTTTTACCGCCTTCTGAGACCCTATGGCAGCCGTAGGAAGTGTCACGGGACAGCTAAGATCCTCACTCTTCAATAAACAGAGACAAGAAGAACGACACCTTGTCAGACAGGCCACTTCCTGCCTGAAACCTTGTCAGGTTTTTGCCTGCCAAATGAGTTCTGTTATACTCACAGACACCATTCAAACAGTTTTAGAAACTTTAGGGTGTTTTCTATCCATATGTAATAAGTATATGCATATTCTAGTTACTGGGTAGGAGTGGTAACCAGATTAAATCGGGTATGTTTTTTATCCAGCCGTGAAAATACTGCCCCCTAGCCATAACAGGTTAAGAATGTCATGATGCATAAGTACATAGGCTTGAGTAACCAATGTGGTTAAACGAGAGACAAAAACAAGACTGATTGCACTGTTAAAACGATTTCAAACATGTACAGTACCAGTCAAATGTTTGGACACACCTACTCATTCCGAGTGGTGCAGTGGTCTATGGCACTGCATCTCAGTGCAAGAGGTGTCATTGCAGTCCCTGGTTCGAATCCAGGCTGCATCACATCTGGCCGTCATTGGGAGTCCCATAGGGTGTGACACAACTGGCCCCGCGTCATCCGGGTTTGGTCAGGGTAGGCCATCATTGTAAATAAGAATTTGTTCTTTATTTAACTAAGTCAGTTACGGTTAAATAAATTTTTAAAAATTTAAGGGTTTTTCTTACATTTTTACATTGTGGAATACTAGTGAAGACATCAAAACTATGAAATATCACATGGAATCATGTAGTAAACAAAAAAAGTGTTTAACAAATCAAAATATATCTTCAAAGTAGCCACACTTTGCCTTGACGACAGCTTTGCACACTGTTGGCATTCTCTCAACCAGTTTCATGAAGTAGTCACATGGAATGCATTTCAATTAACAGGTATGCCTTGTTCAAAGTTCATTTGTGGAATTTCTTTCCTTCTTAATGTGTTTGAGCCAATCAGTTGTGGTATACAGAAGATAGCCCTATTTGGTAAAAGACCAAATCCATATTATGCCAAGAACAGTTCAAATAAGCAAAGAGAAACGACAGTCCATAACTACTTTAAGACATGAAGGTCATTCAATACGGAACATTAAGAAATTTGAAAGTTTCTTCAAGTGCAGTCGAAAAAACCATCAAGCGCTATGATGAAACTGGCTCTCAGGAGGAATACCACAGGAAAGGAAGACCCAGTCTGCTACAGAGGATAATTTCACTAGAGTTACCAGCCTCAGTAATTGCAGCCCAAATAAATGCTTCAAATTTCAAGTAACAGACATCTCAAAATCAACTGTTCAGAGGAGAATGATTGCAGCAATTTGACCATGAAGGCCTGATTTTTCAAAGAAACCACTACTAAAAGGACACCAATAAGAAGACTCCAAATTGTCTTTGTGATACCCGAGTAGGTGAACGGATGATCTCCGCATGTGTGGTTCCCAACGTGAAGCATGGAGGAGGTGGTGTTAATGTGTGGGGGTGCTTTGCTGGTGACACTGTCTGTGATTGATTTAGAATTCAAGGCACACTTAACCAGCATGGCTACCACAGCATTCTGCAGCAATACACCATCCCATCTGGTTTCTGCTTAGTGGGACTATCATTGTTTTTCAACAGGACAATGACCCAACACACCTCCAGGTTGTGTAAGGGCTATTTGACCAAGAAGAAGATTGATGGAGTGCTGCATCAGATGACCTGGCCTCAATCCCCCAACCTCAACCCAATTGAGATGGTTTGGGATGAGTTGGACCGCAGAGTGAAGGCAAAGCAGCCAGCAAGTGCTCAGCATGTGGGAACTTATTCAAGACTGTTGGAAAATTATTCCAGGTGAAGCTGGTTGAAAGAATGCCAAGAGTGTGCAAAGCAGTCATCAAGGCAAAGGGTGGCTACTAAAATCTAAAATATATATTGATTTATTTAACCTCTATGGGCTAGGTGGGACGCTTGCGTCCCACCTACTCAACAGCCAGTTGAATCCTGTGGCGCGTTATTCAAATACCTTAGATATGATATTACTTAAATTTTTCAAAAATATGACTATTTTACACCATTTTAAAGATAAGACTCTCGTTAATCTAACTACACTGTCCGATTTCAAAAAGGCTTTACAACGAAAGCAAAACATTAGATTATGTCAGCAGAGTACCGAGCCAGAAATAATCAGACACCCATTTTTCAAGCTAGCATATAATGTCACATAAACCCAAACCACAGCTAAATGTAGCACTAACCTTTGATGATCTTCATCAGATGACAACCCTAGGACATTATGTTATACAATACATGCATGTTTTGTTCAATCAAGTTCATATTTATATCAAAAACCAGCTTTTTACATTAGCATGTGACTAGCATGTGACTAGCATTCCCACCGAACACTGCCGGTGAATTTACTAAATTACTCACGATAAACGTTCACAAAAAGCATAAATTATTTTAAGAATTATAGATACAGAACTCCTCTATGCACTCGATATGTCCGATTTTAAAATAGCTTTTCGGTGAAAGCACATTTTGCAATATTCTCAGTAGATAGCCCGGCATCACAGGGCTAGCTATTTAGACACCCAGCAGGTTTAGCACTCAAAGTCAGATTTACTATAAGAAAAATGTTATTACCTTTGTTGTCTTCGTCAGAATGCACTCCCAGGACTTCTACTTCAATAACAAATGTTGGTTAGGTCCAAAATAATCCATCGTTATATCCAAACAGCGGCGTTTTGTTCGTGCGTTCTAGACACTATCCTAAAGGCTAAATAAGGGTGACGAGCATAGCGCAATTCGTGACAAAAGAATTCTAAATATTCCATTACCGTACTTCGAAGCATGTCAACCGCTGTTTAACCTGTTAGGGCTAGGGGGCAGCATTGACACGGCTGGATAAAAAACATACCCGATTTAATCTGGTTACCACTCCTACTCAGTAACTAGAATATGCATATACTTATTACATATGGATAGAAAACACCCTAAATTTTCTAAAACTGTTTGAATGGTGTCTGTGAGTATAACAGAACTCAAATGGCAGGTCAAAACCTGAGAGATTCCTTTACAGGAAGTGGCCTGTCTGACCATTTCTGGAACTTCTTTGCCATCTCTATCATTTACTAAGGATCTCTGCTCTAACGTGACACTTCCCACGTCGTCCATAGGCTCTCATAGCCCGGGAAAAAAGAGAATGTCGTCATTCCAGCCCCAGGCTGAAACACATTATCGCCTTTCTCAAGTGGCCCATCAAGAGACACTAGCTTATGCGCGTGACCCCGACCGCCCCCGCCTTTGGGATTTTTTCCTCTGTTTGCCGGAATTTTAATCGCTTTTCTACGAGAAAAATGACGTAAAAATTGATTTTAAACAGCGGTTGACATGCTTCGACGTACGGCAATTGAATACTTTGAATTTTATTGTCAGGAATTGCGCCAAGCGCGCGACACTTCTTTACTATTTCGGATAGTGTCTGGAACGCACGAACAAAACGCCGCTATTCGGATATAACGATGGATTATTTTGGACCAAACCAACATTTGTTATTGAAGTAGACGTCCTGGGTGTGCATTCTGACGAAGACAACAAAAGGTAATGACATTTTTATAATAGTAAATATGATTATGGTGAGTGCTAAACTTGCCGGGTGTCTAAATAGCGAGCCCGTGATGCCTGGGCTATATACTTAGAATATTGCAAAATGTGCTTTCACCAAAAAGCTATTTTAAAATCGGACATATCGAGTGCATAGAGGAGGTCTGTATCTATAATTCTTAAAATAATTGTTATGCTTTTTGTGAACGTTTATCGTGAGTAATTTAGTAAAATGTTAGCGAATTCCCCGTAAGTTTGCGGGGGGTATGCTAGTTCTGAACGTCACATGCTAATGTAAAAAGCTGGTTTTTGATATAAATATGAACTTGATTGAACAAAACATGCATGTATTGTATAACATAATGTCCTAGGGTTGTCATCTGATGAAGATCATCAAAGGTGAGTGCTGCATTTAGCTGTCTTCTGGGTTTTGGTGACATTATATGCTGGCTTGAAAAATGGGTGTCTGATTATTTCTGGCTTGGTACTCTGCTGACATAATCTAATGTTTTGCTTTCGTTGTAAAGCCTTTTTGAAATCGGACAGTGTGGTTAGATTAACGAGAGTCTTATCTTTAAATGGCTGTAAAATAGTCATATGTTTGAGAAATTGAAGTAATAGGATTTTGAAGATTTTGAAAATCGCGCCACAGGCTGGCAGTGGATGTTACGTAGGTGGGACGAATTCGTCCCGCCGGTCCCATAGAGGTTAAAATCAATTTTTATGCAATTTTTCTCATAAAAATAGCCATAATATTCCGACCGGGAATCTGCGTTTAGATAAACAGACAAAGGAAAAGAGACCATTCGGTCGAAGCGGGCACGCCCCTAAGCCCATAGTACTCTGAGTGGCCACTTGCCAAAAGCGATAAAGTGTTTCAGCCAGAGCCTGCCTCGATATCGTTCAACGTTTTCCCGGGCTCTGAGACCCTATGGAAGACGTAGGAAGTGTCACGTTATTGCACAGATCCTGAGTCTTCAATAAAAAGAGCCAAGATGAAACTACTTCTCAGACAGGCCACTTCCTGCTTGAAATCTTCTCAGGTTTTGGCCTGCCATTTGAGTTCTGTTATACTCACAGACACCATTCAAACAGTTTTAGAAACTTTAGGGTGTTTTCTATCCAAAGCCAATAATTATATGCATATTCTAGTTACTGGGCAGGAGTAGTAACCAGATTAAATCGGGTACGTTTTTTATCCAGCCGTGTCAATACTGCCCCCTAGCCCTAACAGGTTAACACTTTTTTGGTTACTACAGGACTCCATGTGTGTTATTTCATAGTTTTGATGTCTTCACTATTATTCTAAAATGTAGAAAATTGAGTCCAAACTGGTACTGAATATAACATTTCAGACAACAAAAAAGGTCAGCCTTGCGGGGTATGGATTTCTTAGTATAGCAAAACAGTCAGACCATGCTCCAGCACATTTGGTTAGGGGAGTGGGTCAGAGCTGAAGGTGAGGCTTTGTTGGTCCCCACGCACAAGCACGACCAGCACATAAACACACTTGCGTGCACACACAGCGACTCAAACCCAGTCTGGAAAGTGTCCAGTGGTGTCTGCTGTGGCAGAGGGGACAGCTGGCTCTCCTCTCAGAGAAGATAATCTGTGGTGCCCCCCCCCCCCCCCCCCCTCCATTATACAGCTGAGTGGGATGCAAGTGGGGAAGGGGTCAGCTGCCAGGCCAGTCTCTCCCCAAACAGGTGCATCAACAAGACACCCCACTCTCCCCTTCCACCCACCCACACTTAGACTGGCCCACTTTGGAATGTGCTGCTTCCACCGAGCGCATAACACTAAATAAGCTACCCCTCTCTTTAGAATAATACAAAAGCATACTAAAAACTGACTCCACCAATACCAGACACTGTCACATAGCATTACCTGTGTTACAGTTTTACATGTGACTTTGTGTTACCTTTTATGCAGGCATCTACATAAATACCGAACTCAATTTAACCGTGCTATCCCTGAATCATTTGATTTCCATTGTGCATGAAACATGGAAGTGACAGGAGCAGTGCTTTCTCTTTATAGAACAGCCCAGTGATTTTTTTTATTTAACTAGGCAAGTCAGTTTAAGAACAAATTCTTATTGACAATGACTGCTTACCCCGGCCAATCCCTAACCCGGACGACGCTGGGCCAATTGTGCACCGCCCTACGGATAAAGGCATTTCCATGGTAAATCAAAGTGTTGCGTTATAAAGTATGTCTCGGCGTCACACTGTTTGTCATGCTGTGTAACAGACACATGAATAATGGCCTTCGTGCTGACTGGCATTCTGCCCAGAGGGAAGACCTTTACAGATGAAGGGAACACACTGAACTGGGTCACATGGAAATTTACTATGAAAATTATGTAAATCAGAGATTGGCTAAGTGAGAGGTTTAATTTATTTGAGGCAACAAATTACAACACAGGTGTTTGTGTGGTATAACTTTGAAACGCTTATTCAATCTGAAGTTGTCTTCAAAAATGCTTAGGAGTGAGACTGCACTGATTCACTTATCCTCAAGAAATTAAATGTTGCATCAAGGTTTCTCTCACATATCATGTGTGAGATAGTTATCTGAGGGGATTCTGCAATTACTGTGTCCAAAATACCAAAGTCGACTGCACTTTTATTACGTTTGTCAGGCAGGATCAATATCGGTTGATTGAGTAGAGTCAGTAGTAGACCCCAACCGATATAGGATGGGTCGGATACAGATTTTAGGGAGCCAAAAGTCACTGATATGATATTTAGAGTTGTGTTGGAATCGGCTAAACTTTGATAATTGAGATAGGAAATGAAAGAGACTGGGTTATGTCAGAAGTTAATGGTTCTCTGAAGAAAAACCCAATGGACATCTGTGGATTAGATGGAGGGGGTTGAGGTCAGGACAGATTCTCTTAAGGCAGTAATAAAGGTTTGGTATCCTGGTACCCTCTTTATTAGCTTCCTGTAGAGCCATAAACTGTAAGGATTGGAGAGAGGGAGTGTGTTAAGTAGGATGTATATAACTGAAGTGAGAAATGTTTTGCTGTCTGATTACAGCTGTACAGAACCTTTGGGAAGAATTAAACTTGGTTAAGCTTCTCTAGTGTCCGTGAGTCATTTACTCCGAAAAATAAGAACCTAACAGTTGGAAAGAAAATGTATATAAAAATAAAATAAAAAGTATATACACATTACCAGTCAAAAGTTCAGACACACCTACTCATTCAAGGGTTTTTCTTTATTTTTACATCGTAGAATAATAGTGAAGACATCAGAACTATGAAACACATATGGAGTCCTTTAGTAACCAAAAAAAGTGTTATATCAAAATATATTTTAGATTTTAGGCCACAGTGTCTCCTGACCCCTCCTGTCTCAGCCTCCAGTATTTATGCTGCAGTAGTTTATGTGTCGGGGGGCTAGGGTCAGTCTGTCACATGTGGAGTATTTCTCTTGTCTTTTCCGGTGTCCTGTGTGAATTTAAATATGCTCTCTCTAATTCTCTCTCTCGGAGGACCTGAGCCCTAGGACCATGCCTCAGGACTACCTGGCCTGATGACTCCTTGCTGTCCCCAGTTCACCTGGCCGTGCTGCTGCTCCAGTTCCAACTGTTCTGCCTATGGAACCCTGACCTGTTCACCGGACGTTCTACCTGTCCCAGACCTGCTGTCCCAGACCTGCTGGAACCCTGATCTGTTCACCAGACGTGCTACCTGTCCCAGACCTGCTGTTTTAAACTCTCTAGAGACAGCAGGAGCGGTAGAGATACTCTCAAAGATCAGCTATGAAAAAGCCAACTGACACTTACTCTTGTGTTACTGACTTGTTACACCCTCGACAACTATTATGATTATTATTATTTGACCATGCTGGTCATTTATGAACATTTGAACATCTTGGCCATGTGCTGTTATAATCTCCACCCGGCACAGCCAGAAGATGACTGGCCACCCCTCAGCCTGGTTCCTCTAGGTTTCTTCCTAGGTTTTGGCCTTTCTAGGGAGTTTTTCCTAGCCACCGTGCTTCTACACTTCCATTGCTTGCTGTTTGGGGTTTTAGGCTGGGTTTCTGTACAGCACTTTGAGATATCAGCTGATGTAAGAAGAGCTATATAAATACGTTTGATTCTTAAAAGTAGTCACCCTTTACCTTGATGACAACTTTGCACACTCTTGGAATTCTCTCACCTGGAATGCCTTGTTAAAAGTTAATTTGTGGAATTTCTTTCCTTAATGCGTTAGAGCCTATCAGTTGTGTTGGCTCAAAAATGTCACTAACGATGTGATACCACTAAGGAAAGATACCAAGTATCACGATACCACAGGGTTTCCCCCATCCCAGGACACCTGCTTCTGTTTTCTATATATTCTGCACGTGTGCTGCACAAAAACCTGTCCCCGGTATTCACACCTGTACTCAATACAACACATTGAATTTAACTTCACGTTTATTACTGTATAATAGAAAAGGCTACTGAATTTTTGTTGGTTTCCGCTTATCCAAAGGCCAACCTGTGATTGGGCAGGAGGAATATGAAATACATAATGATCTGTGTTTCCATTGTTTCAGTAAAGGAAAAACACACCAGGCCTACATGAAACTCTCCCTCCCTCACCAACCCCCCCCCCCTCCCTCACCTTCCACGATTCACGTGGATGACCTATTTTGAGATCAAAATGGTGAATATCGGCGAAAGGTTACGAGTTTGCATCCCTGGGCCCCGTCCATAGAGAACAATGGTGAAATGTGGGAGGGGGGGCCTCTGCACATGTTGTATAACAGCAATGATAAATTCATTAATAATGGATTGTGTCACTTGATCGCTAGGGAGAAAGGGGGGAGTTTGGTCACAGTATCACAACGGGTAGCCTACACTGATACTGTATTGTGCTTCAGAACCATGTTCTTAACTGAAAGCACATGAGCCAAAAACAAACGCACACACACAAAAATTCCAAGCAGTCCTCAGATCTCCTGCCCTATGGGTGTTCTCAGTTTTAAGTGTAGGCCAGTGAGTGGGACCATCCTCTGTTGCTCATCCGACAGCCCCGTTGTACTTAGATGTACACAGAACCGCAGACAAATACTTACTCAGTAGTAGCTTATTAAAGCACCATAGCGCAAAAAAAATATATTAAAAAATAAATAAAATTCGACTGACCTACTCAGCACCATATTGAAAGAACAATTCATGCCACATGACAACAGTTGACTCCCCTTTCACAAACTAGAATTGTCTATGTCATCTACTGTGGCTTAAAGAAGCGATGAACACAGATACACATCTCTGCCTTTACCTCTTGTTCCAGTCGCCATATCTGCCACCTTCTGAAAGGCATCCAGGAAAGAGCTTGTGACGATGATGGTTGCCCTGAAAGATAAAACAAAACATGTAATGGAGAAACATTCCATTTAAACTACTTTAACCACAATAAAACCAGCATTAGATAAAACCCTAGACAGGTTTCAGATAAGAATATGTTATTGCATCATTAGGCTTGAAATCAGTTTACTCTGTTTGCGTGAGCATACTGATTACAATCATTCCAGCTAACATTTTTAAGCATATTTTTTCTAAATCACAGAGTCAAACAAAGTCAGTCACTGCTGGGGAGACAGTGAGTGTTTTGATCACAAGACTCAAAAATCACACTTAGTCATGTAGGGGTTTTCCTATGTCCTAGACCTACTATATTTTCTTATTTCCCTTTTCTGGATTTAGAAATTCATGACATTGAACTGAGATGTGTTCCCCTAGTGGGTAGGCTTGGGCAGTATACTGGGGTATTTTGAAATACCAACAGTATCATTTTAAATACTGTACAATTATTTTATATTTGCAAAAAGCACAGTTGAAGTCAGAAGTTTACATACACTTAGGTTGGCGTCATTAAAACAAATCTTTCAACCACTCCACAAATTTCTTGTTAACAAACTATAGTTTTGGCAAGTCGGTTAGGACATCTACTTTGTGCATGACAAAAGTAATTTTTCCTAACAATTGTTTACAGATAGATTATTTCACTGTATCACAATTCCAGTGGGTCAGAAGTTTACATACATTAAGTTGACTGTGCCTTTAACCACTTCGCTATAGGGGGCAGAATTTTCACAGCCGGATGAAAAACTTACCCAAATTAAACGGCCTACTACTCGGGCCCAGAGTCAAATATTTGCATATTATTAGTAGATTTGGATAGAAAACACTCTGAAGTTTCTAAAACTGTTTGAATGATGTCTGAGTATAACAGAACTCATATGGCAGGCAAAAACCTGAGAAGAATCCAACCAGGAAGTGGAAGATCTGACACTTGTAGTCTTTCAGACCATTTTCTATTGAAACTACAGTGTCTGTGGAGTCAACTTGCACTTCCTAAGGCTTCCACTAGATGTCAACAGTCTTTACAAAGTTGTTTGAGTCTTCTATGGTGAATTTTGACCGAATAACAGCCGGTTCAAGCAGTGTACTGTCTGAGGTCATGTAGTTACTTCATGCGCGTTCACGCATGGATAGCATATTTATTTTTTCTTCTGTAACGAATACGCTATTGTCCGGTTGGAATATTATCGATTGTTTATGTTAAAAACACCCTAAGGTTTGATTGGAAACAGTTTGACATGTTTCTACAAACGGTAATGGAACTTTTGAGCTTTTCGTCTATTGATTTGCGCCCCCGTCTCGTGCCTTTTGGAATAGTGTTCTGGACGTGCCAACAAAACGGAGGTATTTGGACATAAGTTATGGACTTTATCAAACAAATGAACATTTCTTGTGGAAGTGGGAGTCGTTCTGAGTGCATTCCGCCAAAGATCAGCAAAGGTATTTTAGAGTTTTGACGGCTAACTGTATAGCTTGCAATGATGGTTGAGCTATGTACTCAGAATATTGAACAATGTGCTTTCTCCGTAAAGTTATTTTGAAATCTGACACAGCGGTTGCATTAAGAGGTAGTAAATCTATAATTCTTTAAATAATTGTTATATATTTTGTCAACGTTTATGATTAGTATTTCTGTAAATGAATATGCACATTCTGGTCATTCACCGGAAGTTTGAGACTAATCATTTTCTGAACATCACGCGCCAATGTAAAATGCTGTTTTTGGATATAAATATTAACTTGACCGAACAAAACATACATGTATTGTGTAACATGATGTCCTAGGAGTGTCATCTGATGAAGATTGTCAAAGGTTAGTGCTGCATTAAGCTGTTTTTTGGTTATTTGTGATGCATGTGGTTGGTCGGAAATTGGCCATGTGAATACTTTGACGATATACTCCTCTAACATTATCTAATGTTTTGCTTTTGCTGTAAAGCCTTTTTGAAATCGGACGACCTGGTTCGATTCAGGAGAGGTGTATCTATAAAATGATATAAAATAGTCCTATATTTGAAAAAAAATAAATCATTTTTCTATAGGTTCAGTTATGAATATGGCAAAATTATTTTACGCTGGATGTTGATCCCGCATACGGGACGGAGAACAGAGGTTTTAAGACTTGCTAAATTGTGACTTGGTCCCATCTCTGCTGTTTACACACTTGTTTATGGCGAATGCTCAAATTAATTGGGTATGTGTGTTCATCAGTCCTGACTAAATAATATAGGCCTAAGAAGAAGAAGAAGAAGTTGGGGAATTCGAATCCTATTCTGTTGTCTTTTTATTTGACACATGCATACAGATCCTTTTAGCTAATAAATGGACATTCACTGAGAGGGGTTGCAGAGGACAGGGTTAGCTCTTACCTTAGCTGGGATTGCAGCTTAACTCCTTTGGTTACAAAGTCCTCCCAGGCTGGATAACAAGCCTGCAAAGCAAACAGACACACAACGGGTGGTTACTTAACTTGGACGGTAGTAAATTGACTCAATAGAACAAACATGTAATGTTAGTAACAACCATAGCATTCTATGAGATTAGAATTGCTTAGATTATTGAAATCAATCATATTTACTGTCATTTTTAATTGGATGTGGGGAAGATTGACAGTTACTGGGAAAAGGAGTGGGTCAGGGAGGCTTGAGCAGTCAACTACTGTATTCCATCCCTGTGGAACGCTTGACACCTACAGTTGAAGTCAGAAGTTTACATACACCTTAACTTAAATGTATTCGGCTTTCACAATTCCTGACATTTAATCGTAGTAAAAGATTCCCCGTCTTAGGTCAGTTAGGATCACCATTTTATTTTAAGAATGTGAAATGTCAGAATAATAGTAGAGAATTTATTTCAGCTTTTATTTCTTTCATTACATTCCCAGCGGGTCAGACGTTTACATAGTCAATTAGTAGTTGGTAGCATTGCCTTTAAATTATTTAACTTGGGCCAAACGTGTCGGGTAGCCTTCCACAAGATTCCCACAATAGGTTGGGTGAAATTTGGCCCATTCCTTCTGACAGAGCTGGTGTAACTGAGTAAGGTTTGTAGGCCTCCTTGCTCACACACGCTTTTTCAGTTCTGCCCAAATATAGAAAATGTTGAGGTCAGGGCTTTGTGATGGCCACTCCAATACCTTGACTTTGTTGTCCTTAAGCCATTTTGCCACAACTTTGGAAGTATGCTTGGGGTCATTGTCCATTTGGAAGACCCATTTGCGACCAAGCTTTAACTTCCTGACTGACGTCTTGAGATGTTGCTTCAATATATCCACAAACTTCCTTCCTCATGACGCCATTTACATTTACATTACATTTAAGTCATTTAGCAGACGCTCTTATCCAGAGCGACTTACACATTGGTGCATTCACCTTATGATATCCAGTGGAACAACCACTTTACAATAGTGCATCTAAATCTTTTAAGGGGGGGGGGGGGGAATCTAAATATGTAAATCTATTTTGTGAAGTGCACCAGTCCCTCCTGCACCAAACATGACGATGGTCATTATGGCCAAACAGTTCTATTTTTCTTCATCAGACCAGAAGACACTTCGAGAAAAGTACAATCTTGGTCCCCATGTACAGTTGCAAAACGTAGTCTGGCTTTTTAATGGCGGTTTTGAAGCAGTGGCTTCTTCCTTGCTGAGCGACCTTTCAGGTTATGTCAATTTAGGACTCGTTTTACTGTGGATATAGATACTTTTGTACCCGTTTCCTCCAGCATTTTAACAAGGTCCTTTGCTGTTGTTCTAGGATTGATTTGCACTTTTTGCACCAAAGTACATTCATCTCTAGTTGACAGAATGTGTCCCCTTGCTGAGCCATATGACGGCTGCGTGGTCCCATGGTGTTTATACTTGCGTACTATTGTTTGTACAGATGAATGTGTTACCTTCCGGTGTTTGGAAATTGCTCCCAAGGATGAACCAGACTTGTGGATTTCTACAATTGATGTCAAGCAAAGAGGCACTGGGTTTGAAGGTAGGCCTTGAAATACATCCACAGGTACACCTCCAATTGACTCAAATGTCAATTAGCCTATCAGAAGCTTCAAAAGCCATGACATAATTTTCTGGAATTTCCCTAGCTGTTTAAAGGCACAGTCAACTTAATGTATATACACTTCTGACCCACTGGAATTGTGATACAGTGAATTAAGTGAAATAATCTGTCTAAACAATTGTTGGAAAAATTACTTGTGTCATGCACAAAGTAGATGTCCTAACCGACTTGCCAAAACTATAGTTTGTTAACAAGAAATTTGTGGAGTGGTTGAAAAACGAGTTAATGACTCCAACCTAAGTGAATGTAAACTTTCGACCTCAACTGTAGTGAAAGTAAATAGGTCATTTTTGTTCAACTAAATCTTTATTTTCTCTGCCCCACTGAAAGCACCTGATTACTGCAGCTTATTTCCAATGAAAGTCACTTTTACAATCATGTTGAGTGGAAAACAATGAACACTAACTCTGTCAGGGTGGAATGGACCATTATTTTGAACCAGGCTATGGATGATTAATGACAGTCGTTTTTCTACTATTATGAGGAAAACTTGGATTATATTAATATGAAAATAAATGATCTCTTAAGAAATAGTATTCGGCTGTATGGATTAATTACGTTTTTTGGATGCCTTTGTCAACAATGTGTACTCAACGCAGGCACAGTGGACGGGGGGGGCCTTGAGCAGCATGGGGGGGGGGTAGATACATTTATGATAAGTAGTATTATTTTTGTAAATTATGCCCAGCTCACAAGGCCCCTTGTTGGTGTGAGTCCTGAGGCATTTGCCTCTTCTTACCTAATGGTAAGTCCGCTACTGGTTATGTCATAGCTAATTTATAAAATGTTGATACATTACTGGCTCAAACACTTAATCTGCAAAAATGACAATTAGTGGGTGATGGTCATTTCATAACCAAAGCGGGGGGGACAAAAAAAAAAAAAAACAGGAAACATTGCCCCCCCCCCATAATCTGGTAGATGCCTATACATAATTTACACACTCACACGTCAGCTCCAACTCATGAGCTTCATCAGCAACAGATTTTTTATTTAAAATGGAAAATTAATGTGTTTATGCAGCAAATGTTAGTAGAGCCTGAACGATAAGGAATTTTTGGATCCAATACTGATTCCGATTTTAGAGTGGAAATATTCACCGGCAGATATATCTGTTGATATTTATTATAATAGCTGGAATAAAAATAACATCTGTATTGACTACGCTTAAAAACAGACCTACAGAAGACACGCCGGAAGCTTATTTCTTAAATTTGAGGAAAAATAACATTAAAAAATGTAAGCAGCACACAATTTAGGAGCACCAGAAAGACAAACTTTTTTTTTAATGGAAAAACAGTGTTACTCTAGTGAAAGTAAGAAACTGCACAGATTCCAGCTAAATAATTGCCTCTGAAGACTGAGCTGCCTCATGCTAGCCAGCTGGAAAACAATAACAATACATTTTCAATTTATACTGTACAAAAATTTCAACATGTAAAGTGTTTCATAAGCTGAACGAAAAGATCCCAGAAATGTTCCATACATAGAAAAAGCATATTTGAAATTGTGCACAAATTTATTGACATCCCTGTTAGTGAGCATTTCTTTTTTGCCAAGATAATCCATCCCCTTTTTTTTCTCCCCTTTATTGAACTAGGCAAGTCAGTTAAGAATAAATTCTTATTTATTTTCAATGACGGCCTAGGAACAGTGGGTTAACTGCCTTGTTCAGGGGCAGAACGACAGATTTGTACCTTGTCAGCTCGGGGATTCAAACTTGCAAACTTTCGGTTACTAGCCCAACGCTCTAACCACTAAGCTACCCTGCCGCCCCTGACAGGTGTGGCATATCAAGAAGCTGATTGAACAGCATGATCATTACACAGGTAAACCTCTTGCTGGGAACAATAAAATGCCACTAAAATGTGCAGTTCTGTCACACAACGTCACAGTCTCAAGTTGAGAGAGCGTGCAATTAGCATGCTGACTGCAGGAATGTCCACCAGAGCGGTGGCCAGAGAATTGAATGTTAATTTCTCTACCATATCCCACCTCCAGCGTCATTTTAGAGAATTTGTCAGTACGTCCAACAAACCTCACAACAGCAGACCACATGTATGGTGTTGTGTGGGCGAGCGGTTTGCTGATGTCAACGTTGTGAACAGAGTGCCCCATGGTGGCCGTGGGGTTATGGTATGGGCAGTGTCATGACGTTGGCCTCTGAGTACAGGGAGGACAGTTGACCCCCTCCCCCTTGCACCATCCCCCAACCTACCTTCCCCCACCCAGTCCCTGTGTGAAGGAGTTGTAAAATGCCAGGAGAATCTCTTGCCACATGGCCCATAGAGAGACAGGAAATTCTTCCAACTCACAGAATTGGGGAGCCAAGCGACATTTGTGTTCTGGAAAAGGTATGAAAGATTGGTGAAGAATCCAGCTACGAACTGGTCCGCTTGGTACAATTTTGTGATACTCAGAAGAGACAATATAGCCATATTACCATAAAACTGTTTATATAATAGCCTCAGCGATGAGACTTGCATCCACATGGTTGTATAGAATGTATTAATAAGGATAAAGCTATTTGTAATACATTGAGATGCTATGTACTGATGTTAATGTGATAGAATTATATTTCTGTACCAAGCTTAACTCAGTCATCGGCACGCCCCCAGGGACACAGACAGGACCAGGCGTCATGTGACATGTTCACTATAAAACTATACCCTGATCTACTTTCTTCAGACCCGGCCTCCACTCCATTGCGAGTAGGTTTGACCATCCAATTCTATACCACGTGGTTAACTTTTAGACTATCGATACCGACAATAAGAACAAGTCTTTGATATTAATTATTAGTCTGCAGCTAAGTAAATTATATCATTGAACTCGAAGACCAACGAAACATCCATTCTATGACGACATTAATGAATGTCGCTTTGAAAGATCCATTCTGAGAGCGAGAGAGCGAGAACTCTCCAACAGAACGACACTCCAACAAGGATCCCGACGACACACTGAGTGTAAATATATATTGATTGTAATTGTTCTCAAATGAGTGAGCGTTCATGTGCAAAGGATTAGCATGTCAATTGTTAATATTAATTAACTTTGTGTCCTCAGCTGACCGTTTATGACCCATTGTTAACAAGACACCAGCCATGCCTGTTTTAGCCCACTAGGGCACATTACTCTACCAATTCTTTGTGATGATAATTACTGTTTGTATACTTTCTGTGAATTACTTAGTTTAGTAAATAAATGATTTTAAGACAATTGATGTATGGATGATTTTAGTAAAGAATGGGTTCGTGCAGATACAACAACTTACGACGTTTGGAATGAGACTGGACGCGAGGTAAAATACACCATTTAAACCAGAAGATAATCGGCCTATACTATAATAGAATATAATGTATAATGTTATAATGTAGGAAAGTTATATTGGGAAAATTATAACTTTGTAATCTGAATATTTGCCTTGGTGCCCTGATCTCCTAGTTAATTACAATTAAACGATTAATCAGTTTAACCTGTTATGGCTAGAGGGCAGTATTTTCACGGCTGGATAAAAAACGTACCCGATTTAATCTGGTTACTACTCCTGCCCAGTAACTAGAATATGCATATAAGTATTGGCTTTGGATAGAAAACACCCTAAAGTTTCTAAAACTGTTTGAATGGTGTCTGTGAGTATAACAGAACTCGTATGGCAGGCAAAAACCTGAGAAGATTTCATGCAGGAAGTGGCCTGTCTGACAAGGTGTCGTTCTTCTTGTCTCTGTTTATTGAAGAGTGAGGATCTTAGCTGTCCCGTGACACTTCCTACGGCTGCCATAGGTTCTCAGAAGGCGGCAAAACGCTGAATCGTGGCTTTGCAGGCTCTGGCTGAAACAAAGTAGCGCGTTTGGGTAGTGGCTGGTTACAGTACTGTGAGACTCAGGCTCGTGCCCGCGTCGACCGAAAGCTGTGTTTTCTTTCCTCTGTTTAGCTAAATGGACATTACCGGTCGGAATATTATCGCTTTTTTACGAGAAAAATGGCATAAAAATGGATTTTAACCTCTAAATATTCCATTACCGTACTTCGAAGCATGTCAACCGCTTTTTAAAATCAATTTTTACGCCATTTTTCTCGTAGAAAAGCGATAATATTCCGACAGGGAATCTCCTTTTCGGCAAACAGAGGAAAAAAATCACAAAGGCGGGGGCGGTCGGGTCACGCGCATAAGCCCAGAGTCCCTTGATCGGCCACTTGAGAAAGGCGATAATGTGTTTCAGCCTGGGGCTGGAATGACGACATTCTGTTTTTTCCCGGGCTCTGAGAGCCTATGGAAGACGTGGGAAGTGTCACGTTAGAGCAGAGATCCTTAGTAAAAGATAGAGATGGAAAAGAAGTTCAAGAAATGGTCAGACAGGCCACTTCCTGTAAAGGAATCTCTCAGGTTTTGACCTGCCATTTGAGTTCTGTTATACTCACAGACACCATTCAAACAGTTTTAGAAACTTTAGGGTGTTTTCTATCCATATGTAATAAGTATATGCATATTCTAGTTACTGGGTAGGAGTGGTAACCAGATTAAATCGGGTATGTTTTTTATCCAGCCGTGTCAATACTGCCCCCTAGCCCTAACAGGTTAAACAGCGGTTGACATGCTTCGAAGTACGGTAATGGAATATTTAGATTTTTTTAGTCACGAATTGCGCCATGCGCACGACCCTTCTTTACCATTCGGATAGTGTCTGGGACGCACAAACAAAACGCCGCTATTCGGATATAACGATGGATTATTTTGGACCAAACCAACATTTGTTATTGAAGTAGCAGTCCTGGGAGTGCATTCTGACGAAGACAACAAAAGGTAATCAAACTTTTATAATAGTAAATATGATTATGGTGAGTGCTAAACTTGCCGGGTGTCTAAATAGCTAGCCCGTGATGCCTGGGCTATGTACTTAGAATATTGCAAAATGTGCTTTCACCAAAAAGCTATTTTAAAATCGGACATATCGAGTGCATAGAGGAGTTCTGTATCTATAATTCTTAAAATAATTGTTATGCTTTTTGTGAACGTTTATTGTGAGTAATTTAGTAAATTGTTAGCAAATTGCTAGTTCTGAACGTCACATGCTAATGTAAAAAGCTGTTTTTTTTATATAAATATGAACTTGATTGAACAAAACATGCATGTATTGTATAACAATGTCCTAGGTGTGTCATCTGATGAAGATCAAAGGTTAGTGCTGCATTTAGCTGTGGTTTTGTTTTTTGTGACATTATATGCTAGCTTGAAAAATGGGTGTCTGATTATTTCTGGCTGGGTACTCTGCTGACATAATCTAATGTTTTGCTTTTGCTGTAAAGCAAGCGTCCCACTGGCCCAGACAGGTTAATCTTGCGCTGTAGAAAATAATTTGGCCCCTTAGATAAGCCTTCATTCATTCGCATACTGTTGTAGGAGACATTCCAGGGGTTTGATTAAGCTCGAGAAAAAGCTCAATTTGAGATAAAAGCAAAGGTTTCATCTAAAAGGAATAGTGCCACCAAGGGCATAATTAGGCTGTGTATTTGGTATAAGCAGTTTCATCTTAAGCGGAGTATGATCTGAAATGACTATTAAATCACACTCCATGATAAGTGGCAGAAATCCATTGACTAGGAAAAAGTAATCTATACGTGAGGTCTTATAAACTGTTAAGAAAAAATAATAAATACACCCTGGCTGTGAGAATGAGGAAACGCCACGCATCAGATATGTCATATGTCTTAAGAAATAATGGAATTGTGGATACTTTGATGAAGATGATACCTTAGGAGAGATACGATCCAGATTGGGCGACAGTACACAATTCATATCAGGTGGTGTGTCCATATTTGGTAATCGAGAAAATAAATACATGTTAAGAATGAACTCTTATCCCAATTTGGTGCATAAATATTAGCCAAGATAACAGGTGTATTATACAGTCTTCCTACTACAATAATGAAACAGCCTGCTGAGTCTGCCTCTACACTTGACATTGCGAATGGTATGTTTTTACGAATTAAAATGGCTGCTTCTCTAGTTAAAATGATTGACCGATACATCCTTTTAAACGAAAGTGGTCGAAAATGCGGAGCTGTGTTTCCTGAAGGCAATATCTACTTTAACCTCTCTAGGGTAGGGGGCAGTATTTTCACGGCCGGATGAAAAACGTACCGAAATTAAACGGCCTACTACTCCGGCCCAGGAACTAGAATATGCATATTATTAGTAGATTTGGATAGAAAACACTGAAGTTTCTAAAACTGTTTGAATGATGTCTGTGAGTATAACAGAACTCATATGGCAGGCAAAAACCTGAGAAAAATCTAAACAAGAAGTGGGAATTCTGGTGCTTGTAGTCCTTTCAAGTCATTGCCTATCGAACACAGTGACTTAGGGTTCATTTTGCACTTCCTACGGCTTCCACTAGATGTCAACAGTCTTTCGAAAGTTGTTTGAGGAGTCTATGATGAACAGAGAGCGAACAGAGGAAGTTGTTGACTCAGGAAAGTACTGGCGTTCATTGGCGCGCGTTCACATGAGTTAGCTGTGTTCCAAATCGTTTTTCAAGACATTGCAATCGTCCGGTTGGAATATTATTGAAGTTCTAAGTGAAAAAGGCCCTAAAGATTGATGCTATGCAACGTTTGACATGTTTGAACGAACGTAAATATAACTTTTTTTGACTTTGTCGCGACATTTTCCACGCACTTCCTACATTTGGAGTAGCTAACTGAACGCACTAACTAACAACAAGGAGCTAGTTGGACATAAATTATGGACTTTATCGAACAAAACAACATTTATTGTGGACCTGGGATGCCTGGAAGTGCCTTCTGATGAAGATCAAAGGTAAGTGAATATTTCTAATGCTATTTATGATTTTAGATGACTCCAAAATGGCGGGTATCTGTATTGCCTAGTGTATTTTTCTGAGCGCCGTACTCAGTTTATTGCAAAGTGTGCTTTCCTCGTGAAGCTTTTTTGAAATCTGTCACAGCGTTTGCATAAAGGAGTTGTTCATCTATAATTCTTTGAATAACAGTTTAATATTTTATCAACGTTTATGGTGAGTATTTTTGTAAATTGTTGTGCTGATCACCGGCAGTAATGGAGGCAAAATATTTTCTGAACATCACGCGCCAATGTAAAATGGGGTTTATGGATATAAATATGAACTTGATCGAACAAAAAATGCATGTATTGTGTAACATGATGTCCTAGGAGTGTCATCTGATGAAGATCGTCAAAGGTTAGTGCATAATTTTAGCTGGTTTTCTGGTTGTGACGCCTGTCCTTGCTAGGAAAATGGCTGTGTACTTTTTCTTGTGTTGGAACTGTCCTAACATAATCTAACTTTATGCTTTCGCCATAAAGCCTTTTTGAAATGGGACAATATGGTTACATTAAGGAGACGTGTACCTTTAAAATGGTGTAAAATAGTCGTATGTTTGAGAACTTGAATTATGACATTGTGGTTTTGAATTTGGCGCTCTGATTTTTCACTGGCTGTTGAATAGTGTGAACCGTGGGTGGGCCCAAGAGGGGTTAAAGGTGATTTAAATGAGAAAGAACCCTTTTACATTTCACTGTGTGATTTAACATTCCAGCTAGCAAAAGTGACTGCGCAACCAGCTGTCCCTCTCATGATATTAGGCCTAGCCATATAAAGTCAGGTGGGAAAAGGAGATGCCAGATTACAATAACTGATCATTAAACATTTTTCCAAAAATAGCAACAAAAATAAAAGTTTCAGAATAAAGAAACAATACTCAAGTCTGGTATGAAAAAGAAAACCCAGCCGAGTCACCTAATAGAACAAAGTAACCGCTAATCCCCATGCAAAGATATCCAAACAATGTGCTTGTAGTGGGGAACACTAAACCTATCGAGTAGAGAGCCCTGCTGAAATAGTGAAGGATATAAAACAACTTGCACATAAATACTTATATACACAATCCAAAACTAGGCTGTTTTAAAAGAAAGTAAAAAACATTTTATCAATCACCTTACAGCAATACCACTAAGTTAACAGCAATGTCTTTAAAGAAATTAGGTAACCTAATAATAGAACTGTGCTTCATCTACCCTGGATATGGGTACCATCATTAAAAAGAAACAAGCAGCTTCATGGTAATAACAAACATAAAACGTTAAAACAAAAGGAGAAGTGACTCACCAGATCTAAAGGCACTAACGTTAACAATATCAACTAATACCACTGGCAATGCTATAGAGCATCTACAAAAAGTGTGTCTGCAGTGGTAGACATTTGTCCATTACCCTAATCGTCAAATAGGTGAAAATACAGCCATTTACTTCGTCTGATCTCGGTAGAATGTTTGCCTTTATGAAGGCCATCGCCTTATGGGGGTCTTGGAACTCTTTCTCGGTGCAGATGTGTTATACGGAGCCGGGCAGGAAAAGCCACACCATTCCGAGGTCCGTCCAGAGCAGACTTTTGACATCGTTGAAAGCGGCACGGTCAAGAGCAACACTGGGGGCATACTCTGGGAAGATAAACATATGTGTTCTGCTGCATCGAAGTGGGACAAATTCTCTTGCATGCCAAAGAATATCAATACGATCCTGATGGTGTAGTTTAGCCACAATGACGCAAGATTTTCCGGCAGGCTTTCTTGCTTGAGAGCCCCGATGTGAGCTGTCTACAAGGACGTCTTTATCCAATTTGAAGGCTTCCTTCAATAACTTTGAGACCGATGAAGTAGAACTTAAGCCCGGGTCCTCAACTACCCCCATGATCCTGATATTGGATCATAACATATAACCTTGTAAATGTATGCATTGTTCCTTAAGGCTAGATGCATCAGTTTCAAGCTTCTTAACCGTGGTTTGTAGCGTAGTCGTGTTGTCTGAGCATGTTGACAAGCCTTGTTCAATGTCGGAAACAGTTCGCCTCCTTGAGCATAGAAGAAATGCCCGCTCTGGGGCAGCAAGAATCTCGGCCTGCAAATGCTCAGTGTTAATTTTTTTTGCTGTGCCGAGGGGAAGAGCCGCTGCTTCCACTTGTTAAAGAACTTGAGCTCCTCATCTTGGGCCGAGTGTGCTCTTTTGTCAGTGACTCCGCTGAACTTAAACTTTTGCAAGTATTACACCATTTACGCATTAAAACAAAAATAAAAAGTTTAACAAAGTAAAGCATGTCATTCAAAGGCTGTGTTTCCTAGTTCTTTTTGGGTCAAAGCGCAAAGAAAGTCTTAAATAAATGCAATTTCAGCAGGAGCTCGGAAAAAACGTGACCTACCCCATGGCTTGCTCACTAGCACCCCCTCGTGTTTTCATTTTTGCCATGGAAAAATTTATCAAATAATTCCCTCAGTCAATGAACCAGGGATCAAATGGCTATGGTGTTTATATAATGTATATCTATTTGTAAAAATATTCAGTGTTCAGGGGAGACAGCATTGGAGTTACATTATCTTAGACTAGCCTAATTGAAAAGTAACTGTCAATTAGGCCAGCATTGAATAGCAGAGAATTTTGAGCGCTTGAGAGACAGTTTTACAACCGGAGTATGCAGCATTGGTTTTACAAACTACAACCGTATTAACTGCATGTGGGTAATTTGCCAAAATGCAGTTTAGGACATCAAGGCACGCTAATAGCTACATTGTTAACTAGCTAGATAGTAAATTCAAAACATAACATATTGGCTGGTTATCTAGTTAGTCTGTTTATTTTACCTGGTGCGCAAATGTCTCTCCTCTGGCAACAGCCCAAACGCAGGTGATGCACACACCATTACATTTCATTGCTGACCAAAAATGTGCAATTATTGCTAGTGAGTTATTTGCCCAGTTCTCAACAACAAATGTGCAAACACGGCTAGGTTCACTTTGATCTCAAAAATGCATCTTGCGACTGCATGATTGAAAGATTGACAGGCATGAGCAATGCAGGCCTACAATAATTATACTCCGATGCGCTCTGCAGAGATTGAGGACAGTGAGCAAAACATTGCTGCTGGAGGACATTTTGATCCAATTCAGATTATGAGCAGAGTATCCTAATTTTTTGATAGTGATGTGTGATTTTTTTTTACTTGTCCATTAGGACAACTTAAATCTATAATCTGCTTGTCAAAAACTTGTGTTTACTTGCCCCGGGCAAGCAGACAAGAGTAAATGTAGAAGTGGGGAGTGGCATAAAGCATCTGGCAACAGCACCCACCAAATTACTAGCATGGCAGAATATCACCGGGGTATTCCCACCATCTGGCCATATATTCAACACATATATTTACTTACGAGCAGCTAGGCCTAGACGAAACCTATAGGCTTGCCCTTGGGCATGATACTAGGATTAAAACCAATGCCCTCTTATTAACGAGAGTCTTGTCTTTAAAATGGTGTAAAATAGTCATATGTTTGAAAAATTGAAGTTTTTGCATTTGAGGTATTTGAATATCGCGCCACGGGATTACACTGGCTGTTGAGTAGGTGGGACGCAAGCGTCCCACCTAGCCCATAGAGGTTAATGGGGTAAATTGAGTAGGCTATTTCACGTTAAACCTAGGTCTATCTGCACACAGCTTCCCCCTCTAGACTGTGCCCTCACTCCTTAAAGTTGCACACTGTTTATGCAATGCCATGTATTAGTTGAAGGGAGTAAATGTCTATGTTCGACTGCCAAGCTCTCAAACATGCTATATAATTATTGTTCACAAAATTATGACCAAAGAAAAGATGGGATCCTTTTAACTGGGAGAAGACAGTCTTCCCTTCACACTACTGCTATTCTTCAGTAGTTATTTCAGGTAAACATTAGGTCTACTGTAACCCCCTCAATGGTGTTGTTTACATTGTCAATGTGGAAGGCCACTCGTCTAAGACCAATCAAATGCAGACATTTCAAATGTGCATGCATGCAATTGTGTTCAGTCGCATGTGCAAATAGTTGGGATGTTTACTTGCTAAAATGACAAGTTCCTATGATGAACACTTTTGGGAAAAGCTGGGATACCATCCAATGGTGTTACGATAAAATTCAACAAATACAGGGGGTGATTTTATAATTCAGCTAACATTCACTAGTTAGAAGAACAGCTGACCAGGGGCGATGGGTAGAATGGATGACCCGTTTGATTTATTACAGTTTGGGTTAGCTAGCCAACTAAATCCTGTTGGGTCAACAGCAAATTGGCTAACTTTACCTATGTGAAGCTAGCCACAATAACGATTAGCCCCACTAGTGGAATTTGCAGCTTGCCTTCAAAATAAAATGACCCTCGCCAAAAGTGATGGAAACGGATACAAATAATGGAACAAGTTGGGAATGTTATGAATACAACAAAAGACAATAAGTTAAATACATTTTTTTAATCCGCTGAAATCGCATGGGGGGAGGGGGGGATGTATTAGACTTCAGAATTACATTGGGGGGCATACTTATTTCTCACTGTACAGCCTTACCTATGGATTGTGGATCCATGAAATGTATCATTTTATTCAGTGACACCCACTGAACACCACTATGAAGTGTTTACACAAACAGAGAAATCAGATCAAGAATGAACTGTGCGATGTAGTAGGGAGTTGTAGTTTCTAACAGGCGAAAATTCTACAGTTTAGTGTAGAAAATGTGGTAATTCACTACAATGACCGTAATCCATTGCATGCCTAATTGTCCATTCTGTTTCTTTTACACCTGCTACCTAAAATAGACTGTTGAGAAGGATAGAAAAGTTGCTTCATGAGGTATAGTGGCAAGAAAAAGTATGTGAACCCTTTGAAAATACCTGGATTTCTGCATAAATTGGTCATACAATTTGATCTGATCATCTAAGTCACAATAGACAGTCTGCTTAAACTAATAAACAATTATATGTTTTCATGTCTTAATTGAACACACCGTATAAACATTCACAGTGCAGGGTGGGAAAAGGATGTGAACCCTTGGATTTAATAACTGGTTGACCCTCCTTTGGCAGCAATAACTGCAACAAAACATTTTCTGTAGTTGTGGATCAGACCTGCAGAACGGTCAGGAGGAATTTTGGACCATTCTTCTTTAAAAAAACTGTTTCAGTCCAGCAATATTCTTGGGATGTCTGGTGTGAACTGCTCTCGAGGTCATGCCTCAGCAAATCAAATCGGGTTGAGGTCAGGAATCCAGAAGATGTATTTTCTTCTGTTGTTGATTCCCTTGTGTGTTTTGGGTCGTTGTCCTGTTGCATCACCCAACTTCTGTTGTGCTTCAATTGGAGGACAGATAGACATTTTGCAGGAGAACGTTAGGCTAAATGACTTCAAGTTCTGTCGATGATAACAAATTATGTACTCAATATAGACAAGAAAAACTAATAACACACATTATTGTATTTAAGCACACTATGTTTGTCTATTGTTGTGACCTAGATGAAGATCAGATCAAATTTGATGACCAATTTTTGCAGAAATCCAGGTAATTCCAAAGGGTTCACATACTTTCTTGCCACTGCATCTCTAGCTGAAAATACATGATCGAAATGATTGATAGTTGGTATTCAGAAGTCATTAAACAAGTATGCCTTACTTACTTTGAAGAACTACTAAAATTGTGATTTTGTCAGACAGCAGCTCTATAGAGATGAGATGACTTATTAAACAATAAAGTAATCAAATAAAACAAATACAATATACACAATTGAAACGTGTAAAGTATATTTCCGACAGCTGGTAGCCTAGTGGTTAAGAGTATTGTCCCAGTAACCGAACTGGTTTTAATACCTAAGCAGACTAGGTGAAAAATAAGTCGGTGCCCTTGAGCAAGGCAATTAACCCTAATTGTTCCTGTAAATTGCTCTGAATAAGTGCATGACACGTTTTTTTAGTGATAAGCAGTAAGGGGCAGTCACTATGATAATGGGACTTTTACTAATTGTTTTATTCTGTTACAGCTTTTAATATCGTAAAAAAAAATAATCTCAAAACCGAACTAAAAGGGTGTCACTTAGACTGACACCCCATTTCACTCAGCCACAATCCATATGTGCGATACATCCACAGTGCGAGTTAAGATTTGTCAAATTAACCAAATTGTCTTTAGTTTAATTTAAATCACGTTACAAACTTGTTTAACATTATCTACTCCAAATATGGCACTATTCCACTATTTGTATTCGTTTACTTCCCTTTCAAATGAGGAACTTTTATTTTAAATACGAACCGCAAATTCCACTATTGTGGCTAATCGTTAGTGGCCAGCTTCACATAGGTGCTAAAGATAGTTAGCCAGCCTGTTACAAAGCACACCATTCATTTTGCCAACCCAAATAGTGACGAAGACAAGCCGTAACAACTTGGCAAATTCTAGTTAACGTAGTTAATAGCATGCTTGATAAATGATGGTTCTCACCAGATAACCCTTTCACATTTGAGTTCTACCTACTAAGAATGCTATTTATTGTAAATGCATCTTACCTTCATGTCGTTCATGATGATCTGGAAGAGCCCTCCCAGAGCGCTGCATTCCTTTTCAATACCCGCATCCATTTTCCAAATCGAAAAACTAACACTAGCTAGTTATAGTAGCTTTTAAATTAATTCGTTTATAAATATAGTTGTTGAGGGAAATCTCGGTGTAAAGTTTCAAAGGATTGGGCCAAAGATATCTAAGTACTGTTAATGTTCTATTAAACACGCAATGTAAAATACATCCAAATTCCTGGAGGGAAACAATACAGCAGCTAGCAACGTGGAATATTATAATCCAGTCCGACTCAGTGTGGTTGGCTAGCTAGCTCGTTAACTAGCCAGCCAATTTGATACACCGAGTAAACATGGAATGGTTGAATGTAGCTAGAATGGAAAATCCGTCGAATTGACCTGATTGTTGTATCCAAGCCTAGTATGCTATAGTTACAACCACAGCCAATCCAAATACCTATAGGACCTAGGCAATGCAGCTGGCCAGGAATTCCGGACTATCTACCTGCTAACGAGCGACAAGCTAACTAGCAGTCCGTGATCAATGATTCAATCACTAGTCAGCAAATACAAACAAAAATAAGCATATCTCTGTGTCCCATGAAAATGATTCTGTTCGTGTCGAGTCATCTGTCCTCTTATGCGGTTTCAGCTTGTTTGTAAATGTGTGTCATCATGGGCTTTCACCCAGCTACGAGCCAAACAATTATTCAATGAGAATCCACGTATCGTTTGAGTGCTGATGTGTGTTTCTGCCATTGAGCTATAATAGGAAGGTTGCTACCACCACCGGGCGCGCTCCAAATTACATATTTCCCAAAATCGGCCTCGTACTTGGGTGGGGGTGGAGCAAGTAAAATTCGGATTTACAAGCGTCACAAGAACATGGCTATTTTAATTCAATGTAAACTCTAAAAGTGATTAAAACATCACAATGAGGCCATTAATCTCTCTACAAAGAAATAAAATAACATTTTAACCGCACTGCAGAGTTGATCAGACATCGTATAAACTGCAAAGATAGGAAAATGTTGGGGTCAATGACATTTTAATAAACAAATGCATTTAAATGACCTATGAATTAAATGTCCTTATATGGAGGTGAACAAGATTACGTCACAGTCGCTAAAGCCAGGGCGCAACATCGCGAGACTCCGGGAACGCTAGCGAAACAGAACGAGGTTTGAGAAGTCAATGAGAAACATTCCTCCTTAGTTGTTCATTTTCTCAAAAGCTAAACGCAGAACCTAGATTCGAGCAAATGTCTTAAGTAGTTGAACATGTTATCACTTCAACCTCGTGAAAGTGACAAACTGACACGATTTCATTTTCGTTAAAAACTACTTTTATATCGAAGTGCCTTTAATTTGACGGCATGCGCAGCTCGGCGCTAGACGACCATTACATCCGACGACGTATTCTACGCATGAGTTTAGCTAGCCAACGTCGCCATGACGTCGCCTAAAAGTGTGATTGGGGATTTCTATTGGAGGAGCATCTTTAATACAGAGTTTCTAAACCAAGAGGTGCAACATCGCAAGACTTCCGGGAACGCTTGCGAGGCAGAACAGGCGGGGGGGTTGGGGTTAGAGAAGTCAATGAGAGAAAAACAAATCAAATGTATTTGTCACATGTGCCGAATACAGACATTACAGTGAAATGCTTACTTTCAAGCCCTTAACCAACAATGCAGTTAAGAAAAATAATTGTTAAGTAAAAAACATTAAATAAAAATAGTTAGAGCAGCAGTAAAATAACACTAGCGAGGCTATAAACAGGGGTACCGGTTAGTCGAGGTAATATGTATATGTTGGTGGAGTTAAAGTGACTATGCATAGATAATAACTAGAGAGCAGCGGCCGTGTAAAAGGAGGGGGTGGGGGGACAATGCAAATAGTCTAGGTAGCCATTTGAGTCTTATGGCTTGCGGTCGGAGGCCAAGCAGTTGCCATACCAGGCAGTGATGCAACCAGTCAGTAGGGCTGGGCGATATGGTATTTTTCAAATTTGACGATATGACAGTGTTTTAGAATAATAAAAGTTCTAAATTTGCTTTATGAGTAGTGTGTGACCCTAGGGTGGCAACACATATATACAAAATTATTTCAAAGGGTCTTTCTCCATTCGGATTGTTTTATACTGTTCAATTCAACTTCAATCTAAAATAATTTCCTGCATTTTTCCATCAATTTCCGCATTTCCTGCACTCATGTACCCATATACTACCCACCACTGCGACCTGTACGCTCTCGTTGGCTGGCACTCGCTTCATACTCGTCGCCAAAACCACTGGCTCCAGGTCATCTACAAGACCCTGCTAGGTAAAGTCCCCCCTTATCTCAGCTCACTGGTCACCATAGCAGCACCTACCTGTAGCACGTGCTCCAGCAGGTGTATCTCTCTGGTCACCCCCAAAGCCAATTCCTCCTTAGGCCGTCTCTCCTTCTAGTTCTCTGCTGCCAATGACTGGAACGAACTACAAAAATCTCTGAAACTGGAAACACTTATCTCCCTCACTAGCTTTAAGCACCAGCTGTCAGAGCAGCTCACAGATCACTGCACCTGTACATAGCCCATCTATAATTTAGCCCAAACAACTACCGCTTCCCCTACTGTATTTATTTATTTAGCTCCTTTGCACCCCATTATTTCTATTTCTACTTTGCACTTTCTTCCACTACAAATCTACCATTCCAGTGTTTTACTTGCTATATTGTATTTACTTTGCCACCATGGCCTTTTTTGCCTTTACCTCCCTTATCTCACCTCATTTGCTCACATTGTATATAGACTTATTTTTCTACTGTATTATTGACTGTACGTTTGTTTTACTCCATGTGTAACTCTGTGTTGTTGTATGTGTCGAACTGCTTTGCTTTATCTTGGCCAGGTCGCAATTGTAAATGAGAACTTGTTCTCAACTTGCCTACCTGGTTAAATAAAGGTGAAATAAAAAAATTAAAAAGTGAGATAATTTCCACACTGCCACAAAATGGGCAAAAATACTAGGCCTGTTTTTTTACCAAAGCCAGCTAACTAGCGATTAGCATTAGTGGCTAACACAATTTAGCTTAACTTGCGAAGAAAATATGAACTAGCTGTTTGCAGAAACACAAACTAATATTGTAATTATAGAACGGTTGTGGATTTATATTAAGATCAAAGTGGAAACATCTTTGTCATCAACGTTGTTGCATGTGCTGCATTGACCATGCGTGTCTCGTGGTCAAGCAACAACAAATGTGCTCCTTCAGTGACATGGGGTGGGATTAGGTCTGTGTGGAAAGCGGCATGGAGAGAGAGCGGAGAGGGATGACTCAAGTAGCGGAGTAAACTATAAAAATGGATGTTACATGGTGCATCACATTTAACAAACCAAAAATTCAAATACCATTATAGAAGGTGAAGTAAAACCCAAACCAGTCCATGCATAAATACCGGTATATAGTAAAATACAGTATACCGCCCAGCCCTACCAGTCAGGATGCTCTCGATGGTGCAGGTGTAGAACTTTGAACACCCATGCCAAATCTTTTCAGTCGCCTGAGGTGGAATAGTATCCAGTTGCAGAGGGAGGTGTTTCGTTGCAGAGGGAGGTGTTTCGTCCCAGGGTCCTTAGCTTATTGAGCTGCCAGTTGAGGACATGTGAGGCGTCTGTTTCTCAAACTAGACACTAATGTACTTGTCCTCTTGCTCAGTTGTGCACCGGGGCCTCCCACTCCTCTTTCTATTCTGGTTAGAGCCAGTTTGTGCTGTTCTGTGAAGGAAGTAGTACACAGCGTTGTACGAGGTCTTCAGTTTTTTGGCCATTTCTCGCATGGAATAGCCTTCATTTCTCAGAACAAGAATAGACTGACAAGTTTCAGAAGAAAGTTCTTTGTTTCTGGCTATTTTGAGCCTGTAATCGAACCCACAAATGCTGATGCTCCAGATACTCAACTAGTCTAAAGAAGGCCAGTTTTATTGCTTCTTTAAATCAGTACAACAGTTTTCAGCTGTGCTAACATAATTGCAAAAGGGTTTTCTAATGATCAATTAGCCTTTTAAAATGATAGACTTGGATTAGCTAACACAACATGCCATTGGAACACAGGAGTGATGGTTGCTGATAATGGGACTGATAATGGGATTTTCCATTCATTTAAAAACATTTTTTTTTAAATCAGACATTTTGTAAAAAGTAATTTACAACATTAACAATGTCTACCCTGTAATTCTGATTTGATGTTATTTTAATGGACACTTTTTGTTGTTGCTTTTCTTTAAAAAACAAGGACATTTCTAAGTGACCCCAAACTTTTGAATGGTAGTTAACATAAACACACATAGTCATACATTGGTTACTGACATGATAGAAAAGTCCCTAGTGGGCTATGCCAACATGACAAAGGAAAGGGATGGTACACCTCAAGAGCGGGAAACTCAGAATGGATTCACCGCATACAGTTGAATACTTCATCATAAATATGGACATTTAGCCCCCTAACAACCGCTCGTTTGGATTTTAGAAATGTACATATTTACGAGTGTACATCTTGGTTGTCCCTCTCTGCAATCGCCAGTCCGTCTGCTGGATAGTCAGTCAACAGACAGCCTCTGGTTTGTCCACCAGAGATCAAAGTCCATCGTAGTTGTTATAATGGACACTTCAGAGTACCATTCGGAAATGTTCGGATGCGTTTACCAGACTAGAGTATTTAAACAGCTGGAGCCTGAATAATTGTTCTTTAGTTTGAAGATTTCTTAGCCATTTCAACGTTGGGACCTCGTCCTGGTGTTATCTTGACTCTAGTTTGTATTGCCAACCATTTCAACATGTAGCGAAAGCTCCATATTTTCTGGTCTAATGTACATTTTGGTGGAAGTGGCTTTTATACTAGAGTAGAAAAGAAGGCGTTTCCATGACGCCAATGTAAATGTCTGTACTCACAGAGTGTGGCCACTGACCAGTTAACTTTTTATCTAAACAAGTATCTCGTTTAGAAGGCCATATTTGTGAGTAGTTCCACAACATTTAGATGTAAATCTGATAAATACATTGTGAAAGCTCTTTAAGTTACAATGTTTCCGTTATAACGTCTTTAATGATATCACCACACAGTAAATGTTGGCCATGATTAGGTTACCTTCTGAGGTTACCGTAATGCAAAGTCTTTCTCTGTGCTAACAAAGGGATTCTCAACATTCATCTTGGCAGAGTAGGGAAAGGAGTTTTGGTATTTACAACCGTCATAAAACAGCCAACTTCCCGCTCTCCCCCTCTACGAGAGAGAGCACGCTGTAGAGCGGACCCACTGTAACCTGACCCTTCAGATTGTCACAGGAGAGTCATGACAGAATTATGGTCAGATTTGTCAAATGGAGGGCTAGGGAGAGCTCTGTACGTGTCTCTGTGTGTGGAGTAAAGGTGGTCTAGGTTTTTCTTTCTCCTCTGGTTGCACATTTAACATGCTGGTAGAAATGAGGTAAAACCTTTCCCTGCATTAAAGTCCCCGGCCACTAGGAGCGCCGCCTCTGGATGAGCGTTTTCCTGTTTGCTTATGGCCTTATACAGTGGGTACCGGTACTGAGTCAATGTGCGTGGATACAGGTTAGTCAAGGTAATTTGTAAAGTGACTATGCATAGATAATAAACAGTGAGTAGCAGCAGTGTAAAAACAAAGGGGGGGGCGGTAATTTGATTAATTGTTCAGCAGTCTCATGACATGTGGCTAGAAGCTGTAAAAGAGCCTTTTGCTCCTGTACCGCTTGCCGTGCAGTAGCAGAGAGAACAGTCTATGACTAGGGTGGCTGGAGTTTTTGACAATTTTTAGGGCTTTTCTCTGACACCGCCTGGTATAGATGTCCTGGATGGCAGGAAGCTTGGCCCCAGTGATGTACTGGGTCGTACGCACTACCCTCTGTAGCGCATTAATGTCAGATGCTGAGCAGTTGCCATACCAGGCGGGGATGCAACCGGTCAGGATGCTCTTGATGGTGCAGCTGTAGAACTTGTTGAGGAACTGGGGACCCATGCCAAATCTTTTCGGTCTCCTGAGGGGGAAAAGGTTTTGTCGTGCCCTCTTCACGACTGCCTTGGTGTGTTTGGACCAAGATAGCTTGTTGGTGATGTGGGACCAGAGCAAAAACCAAGCCATTGGGTCGAAGGAATTGTCCGTAGAGCTCCGAGACAGGATTGTGTCGAGGCACAGATCTGAGGAAGGGTACCAAAAAACAAATTCTGCAGCGTTGAAACTCCAAGAACACAGTGGCCTCAATCATTTTTAAATGGAAGAAGTTCGGAACCACCAAGACTCTTCCTAGAGCTGGCCGCCCAGCCAAACTAAGCAATTGGGGGAGAAATACCTTGGTCAGGGAGGTGACCAAGAACCCCATGGTCACTCTGACAGAGCACCAGAGTTCCTTTGTGGAGATGGGAGAATATTCCAGAAGGACAACCATCTCTGCGGCACTCCACCAATCAGGTCTTTATGGTAGAGTGGCCAGACAGAAGCCACTCCTCAGTAAAAAGGCACATGACAGCCCACTTGGTTTGCCAAAAGGCACCTAAAGGACTCTCAGATCATGAGAAACAAGATTGTCTGGTCTGATGAAACCAAGATTGAACTCTTTGGCATGAATGCCAAGCGTCACGTCTGGAGGAATCCTGGCACCATCCGTACAGTGAAGCATGGTGGTGGCAGCATCATGCTTTGGGGATGTTTTTCAGCAGCAGGGACTGGAAGACTAGTCAGGATCGAGGGAAAGATGAAACGAGCAAAGTACAGAGAGAGCTTGATGAAAAGCTGCTCCAGAGTGCTCAGGACCTCAGACTGGGGCGGAGGTTCACCTTCCAACAGGACAACGACCCTAAGCAAACAGCCAAGACAGCCCAGGAGTGGCTTCGGGACAAGTCTCTGAATGTGATTGAGTGGCCCAGCCAGAGCCCGGACTTGAACCCGATCGAACATCTCTGGAGAGACCTGAAAATAGCTGTGCAGCGACGCTCCCCATCCACCCTGACAGAGCTTGAGATGATCTGCAGAGAAGAATGGGAGAAACTCCCCAAATACAGGTGTGCCAAGCTTGTAGCTTCATACCCAAGAAGACGAGGCTGTCATCACTGCCAAAGTTGCTTCAACTGAGTAAAGGGTCTCAATACTTATGTTAATATAATATTCAAGTTTAATACATGTGCTAAAATTTCTAAAAACAAGTTTTGGCTTTGTTAGTATGGGGTATCGTGTGTAGATTGATGAGGGGAGAAATGTATTTAATACATTTTAGAATAAGGCTGTAAGTGGATAAAGTCAAGGGGTCTGAACACTTTCTAAATACACTGTAGCTAGCTCATCTAGCCTGGGCACTGCAGCAGCCAGATTAAGCAACTGCAGATGAAGCAATTGCATCTAATCTTCTTCCCCATCCCCTCGTCTTGATTCTACAGGAAGCCTGTTCTCCTCAAAACATTATTGGCAAGCTAGCTAACGTTAGCCAACTTCAGCAGAGATCATTGCTAGCTAACTAGCAAAGCCTAGAAGGTAGGATATGCATATTATTAGTAGATTTAGATAGAAAACACTCTGAAGTTTCTAAAACTGTTTGAATGATGTCTGTGAGTATAACATAACTCATATGGCAGGCAAAAACCTGAGAAAAAATCCAACCAGGAAGTGTGGAAATCTGAGGTTTGTAGTTTTTCAAGTGATTGCCTATCTAATACACAGTGTCTGTGGGGTCATTTTGCAGTTCCTACGGCTTCCACTAGATGTCAACAGTCTTTAGAACGTTGTTTCATGCTTCTACTGTGAATGGGGAGAGAATAAGAGCATATGGAGTCAGATGATTGAGAAAATGACATGAGCTCAATCGCGCGCGCCCCGGGAGAGTTAGGTGTGTTCCTTTTCATTTCTGAAGACAAAGGAATCGTCTGGTTGGAATATTATGGAAGATTTATGATAAAAACATCCTAAAGATTGATTCTATACATCGTTTGACATGTTTCTACGAACTGTAATATAACTTTTTTTTTACTTTTCGTCTGAACTTACTGCGCGAGCACAGTGCATTTGGATTACTCGACCGAATGTGCATACAAAATGGAGGTATTTGGACATAAAGATGAACTTTATCGAACAAAACTAAAATTTATAGTGGAACTGGAGTTCCTGGGAGTGCATTCTGATGAAGATCATCAAAGGTAAGTTAATATTTATAATGTTATTTGTGACTTCTGTTGACTCCAAAATGGCGGGTATCTGTATGGCTTCTTTTGGTGTCTGAGCGCTGTACTCAGATTATTGCAATGTTTGCTTTCACCGTAAAGCTTTTTTGAACTCTGACACAGCGGTTGCATTAAGGAGAAGTTTATCTATAATTCTTTGAATAACAGTTGTATATTTTATCAACGTTTATGATGAGTATTTCTGTAAATTGATGTGCTCATTCACCGGAAGTTTTGGGAGGCAAAACATTTCTGAACATTACACGCCAATGTAAAATGGGTTTTTTGGATATAAATGTGAACTTTATCGAGCAAAACATACATGTATTGTGTAACATGAAGTCCTATGAGTGCCATCTGATGAAGATCATCAAAGGTTAGTGATTAACCTGTTAGGGCTAGGGGGCAGTATTGACACGGCCGGATAAAAAACGTACCCGATTTAATCTGGTTATTACTCCTGCCCAGTAACTAGAATATGCATATAATTATTGGCTTTGGATAGAAAACACCCTAAAGTTTCTGAAACTGTTTGAATGGTGTCTGTGAGTATAACAGAACTCATATGGCAGGCCAAAACCTGAGAAGATTCCATGCAGGAAGTGGCCTGTCTGACAAGTTGTGTTTCATCTTGGCTCTTTTTATTGAAGACTGAGGATCTTTGCTATAACGTGACACTTCCTACGGCTCCCATGGGCTCTCAGAGCCCGGGAAAAAGCTGAACGATATCGAGGCAGCCTCTGGCTGAAACACTTTATCGCTTTTGGCAAGTGGCCGATCAGAGTACTATGGGCTTAGGCGCGTGCCCGAGTCGACCCCATGCTTTATTTTCTTTCGTCTGTTTACCTAAACGCAGATTCCCGGTCGGAATATTATCGCTTTTTTATGAGAAAAATGGCATAAAAATTGATTTTAAACAGCGGTTGACATGCTTCGAAGTACGGTAATGGAATATTTAGACATTTTTTGTCACGAATTGCGCCATGCTCGTCACCCTTATTTACCATTTCGGATAGTGTCTTGAACGCACGAACAAAACGCCGCTATTTGGATATAACTATGGATTATTTTGAACCAAACCAACATTTGTTATTGAAGTAGAAGTCCTGGGAGTGCATTCTGACGAAGACAGCAAAGGTAATAACATTTTTCTTATAGTAAATCTGACTTTGGTGAGTGCTAAACTTGCTGGGTGTCTAAATAGCTAGCCCTGTGATGCCGGGCTATCTACTGAGAATATTGCAAAATGTGCTTTCACCGACAAGCTATTTTAAAATCGGACATATCGAGTGCATAGAGGAGTTGTGTATCTATAATTCTTAAAATAATTTTTATGCTTTTTGTGAACGTTTATCGTGAGTAATTTAGTAAATTCACCTGCAGTGTTGGCTGGGAATGCTAGTCACATGCTAGTCACATGCTAGTCACATGCTAATGTAAAAAGCTGGTTTTTGATATAAATATGAACTTGATTGAACAAAACATGCATGTATTGTATAACATAATGTCCTAGGGTTGTCATCTGATGAAGATCATCAAAGGTTAGTGCTACATTTAGTTGTGGTTTGGGTTTATGTGACATTATATGCTAGCTTGAAAAATGGGTGTCTAATTATTTCTGGCTGGGTACTCTGCTGACATAATCTAATGTTTTGCTTTCGTTGTAAAGCCTTTTTGAAATCGGACAGTGTGGTTAGATTAACGAGAGTCTTGTCTTTAAAATGCTGTAAAATAGTCATATGTTTGAGAAATTGAAGTAATAGCATTTCTAAGGTATTTGAATAACGCGCCACAGGATTCCACTGGCTGTTACATAGGTGGGACGATTTGGTGCCACCTACCCTAGAGAGGTTAACTTTAGCTGTATTTCTGTTTTTTGTGATGCCTCTCCTTGCTTGGAAAATGGCTGTGTGGTTTTTCTTGTCTAGGCGCTGTCCTAACATAATCTAATGTTATGCTTTCGCCATAAAGCCTTTTTGAGATGGGACACTGTGGTTGGATTAACGAGAAGTGTATCTTTAAAATGGGATTTAATAGTTGTATGCTTGAGAAATTTGAATTATGAGATTTTTGTTGTTTTGAATTTGGCACCCTGCTATTTCACTAGCTGTTGGCGAGTGTGTCCCACAGGTGGGACTCCACATACCCCAGAGAGCTTAAATTAAGTCCACCTGCGTGTTCATCTTGCAGCAGGACAATGACCTTAAGCATACTGCTAAAGCAACCCTTGAGTGGTTTAAGTGGAAACATTTAAATGTCTTGGCCTAGTCAAAGCCCAGACCTCAATCCAATTGAGAATCTGTGGTATGACTTAAAGATTGATGTACACCATCGTAATCCATCCAACTTGAAGGAGCTGGAGCAGTTTTGCCTTGAAGAATGGGCAAAGAGCCCAGTGGCTAGATTTTTTTGTTGTTGTCTTATTTCTTGTTTGTTTCACAATAAAAAATATTTAGCATCTTCAAAGTGGTTGTCATGTGTAAATCAAATGATACAAATTTTAATTTCAGGTTGTAAGGCAACAAAATAGGAAAAATGCCAAGTGGGGTTGATACATTTGCAAGCCACTGTACAAGTTTGTTATTAAGGCACATGAAAATTCACATGTCAAACAGCTCTCCTGTGAAGTTGTGACTTGCGACATACACCTAGTTTCCTGAATCGGGTCACACATTGATAAAAATCACCCTGTCCTAGAGAGAGTTACACCGTTATCAAACATCACGCCAGGGTATACCTACACAAAACACAGCCCTGATTAAGTTTTTCTTAAATCCCCTATGGAAAAAATTATTGGAATCATTTCCGTTTGACGGCTAGGTTTTATGGATATGGTACCTTTAACAGCAGTCGCTTCACCCTAGGACCCTAGAACAGGGGAAGGCAACCCTGTCACTGGAGTGCCTTCAGGAACTGCAGGATTTTGTTCCAACTAAGCCCTTGTCGTGACGTGACTATCATTAATCTGATGACTGTTATGTATCGAATCAAACCAATGTTCAATTGTTACTCGATTAAATTAATCATGTAACAATTAACTCATTAGGAATTTGGGGCACCACGGGAAAAGTTGTTTAACGAGTTACTATTTCCCGACTTAAACTCTAAAGATATACAGATATCTTTTACATCAATAACAGTCAATTATTACCCCATCAGTCTCATTCTGAACATTGCATAATCCTTGGATCCCAAGAACCTTAGCCTTTTGAATATTCAGTACTACACAATTTGATTTAATCATTTATTTATTAACTAACTAAATAATAACACAGAATACCCATGCACACTTACATGAGATAAAAGTCCCTGGTGGACTGACACGATATGACGGCCTGTTACACAATAGAAAGGGGGTGGGGAAAGATAAAGAGATACATTTACGTGATTTAGCAGACGCTCTTATCCAGAGCGACTTACAAATTGGTGCATTCACCTTATGATATCCAGTGGAACAACCACTTTACAATAGTACATCTATATCTTTTTTGGGGGGAGGGTTAGAAGGATTACTTAATCCTATCCCAGGTATTCCTTAAAGAGGTGGGGTTTCAGGTGTCTCCGGAAGGTGGTGATTGACTCCGCTGTCCTGGCGTCGTGAGGGAGCTTGTTCCACCATTGGGGTGCCAGAGCAGCGAACAGTTTTGACTGGGCTGAGCGGGAACTGTGCTTCCTCAGAGGTAGGGAGGCGAGTAGGCCAGAGGTGGATGAACGCAGTGCCCTTCTTTGGGTGTAGGGACTGATCAGAGCCTGAAGGTACGGAGGTGCCGTTCCCCTCACAGCTCCGTAGGCAAGCACCATGGTCTTGTAGCAGAGGCAAGCTTCAACTGGAAGCCAGTGGAGTGTGCGGAGGAGCGTGAGAGAAATGAAAGAGAAGAGATGGAGAGAAATATAGTCAACTTATTGTACATACATTTGGATACTACGCTCACAGTAAGCAGAACACTTAGCACCCTAACTACCGCTCATTCAGATTAGAAATGCAATATATATTTACGTGTATATGTCTTTCTCTGTCGTCTCTCTGTTGAAACCAATCGAGCCGTCTATGCGTAGTGGCTCGATGTGAGATTCTGCTTGTCCACCAGAGGTCAGACAATGTCCTTAGTTGTAGAGCTTCTCTGTTCTTGGAGTGTTCGTTAGAATAGCTCCATAAGACATACCAACGGTTGTCTGGGAGGGACTGTTCAATCCAACCTCGTGACTTTTAGTTAAAGTTCTAGAACCACTTTTTACAAGCACAGCTGCAGACTGAATGTTTCTGGTCTCCTGGGTGAGGTTATCTTCTTCTGTAGAGATTGTGAGTTTCAGAGTTTCACCATTTCAAACATATGGACTACCATCCCACATTTTCTGGTCTGTAGAGTTTAAAGACAAGACTCTCCTTTATCTAACCACACTGTCCGATTTCAAAAAGGCTTTACAGCGAAAGCAAAACATTAGATTATGTCAGCAGAGTACCAAGCCAGAAATAATCAGACACCCATTTTTCAAGCTAGCATATAATGTCACAAAAACCCAGAAGACAGCTAAATGCAGCACTAACCTTTGATGATCTTCATCAGATGACACACCTAGGACATTATGTTATACAATACATGCATGTTTTGTTCAATCAAGTTCATATTTATATCAAAAAACAGCTTTTTACATTAGCATGTGACGTTCAGAACTAGCAAACTTCCGGGGAATTTGCTAACAATTTACTAAATTACTCACGATAAACGTTCACAAAAAGCATAACAATTATTTTAAGAATTATAGATACAGAACTCCTCTATGCACTCGATATGTCCGATTTTAAAATAGCTTTTTGGTGAAAGCACATTTTGCAATATTCTAAGTACATAGCCCAGCCATCACGGGCTAGCTATTTAGACACCCGGCAAGTTTAGCCTTCACCAAAATCAGATTTACTATTATAAAAGTTTGATTACCTTTTGTTGTCTTCGTCAGAATGCACTCCCAGGACTGCTACTTCAATAACAAATGTTGGTTTGGTCCCAAATAATCCATCGTTATATCCGAATAGCGGCGTTTTGTTCGTGCGTTCCAGAAACTATCCGAAATGGTAAATCAGGGTCGTGCGCATGGCGCAATTCGTGACCAAAAAAATCTAAATATTCCATTACCGTACTTCGAAGCATGTCAACCGCTGTTTAAAATCAATTTTTATGCAATTTATCTCGTAAAAAAGCGATAATATTCCGACCATGGAATCTCCTTTTCGGCAAACAGAGGAAAAATCACAAAGACGGGGGCGGCCAGGGCACGCGCCTAAGCCCACAGTCCCTTGATCGGCCACTTGAGAAAGGCGATAATGTGTTTCAGCCTGGGGCTGGGATGACGACATTCAGGTTTTTCCCGGGCTCTGAGCGCCCATGGAAGACGTAGGAAGTGTCACGTTAGAGCAGAGATCCTTTGTAAAAGATAGAGATGGCAAAGAAGTTCAAGAAATGGTCAGACAGGCCACTTCCTGTAAAGGAATCTCTCAGGTTTTGACCTGCCATTTGAGTTCTGTTATACTCACAGACACCATTCAAACAGTTTTAGAAACTTTGGAGTGTTTTCTATCCAAAGCCAATAATTAAATGCATATTCTAGTAACCAGATTAAATCGGGTACGTTTTTTATCCAGCCGTGAAAATACTGCCCCCTAGCCATAACAGGTTAAACCCTTTTCAGCCGTGTAGACACCGCTCCACGCTGTCTGGTCTCAGTACAAAGTTTCTAACCATTTCACCACGGCCTCACGTCTTTTTAGTCTTGTAGTTTTAACCATTCATGACATCCAGTTTACACCATCCGTCTGCTTGGTCTGTAAGTTCATTCTTAGCACGTCCTTTTAACCTGTTATGGCTAGGGGGCAGTATTTTCACGGCCGGATAAAAAACTTACCCGATTTAATCTGATTATTACTCCTGCCCAGAAACTAGAATATGCATATAATTATTAGCTTTGAATAGAAAACACTCCAAAGTTTCTAAAACTGTTTGAATGGTGTCTGTGAGTATAACAGAACTCATTTGGCAGGCCAAAACCTGAGAAGATTCCATGCAGGAAGTGGCCTGTCTGACAATTTCTTGCCCTTCTTGATTATCTCTATCCATTACAGGGGATCTCTGCTGTTACGTGACACTTCCTACGGCTCCCATGGGCTCTCAGAAGGCGGCAAAAAGCTGAATCGTGGCTTTGCAGGCTCTGGCTGAAAAAAAGTCTCGCGTTTGGGTAGTGGCTGGTCACAGTACTGTGAGACTCAGGCTCGTGCCCGAGTCGACCCCATGCTTTGTTTTCTTTCGTCTGTTTACCTAAACGCAGATTCCTGGTCGGAATATTATCGCTTTTTTACGAGAAAAATGGCATCAAAATTGATTTTAAACAGCGGTTGACATGCTTCGAAGTACGGTAATGGAATATTTACTAATCTTTTGTCACGAAATGCGCCATGCTCGTGACCCTTATTTACACTTCGGATAGTGTCTTGAACGCACGAACAAAACGCTGCTACAAAAATGTTTATTTAATTGTAAAGGGCATCAGGAAAAATCAAAGCCTTATGGTCCAGCCATTCTCCGATCCCTGGATCAAGATATCCACCTGAGCGTTGCAAGATGGTGCGCATCTTGGTCTCCTACTGTACATGATGAATTTGGTGAAACGTGAGTCAAGGCATAGAATAACAAGGACCACTGAATTATCACTTGTTCAAATAGCTGGACTTGTTTGGAACGGCAAATACATTTATACAATCAAATTAAATAAAGTAAATGTCATGTTTGCTGTCCTCTCCTGGACTGTCGCTTGCTTGAGTGGAGAGGTTTGCATACTCCGATTACCCTTCGAGCTATGCTGGAGGTGGCATACTCCCCCTGCAGGTGCAACCAAGCCGGACAGGTCGAAGGGTAGAAGGCAGACCAATCAATCCCTGGTCCTCCAGGTTGGGGATTTCTGTGCTGTGTCTTCTTTTGTTTCTTAATTAACATACAAGAGGTGTGGTACGCTCCTAGCCGATACATCATCCTGCAACCGGCTAATTGGAGGACAGACTGAGGAACATAATTAAACAGCTGAGTGCCCCTGGAAGGGAGGCCAGACACTCTTGAGTGCAGACAGAGAGGAAGGAATCCTCTCAGGAATGTATTTTAGATACTATGCCAAATGAGAGCTCTTAGTTATTATTATTTTTTAAACAATTAGCAACCGCGTGACGCAGCATGACAACGTAAACACGATTGGTCAACAGTCTGCTGAGTGAGGTGTTATACATCCCTTAATTGATTGGATTCCTGTCTCCTTTCTATAATCTTTTAGTTTTTTTTATTTAACTAGGCAACGGCACCATGAAATGCACCCTGGACTAAAGAGGCAGACAAATAGGAAAAATGTGCTGGACCCTCCGTTAAGTTACACATTTCTCAAGGTAGGAATATTGCAAAAAATATGACCAATGGCTCATTCGAGAGAAGACATCCTGTCGAGTTACAACATCGGTCAGTATTGAAATCTGGCATCTATGATATACTTTTTCACAATCTAAAAGTTGTATGCCTATTAACTTCCAGTGTAGTGAGAGTGACTTTATCACAGTGCTACATCATACCGGCTGGATCAGATACACATGAAAACATGAAATGACCCATGGAATCGATAGAACATAACTCAGAGATGCACAAAAACAATATTACATAAAAAATGGGTGAACCTTTCATTTAAGTCACCACACACACCAAGAGAGAGAGAGAGAAAGAGAAAGAACCCTCACAATATCAACTGGAATTCCATGGGTCTATTACTGAACTTTCTGTTGAAAAAACATATTTGAATGGGAAGAGGCTGTCACTGGCAAACATGGTTACAGACCCAACAACATTATATAGTATCCAATCCTCGTGGAGAAAAGCACATTCATTAATTATAATACACAAAGTAAGCAAAACAATGAAATGCCTCATTCCTTGCTTCTTTGGAAGCAGTTGTTGAAAGGTTTGCCATTACACCTGAAAGAGGACACAATGCCATCAACCTGTTTTGCCTGTAGATGGCAGGCTAACCCCAGAGTAGTGTTGTGACAAGGCTGAACTCGATGAGGAGTAATTATCATTGGCAAGCGTTAAAATGTGATTGCTAAACAAATTGATGAATACATAAATAATATTGGCATTTGTTTGACTGTATTTAACGTTGGTGATACATTGGTCTTGTATGCCACCTTACATTTCAGGCCTATTACATTTTCCTCTGGTTATGTATTCACAGGTCAATGTTTTGCTACTTGCTCCCACTTAAAAAAATCACTTGGCTTCTATGTAATATTCATTGATAACATGTTGTGCATGACTATGCATTATAAGTTGCATATTATCACTACATGTACTATATGAAGGAGGGGTGTAATGAAAATCAATGCTCATTCATATGGAATTCTAATGTTCATATTCTGATTAATAAAAATGTGACCCTACTCTTTTTGCATTTTGGAGGTTTTCTAAGGATGTAGGCCTATTCAATGAGGTTCAGAATGTTGCAGATAGAAATGTAATAAATATATCTGACAATATGGCCAATTCTAACATGGCAGATAGCCTAATCATATATATATCTGAACTTTCTGAACTCTCCTGAACTATATCATACATTATGTTACATAATATATCCATGTATTTTTTTCCATTTCTCTTAGCCGAGAACGGTGACAGAGGAATTGTTTATTATTAACTTAACTTAGTAAGTAAACTTTTGCTACAATGACACTTGTCACTTTTCAAGTGAAGTAGTATAGGGGTTTATGTGTAATTGAGCTTTAATATTAAATGAAAAATCCAATTTGATATGTGGAGGCATGATGCGGATGGGGGAATTGAATTTCTTGCAGTTATATAAAAAATATATTGTTGTATAAAATGTTTATGAAAGTGCTGTTCAATTTTAATGCTGGTAGAAATCCTGTCTACACTATATATACCAAAGTATGTGAACACCCCTTCAAATTACTGGATTTGGCTATTTCAGCTACACCCGTAGCTGACAGGTGTATAAAATCGAGCACACAGTCATGCAATCTCTATAGACAACCATTGGCAGTAGAATGTCCTTACTGAAGAGCTCAGTGACTTTCAACGTGGCACCGTAATAGGATGCCACCATTCCAACAAGTCAGTTTGTCAAATTTGAGCCCCGCTAGAGCTGCCCTGGTCAACAGTAAGTGCTGTTATTGTGAAGTGGAAATGTCTAGGAGCAACAACAGCTCAGCCGCAAAGTGTTAGACCACACAAGCTCACATAACGGGACTGTGTAGTGCGTAAAAATCCTCTGTCTTTGGTTGCAACACTCACTACCGAGTTCCAAACTGCCTCTGGAAGCAACATCAGCACAATAACTGTTCGTTGGGAGCTTCATGAAATGGGTTTCCATGTCTGAGCGGCCGCACGCAAGCCTAAGCTCACCATGCGCGATGCCAAGCGTCAGCTGGAATGATGTAAAGCTCACCGCCATTGGACTCTGGAGCAGTGGAAACGCGTTCTCTGGAGTGATGACTCACGCTTCACCATCTGCCAGTCTGACGGACAAATCTGGGTTTGGCGGATTCCAGGAGAACGCTACCTGCTCCAATGCATAGTGCCAACTGTTAAGTTTGGTGGAGGGGGAATAATGGTCTGGGACTGCTTTTCATGGTTTGGGCAAGGCCCCTTAGTTCCAGTGAAGAGAAATCTTAACGCTACAGTATACAATGACATTCTAGACGATTCTGTGCTTCCAACTTTGTGGCCCTTTCCTGTTTCAGCAAGACGATGCCCCCATGCACAAAACGAGGTTCAAACAGAAGTGTTTTGTCAAGATCGGTGTGGAAGAACTTGACTGGCCTGCACAGAGCCCTGACCTCAACCCCATCGAACACCTTTGGGATGAATTGGAACGTCGACTGCAAGCCAGGCCTAATCACCCAGCAGCAAGGCCTGAATTCAAAAATGCTCTTGTGGGTGAATGGAAGCAAGTCCCTGCAAGTCCTGTTGTTCACCTGACCTAAAATTCCTCACAATCAAATGCTGACCGTAATATCTCTTGAGCGAACTCCCCTCGGTTATTGTCACAGCCGTGTATATCCCCCCAAGACAGCCATCAAGGTACTTCACTGGACTTTAGGCAAACTGGAAAGCATATATCCTGAGGCTGCATTTATTGTAGCTGGGGATTTTAACAAAGCTAATCTGAGAACAAGGCTACCTAAATTCTATCAGCATATCGATTGCAGTACACAAGCGAGTAACACCCTCGACCACTGCTACTCTAACTTCCGCGATGCATACAAGGCCCTTCCCCGCCCTCCTTTTGGCAAATCTGACCATGTCTCCATCTTGTTGCTCCCCTCCTAAGTCCACAGACGATGCAATCGCCATCACACTGCACACTGCCCTATCCCATCTTGACAAGAGGAATACCTGTGTAAGAATGCTGTTAATTGACTACAGCTCAGCATTCAACACCATAGTACCCTCCAAACTCATCATTAAGCTTGAGACCCTGGGTCTCAACCCCGCCCTGTGCAACTGTGTCCTGGACTTCCTGACAGGCCGGCCCCAGGTGGTCTAGTGTTTCTGGGATAATGGTGTTGATCTGAGCTATGACCAGCCTTTCAAAGAACTTCATGGCTACTGATGTGAGTGCTATGGGTTGGTAGACATGTAGGCAGGTTAATTTAGTGTTCTTGGGCACACGGAATATGGTGGTCTGCTTGAAACATGTTGGTATTACGAACGCAGTCAGGGACAGGTTGAAAATGTCAGTGAAGTCACTTGCCAGTTGGTCAACGCATGCTCGAAGTACACGTCTTGGTAATCCATCTGGCCCCGCAGTCCTGTGAATGTTGACCTGTTAACTTGTTATGGATAGGGGGCAGTATTTTCACGGCAAGATAAAAAACGTACCCGATTTAATCTGGTTATTACTCCTGCCCAGAAACTAGAATATGCATATAATTAGTAGCTTTGGATAGAAAACACTCCAAAGTTTCTAAAACTGTTTGAATGGTGTTTGTGAGTATAAGAGAACTCAAATGGCAGGCAAAAACCTGAGAAGATTCTGTACAGGAAAGACCCTGTCTGACCATTTCTTGGCCTTTGTCATCTCTATCCAAAACAAAGGATCTCTGCTGTAACGTGACACTTTCTAAGGCTCCCATAGGCTCTCAGAAGGTGCCAGAACGTTGAATGATGACTCTGCAGTTACTGGCTGAAAAACAGTAGCGCATTTGGAGAGTCTATTTTACTTTTTCAGTCTTTGAATGAAAACAACGACTCCCGGTCGGAATATTATCGCTATTTTACGAGAAAAATCGCAAAGAAATTGATTTTAAACAGCGTTTGGCATGCTTCGAAGTACGGTAATGGAATATTTAGAATTTTTTTGTCATGATACGTGTCCGCGCGTCACCCTTCATTACCCTTCGGATAGCGTCTTGAATGAACGAACAAAACGCAGCTATTTCGACATAACTATGGATTATTTGGAACCAAACCAACATTTGTTGTTGAAGTAGAAGTCCTGTGAGTGCATTCTGACAAAGAACAGCAAAGGTAATCCAATTTTTCTTATAGTAAATCTGAGTTTGGTGAGTACCAAACTTGGTGGGTGTCAAAATAGCTAGCCCGTGACGGCGAGCTATCTACTCAGAATATTGCAAAATGTGCTTTCATCGAAAAGCTATTTTAAAATCGGACATATCGAGTGCATAGAGGAGTTCTGTATCTATAATTCTTAAAATAATTGTTATGTTTTTTGTGAACGTTTATCGTGAGTAATTTAGTAAATTCACCGGAAGTGTTCGGTGGGAATGCTAGTTCTGAACGTCACATGCTAATGTAAAAAGCTGTTTTTTGATATAAATATGTACTTGATTGAACAAAATATGCATGTATTGTATAACATAATGTCCTAGGAGTGTCATCTGATGAAGATCATCAAAGGTTAGTGCTGCATTTAGCTGTGGTTTTGGTTTTTGTGACATTATATGCTAGCTTGAAAAATGAGTGTCTGATTATTTCTGTCTGGGTACTCTGCTGACATAATCTAATGTTTTGCATTCGTTGTAAAGCCTTTTTGAAATCGGACAGTGTGGTTAGATAAAGGAGAGTCTTGTCTTTAAAATGGTGTAAAATAGTCATATGTTTGAAAAATGGAAGTTTTCGGATTAAATTATTTTAAGAATTATAGATACAGAACTCCTCTATGCACTCGATATGTCCGATTTTAAAATAGCTTTTTGGTGAAAGCACATTTTGCAATATTCTAAGTACATAGCCCAGCCATCACGGGCTAGCTATTTAGACACCCGGCAAGTTTAGCACTCACCAAAATCAGATTTACTATAAGAAAAATGGTCTTACCTTTCCTGTTCTTCGTCAGAATGCACTCCCAGGACTTCTACTTCAATAACAAATGTTGGTTTGGTCCAAAATAATCCATCGTTATATCCGAATAGCGGCGTTTTGTTCGTGCGTCCCAGACACTATCCGAAATGGTAAATCAGGGTCGTGCGCATGGCGCAATTCGTGACAAAAAAATTCTAAATATTCCATTACCGTACATCGAAGCATGTCAACCGTTTCTCCCCTACCTCACCTCGCTCATCAACTCATCCTTGACCGCTGGCTACGTCCCTTCCGTCTTCAAGAGAGCGAGAGTTGCACCCCTTCTGAAAAAACCTACACTCGATCCCTCCGATGTCAACAACTACAGACCAGTATCCCTTCTTTCCTTTCTCTCCAAAACTCTTGAACGTGCCGTCCTTGAACAGCTCTCTTGCTATCTCTCTCAGAATGACCTTCTTGATCCTAATCAGTCAGGTTTCAAGACCGGGCATTCAACTGAGACTGCTCTTCTCTGTGTCACGGAGGCTCTCCGCACTGCTAAAGCTAACTCTCTCTCCTCTGCTCTCATCCTTCTAGACCTATCTGCTGCCTTTGATACTGTGAACCATCAGATCCTCCTCTCCACCCTCTCCGAGCTGGGCATCTCCGGCGCGGCCCACGCTTGGATTGCGTCCTACCTGACAGGTCGCTCCTACCAGGTGGCGTGGCGAGAATCTGTCTCCGCACCACGTGCTCTCACCACTGGTGTCCCCCAGGGCTCTGTTCTAGGCCCTCTCCTATTCTCGCTATACACCAAGTCACTTGGGTCTGTCATATCCTCACATGGTCTCTCATATCATTGCTATGCAGATGACACACAATTAATCTTCTCCTTTCCCCCTTCTGACAACCAGGTGGCGAATCGCATCTCTGCATGTCTGGCAGACATATCAGTGTGGATGACGGATCACCACCTCAAGCTGAACCTCGGCAAGACGGAGCTGCTCTTCCTCCCGGGGAAGGACTGCCCGTTCCATGATCTCGCCATCACGGTTGACAACTCCCTTGTGTCCTCCTCCCAGAGTGCTAAGAGCCTCGGCGTGACCCTGGACAACACCCTGTCGTTCTCCCCTAACATCAAGGCGGTGACCCGATCCTGTAGGTTCATGCTCTACAACATTCGCAGAGTACGACCCTCCCTCACACAGGAAGCGGTGCAGGTCCTAATCCAGGCACTTGTCATCTCCCGTCTGGATTACTGCAACTCGTTGTTGGCTGGGCTCCCTGCCTGTGCCATTAAACCCCTACAACTCATCCAGAATGCCGCAGCCCGTCTGGTGTTCAACCTTCCCAAGTTCTCTCACGTCACCCCGCTCCTCCGCTCTCTCCACTGGCTTCCAGTCGAAGCTCGCATCCGCTACAAGACCATGGTGCTTGCCTACGGAGCTGTGAGGGGAACGGCACCTCCGTACCTTCAGGCTCTGATCAGGCCCTACACCCAAACAAGGGCACTGCGTTCATCCACCTCTGGCCTGCTCGCCTCCCTACCTCTGAGGAAGCACAGTTCCCGCTCAGCCCAGTCAAAACTGTTCGCTGTTCTGGCACCCCAATGGTGGAACAAGCTCCCTCACGACGCCAGGACAGCGGAGTCAATCACCACCTTCCGGAGACACCTGAAACCCCACCTCTTTAAGGAATACCTGGGATAGGATAAAGTAATCCTTCTACCCCCCCCCCTTAAAAGATTTAGATGCACTACTGTAAAGTGGTTGTTCCACTGGATATTATAAGGTGAATGCACCAATTTGTAAGTCGCTCTGGATAAGAGCGTCTGCTAAATGACTTAACCTGTTTAGGATAGGGGGCAGTATTGACACGGCTGGATAAAAAACGTACCCGATTTAATCTGGTTACCACTCCTACCCAGTAACTAGAATATGCATATACTTATTACATATGGATAGAAAACACCCTAAAGTTTCTAAAACTGTTTGAATGGTGTCTGTGAGTATAACAGAACTCATTTGGCAGGCAAAAACCTGACAAGGTTTCAGGCAGGAAGTGGCCTGTCTGACAAGGTGTCGTTCTTCTTGTCTCTGTTTATTGAAGAGTGAGGATCTTAGCTGTCCCGTGACACTTCCTACGGCTGCCATAGGGTCTCAGAAGGCGGCAAAAAGCTGAATCGTGGCTTTGCAGGCTCTGGCTGAAACAAAGTAGCGCGTTTGGGTAGTGGCTGGTTACAGTACTGTGAGACTCAGGCGCGTGCCCGCATCGACCGAAAGCTTTGTTTACTTTCCTCAGTTTAGCTAAATGGACATTCCCGGTCGGAATATTATCGCTTTTTTATGAGAAAAATGGCATAAAAATGGATTTTAAACAGCGGTTGACATGCCTCGAAGTACGGTAATGGAATATTTAGATTTTTTTTGTCACGAATTGCGCCATGCGCACGACCCTGATTTACCATTTCAGATAGTGTCTGGGACGCACGAACAAAACGCCGCTATTCGGATATAACGATGGATTATTTTGGACCAAACCAACATTTGTTATTGAAGTAGCAGTCCTGGGAGTGCATTCTGACGAAGACAACAAAAGGTAATCAAACTTTTGTAATAGTAAATCGGAGTTTGATCAGGGCTAAACTTGGTCGGTGTCTAAATGGCTAGCCGTGATGGCTGGGCTATCTACTGAGAATATTGCAAAATGTGCTTTCACCGAAAAGCTATTTTAAAATTGAACATATCGAGTGCATAGAGGAGTTCTGTATCTATAATTCTTAAAATAATTGTTGTGTTTTTTGTGAACGTTTATCGTGAGTAATTTAGTAAATTCACCGGATGTTTGCGGGTAAAAAGCTGGTTTTTGATATAATTATGAACTTGATTGAACAAAACATGCATGTATTGTATAACATAATGTCCTAGGAGTGTCATCTGATGAAGATCATCAAAGGTTAGTGCTGTATTTAGCTGTGGTTTTGGTTTTTGTGACATATATGCTAGCTTGAAAAATGGGTGTGTGATTATTTCTGTCTAGGTACTCTCCTGACATAATCTAATGTTTTGCTTTCATTGTAAAGCTTTTTTGAAATCGGACAATGTGGTTAGATAAAGGAGAGTCTTGTCTTTAAAATGGTGTAAAATAGTCATATGTTTGAAAAAATTTAGTTTTTGCATTTTTGAGGTATTTGTAATTCGCGCCACTCTATACCATTCGATATTGGTGAGGCGTTCCACTAGCGGAACATCTGTCCCTAACAGGTTTAAAGTCCTGAGGAGACTGAACAAGGTATGTTATAGGTTACAGCTCCCCCTGATTACCGTATTAACCCCTCGTTCCATGTGTCTCTCAGGCCGGTGGTGGCTGGTCCGCTCCAGCAGTCTGAGGGGCGGGAGGTTCCTCCGCCCCCTCTGGACATCGAGGGGGCCCCGGCGTATACTGTGCGAGCCATCATGGACTCAAGGCGTCGGGCGAGGGGCCTTCAGTACCTCGTGGAGTGAGAGGGGTACGGTCCAGAGGAGAGTAGCTGGGTGCCGGTGGAGGATATCCTGGACCCTTCCTTACTGCAGGAATTTCACCGTCTCCACCCGGATCGTCCTGCGCCTCATCCTCCGGGTCGTCCTCGAAGCCGGTGTCGGCGCGCTGCTGGAGCCGCGCGTCAAGGGGGGGCACTGTCACAACTTCCGCCGAAAGCTGCCTGAACAAGGAGAGGCACCAACTTCGGCGGAAGTCGTGACAGTACCCCCCCCTTGATGCGGAGGCTCCGGTGCGGGACGCAGACCCCCCTCCGCTTGAGGCTCCCCCCACTTTCGTGGAACCGGTCCGTGGATTGTCGCCGGAGGCTCCGGACCGTGGATCGTCGCCGGAGGAACCGGACCGTAGATCGTCGCCGGAGGCTCTGGACTGGGAACCCCCGCTGGAGGCCCTGGACTGCCGACCGTCCCTGGAGGCCCTGGACTGCCGACCGTCCCTGGAGGCCCTGGACTGCCGACCGTCCCTGGAGGCCCTGGACTGCCGACCGTCCCTGGAGGCCCTGGACTGCCGACCGTCGCTGGAGGCCCTGGACTGCCGACCGTCGCTGGAGGCCCTGGACTGCCGACCGTCGCTGGAGGCCCTGGACTGCCGACCGTCGCTGGAGGCCCTGGACTGCCGACCGTCGCTGGAGGCCCTGGACTGCCGACCGTCGCTGGAGGCCCTGGACTGCCGACCGTCGCTGGAGGCTCTGGACTGCCGACCGTCGCTGGAGGCTCTGGACTGCCGACCGTCGCTGGAGGCTCTGGACTGCCGACCGTCGCTGGAGGCTCTGGACTGCAGACCGTAGCTGAAGGCTCCGGGCCTTGGCTCGTCACTGGAGGCTCCGGGTCATGGATCGTCACTGGAGGCTCCGGGTCATGGATCGTCACTGGAGGCTCCGGGCCATGGATCGTCACTGGAGGCTCCGGGCCATGGATCACCACTGGAGGCTTCGGGCCATGGATTATCACTGGAGGCTTCGGGCCATGGATCATCACTGGAGGCTTCGTGCCATGGATCATCACTGGAGGCTTCGTGCCATGGATCATCACTGGAGGCTTCGTGCGTAGAGCCGGCACAGGGCGTACCAGGCTAGAGAGATGCACTGGAGGCCGGGTGTGTGGAGCAGGCACAGGTCATACCAGGCTGGGGAGACGCACTGGAGGCTGGGTGCGTGGAGCAGGCACAGGGCGTACCAGGTTGGAGAGACGCACTGGAGGCCGAGTGCGTGGAGCTGGCACAACACGTCCTGGCTGGATACCCACTTTAGCTCTGTAAGTGTGGAGAGCTGGCACAGGCCACACTGGGTTGTGCTGGCGAACTGGGGATACCGTGCGTAGAGCTGGCGCAGGATATCCTGGGCCGAGGAGACGCACTGGAGACCAGGACCACTGAGCCGGAACAATCCGTCCTGGACAGATGCTTACCTTAGCACGGCAACTCCTGAAAGCAGGCACAGAACGCACCGGGCTAAGGGTGTTCACTGGAAGCACGGTGCGCAGAACTGGAAAACATGGTATCTGAACTGTGACCAACTCCTCATCGTAATTACAGGGAGTTGGTTCTTGTTCCCACCTTTGCTCTGCTCGCCACCCCGTTTGCCCCCCCCCCCCCCACCAAATTGTTTTTGGAGGCTGCCTCTCGGGTTTCCGTCGTCTCCTTGATTCCTGGTCTCGTCGCCGTTCCTCTCTCGCTGCCTCCGCCTGCTTCCATGGCAGGGTCTTGTCCCCTGCCATTACCTCCTCCCAGGTCCAGGATGTCCTCCACTCCCTTTTCTCCCGGGCCCAGGATCCCTGCTCCTCCTGGGCACGCTGCTTGGTCCTTTGGTGGTGGGATCTTCTGTTACGTTCGTCGTAAGAAGGAGACCGAGGTGCAGCGTGGTAAGCGTACATCTTACTTTTATTTGATGAACACCGACAAAACAAAGAAAATACAATACGAACGTAAAGTTCTGCAGGCTTCACAGCAGCTATACAAAAACAAGATCCCACAAACACAGGTGGGAAAAAGGGCTGCCTAAGTATGATCCCCAATCAGAGACAACGATAAACAGCTGCCTCTGATTGGGAACCATACTAGGCCAACAAAGAAATAGCAACATAGATATGCCCACCCAAGTCACACTCTGACCTAACAAAATAGAGAATAAAAAAAGGCTCTCTAAGGTCAGGGCGTGACACTAAGAAAATAATACTACGTGTATGTTGTGTAGTAAGCTGTTAGTAGCCCATATGCCTCACCCTAATAAATTGGTCTATTTTCCATCTTAATTTCGCCTAATGTTCTGACTTGGTGGTGCACATGTAGGCTATAACCTGTTTAGAGAAATGTAATAATCAAATAATGTAAGAGCTTTCATTTTCTGCTTATATGCCCCCTTTATTTATCCTACGGTTCTGACTTGGTGTACAGTGAGAACACTGTAAGAAGAATGTTGTCGCTGCTCGTTAATGTCTTTATTGAAATTACGGATTGCCTCTTATCCGCTTGTCGTTCCCTTTTGCCATAGTTTGTACATCTCAATTGTCAGTAGAAACCACATTTGTTTAAGAAAGTCTGCCATATCAGCTATATTTTTTTACCTCTCTAGGGTATGTGGGACGAAATCGTCCCACCTAGTCAACAGCCAGTGGAATCGAGTGGCGCGATATTCAAATACCTTAGAAATGCTATTACTTCAATTTCTCAAACATATGACTATTTTACACCATTTTAAAGACAAGACTCTCGTTAATTTAAAAGGCAGTAAATGAGACAAGACTCCGCTGATAGCTAGGTGTAGCAGTGGAAAGGTGTTGGGACTGCTGTTGGGAGAGCTTTATGTAGGCCTTAACAGTTTGTGGGTACAGTTTGTCACCGTTATAGTGCAATTAATATATTTTTTTGTGTTGTGTAGTGGCTTTGCTGGCATGCATTCCGAACATATTTTTTTATCCCACAAAGAATGACATGCTAAAATCACCACTATTACAGTAGTATCTTGATTCTGAAAACCTGGAGACAAGCTTTAAGGGAAAATAACATAGAATCATACTTTTCCTGTCAGCTACAGTTTGCATCTTCACAAACAAGCCTTCAGATAAAAGTAGGAAAGTAAGATGTCAGATCAAGTGATGGAAGAAAATATTTGTCTGTGAAGTCAGCAGAGTTCAATCAAATAATTGGCATTGTGATTTGATGTACCGCAGGAAAAAAAGGCATCTGTTTCGCAAACTAGACACTCTAATGTACTCTTGCTCAGTTGTGCACCGGGGCCTCCCACTCCTCTTTCTATTCTGGTTAGAGCCAGTTTGCGCTGTTCTGTGAAGGGAGTAGTACACAGCGTTGTACGAGATCTTCAGTTTCTTGGAATTTTTTCACATAGAATATCCTTCATTTCTCAGAACAAGGATAGACTGACGAATTTCAGAAGAAAGGTCTCTGTTTCTGGCCATTTTGAGCCTGTAATCGAACCCACAAATGCTGATGCTCCAGATACTCATCTAGTCTAAAGAAGGCCAGTTTTATTGCTTCTTTAATCAGAACAACAGTTTTCAGCTGTGCTAACATAATTGCAAAAGGGTTTTCTGATGATCAATTAGCCTTTTAAAATGATAAACTTGGATTAGCTAACACAACGTGCCATTGGAACACAGGAGTGATGGTTGCTGATAATGGGCCTCTGTACGCCTATGTAGATATTCCATTAAAAATCACTTGTTTCCAGCTACAATAGTCATTTACAACATTAACAATGTCTGTATTTCTGATCAATTTGATGTGATTTTAACGGACAACAAATGTGCTTTTCTTTCAAAAACAAGAACATTTCTAAGTGACCCCAAACTTTGGAACGGTAGTGTATATCAATGTGAGCCTAACATCAATGTGTCTTTTTGATTGATATTTGATTTAAATACTAACGGTAAGGTTTCAAGGGGTTGGTTTATTTCAATACAGGTCTGTTGACAACAGACATGTCAATCAAAGTTGGATGTTCGTCTTACTTCTTAGCCCAATGGGTGACTAGTTTCCTGAACACTAAATTTGAGATACTCTAAATTCATATGTGGAACATAGAGTGTCCACGGGAGAGAGCCACTGCTGCCGATCTTTAGTCTGTCTGGTTATGGTGTTCCATGAGAGTCCTTTGTCTATGTACTGTTTTTCTCCAGGTTTCCTGGTCTGGGATCTGAGATGGGAGTTTTAAAAAGTTAGCTTATTACATGTGTCATGTCAGGTGTTAGCTCAAGGTTCTGCTTAGTTTCAACTTTACCACTTCTAATTGTTACCGTTTGGCATTTGGAGGGCATAAGGGTGCCTCTTACCCTCACTGTGTCCCTCTTTGCCACAATTGCTCGGAGGAGTTGTCTTGTGCCAGAATTTAATTGGATATGCATTTGAATACCATGCCTTCTACATTGCTTTTGGTTGAGTAAAATGTATTTGGAGTGACATGAAGACAGGAGATGCACTCATATTTGTTCTGGATATGATAACTACAATATTTCACACGTTACATTTTGTCAAACGGCTATTAAATTCTCGATAGATGTGTGAGAGAGAGGGGGATGAGATGTTGAGACGTTGTTGTTGGCATTAATGAAGGTGTAGATGTTGTGATTTCTTCCAGTACGACTGTCACTAATTGACTGTAAAATATCTGTAAAGAGAGGGGGTTATTTTTAGTTAATGATATTGTTACTGACTGACTCACACCACAGACGGAAAATAATCCATCATTATTTCACAAATGTATTTTCAAGTTCATCAAGTGTCTGCCTTTCCTCACAGATAGTGTACTAGCAATAAGTCACCACTCAAATCAAACAAGATAAAGTAACACTGTATTTTTCGTCTGAATGTGTACTGCTGTGATAGAGAACAATTGAAACCAAATCTTAATGAGAGAGCTCAGCTATAGCTTTTTAAAATAATGAATTGAGTTGACACCAATAAATGTATTTTTTCCCTATGAAATTGGGCCCCAACTCATTTCCTGATTTTTACGCTAGCAAAAGCCATTGTCAGAGACATATTCATGGTCAATGTTCTATAATGACAACACAAATTGGTACTTTCATTTGCTGAGAGACTCTATCTCCAGATTAATGGAAATGTTATTGGATATGATTGGAAACAGACACCTTCAAATTAGATATTTTGAAGATTACGAATGGCTGAACTTATACAAGATAACCTTAAATTGCGGCATCCATTTGGTAGCACTTAGGTTGTTGTTGCCATTTGAAGATCAGCAAGGTTTCAGAATGAAGCAGAAATGCCCTTTGTGCTATTGTTGTTCGTGCTTTAATCGCTGCCAAAGGTGTATCAACAAAGTACTGAGTAAAGGGTCTGAATACTTATGTAAATGTAATATTTCTGTTTTTATTTGCAATACATTTGCAAAAATTCATAAGCTGTTTTTGCTTTGTCATTGTGGGATATTGTGTGTAGATTGATGGGAGAAAACAAACACTTTAATCCCTTTTAGAATAATGCTGTAACGTGACAAAATGTGGAAAAAGTCATGGGGTCTGAATACTTTCCAAATGCACTGTAAATGGAAGAAGGAGCCCAAAGGAAAATGAATACAACATTATTACTCTACATGCATTCAATAAACTCATTAATTTATCCATCCAAGCCTGTGAAAAGGAACGGAAATGAAAAAAGTCTGAAAAATGTTTGTTTGCTTGCATGAATTAATTATTGCTAAATGGAATATCTCAGGGGTTTATGAAATCAACAACATTTGGGAGTGGTCACTTGTCTTCGATATCTTGTTGCAAAATAGGCTAATGTTTATGCATCTTCCATATAAATGCAAAATGTATCCATATTCAGTGTATATGGATAATTCCAGCGGTGTTATTCCTCTTCAAATTCAATCAAATGTATTTATAAAGCTCTTTCTGCATCAGTATGGTACAAAGTGTTGTGTTTTATAGTAACCCGACCAGTATAGAACCCATAGAGCAACTAGAACCACAGTGGGAAGGAAAAACTCTTAAACTGCCCATGTTGTTTAGGAGTGGGCAGTCCCATTCCTCATGTATTTTTTGTTTATTGGATACAACAGAGGTAAAGAGGAAAGATAGAGGGAGAGAGATGCTGCAAGAGCGGTTGGACAAATTCAAACCCATGCTGCAGCAGTTTAGTACTACGGTATGTGATATACTGTAGCAGCTTAGACCGCTAGACCACTCTAGGCCACAGACTACCCCTTTATTCATCCAATGTCTTCTGCCTCAGTCTTTTCTGCCACATCCAATCATCTGACTTTGGTTTGAACCTCAGCCAACATCTTACTTATGGAATGTCTCATCTGCACATACTTCTGACAGGGAGTTGAGGCGAGGAGATGATCAAAGACAACATGAACCAGACATCCCCAAAGACTGATCATTTTCCTCTTGGGATGTCAAATAGAATTTTCTCTTCACAATTATAAAAATAATAAATTATCTTCGGAAGAATATGGCTATTGCAATTAGGATGATTTGTAACATGCTGACCAGACCGCACACACACGCGTGTCTGACATCGCGTACATGTTGATTTTGTCCACCCACACCAGACGCGATCAGGACACGCAGGTTGAAATATCAAAACCAACTCTGAACCAACTATATTAATTTGGGGACAGGTCGAAAATCATTACACCCTTTGCCTTGATGACAGCTTTGGACACTCTTGGCATTCTCTCAACCCGTTAGTCACCTGAAATGCATTTCGATTAACATGTGTGCCGCCTTAAAATGTAATTTGTGGAATTAATTTCCTTCTTAATGCGTTTGAGCCAATCAGTTGTGTTGTGACAAGGTAGGGGTAAAGGTAAAGGTTATTTTGTTATTGTAGTATGGTCAGGACATGGCAGGGGTGTGTTTGTTTTGTGTTGTTGGGATTTTTGGGTACTGTTCTATGGCATGTATTTCTATGTTTGTATTTCTAGTTCTATTTCTATGTTCAGGATTTTGGTTTGGCCTTCAATTGGAGGCAGCTGTTCTTTGTTGCCTCTAATTGGAGGCCATATTTAAGTAGGGGTTTTCAGCTTGTGTTTTGTGGGTGGTTGTTTCCATGTATAGTCATAGTACCTTACAGGACTGTTTTTCGTCGTTGTTTTGTTTCAGTGTTTTGTATCCTCTTAATAAATAAGAAGATGAGCATTCTCATACCCGCTGCATTTTGGTCCACTCAATACGACGATTGTGACACTCGTGGAGGTGCCCATGCGGACTGTAGGAAAGAGTGGGGTAAGTTAGGAGTAAGCAAGTTTTTTTTTTACATTCAGCGTCACTACATTAAGGGAAATACAGTATTCTTTCTAACATTACAGTTTTGAAAACAAGTGGACTCTTGGCACAAATTACCCCGGGTATGGGTTAAGTTGAGCCGAGGGGCAGGTTAAGTTAAGCATGTCTATCTTTATTTCCCCAACACATAACTTTTGTCTTTTGCTCATCTTTTAACACAGGCTTAACACCTAACAAACACATTTGTTGCATTACGTTATGCCTTGCATTGTGTCAGGGAAGAAATGTGAACCTGGCGAAGAGCAGAGCCCATCTGGACTGTCTCGGGTTTAGCCTCTTTGCTGCCCTGATGTACTCCAGGTTGCGGTGGTCCGTCCACACCAGGAAAGGGTGTTTGGACCCCTCAAACCAGTACCTCCACGCCATCAGTCTTCTTGACAGCCAAGAGTTTCTGGTCCCCTAAATTGTAATGCCTCTGGGCGGAGCTCAACTGCTTGGAGTAGAAGGCGCAGGGCCACAGCTGTGGAGGGGTTCTGGGGCATTGGGATAGCACTGCCCCGAGCCCCCGACTCTTACTTTGGAGGCATCCACCGCGACGATGAAGGGGAGTGAGGGGTCGGGATGTGCCAGCATGGGAGCAGTGGTGAATCATGCCTTCAGCGTCTTGAACGCCCTCTCCGCCTCCGCCGTCCAACGAAGCCGCTGGGGACTTCCTCTCAGCAGGGAAGTAAGAGGCGCCACCACTGTGCTGAAGCCCCGGATGAACATCCGGAAATAGTTGGCAAACTCCAGGAACGAGTCAGCAGAATAGATCAAAATGTTGTCTATATAAACCACAACGCCCCATCCCAGCATGTTCCGAAAGACTTACTTAATAAAGGCCTGGAAGACTGAAGGAGCATTAGACATACTCGTAATGCCTTGTGGTCGTGGAAAAGGCCGTTTTCCATCTTTCTTCTCAACAAAAAATAAGCTTGAGGGGGCTGGTGATGTAGAGGGGCGGATAAAACCCTGCTGGAGGCTCACCTGTACGTAGGTCTCGATGGCCTCGGTTTCTGCATAGGAGAGAGGGGGTAGACGTGTCCTCTCGGGAGGGCTGTGTCAGACAGCAGGTCAATGGCACAGTCCCAGGGGCGAGGAGGAGGCAGGTGCGTAGCTGGATCTTAGAGAAAACCTGGTGCAGATCCTGGTATTCTTCCGGTAAATCCACTTGAGGGGCGTGGTCCGGACTCTCCACCATAGTGGTGTTGACAGACACCATGAGACACCGCCCCTGACAGTCCTGTGACCAACCCAGCAGTCTCCTCTCGACCAGGAAATAACAGGGTTATGCCAACTCAACCAGGGGAGACCTACAACAATGGGGTGCGTGGGGGTGTCTATAATCAAAAAGGTGATCTGTTCTAAATGATTGTCATGGGTCAGCAGAGAAATGGGAACAGTGATTGGGATGTACCAGCCCTGTCCCTATTGGACGATTATCCAGGGCTCAAACCGGAATGGATGACTGTAGGGGAACCAAAGGAATGAGTAATGCAGAAGCCAGTGCACTATCTAATGATTCCCGGCAGCTCTGATATCGGAGTGAGGGGCTAGGATATTCAGGGAATTTAATGGGAAAACACACTGGTTGCGCTGACAGAAAAGGAGAGGAGATCTTGCATTCTCCCTGGGTTGGAGCAGGGGAATTCCCTGGCTTGTCACCTCTTCGCCTATTAGTGGATAGAGGGCAGGTCAGGAGAAATGACCAGTTTCTCTGCAATAGGAGCAGAGGCCCAGATTTCTCCTTCTCCTACGCGCTGCCTCGGGCAAACGTGCAGAGCCCACCTCCATCAACTCTGACCACGGAGCTGGTGTCGCCATTGGCTCTGAATTCCACAGAGGTCTTCGTCGAGACCACAGGAGGTTGTCCAACCGGATCCCCATGCTGATGAGCTTGTTGAATGACAGGTTGTCATCATGGCAGGCTAACTCCATCTGTACCTCCTCTCGCAGTCCGCTGCGGAAAACAGTGACCAAAGCCGACTCGTTCCATCAGGTGGCGGCCGCAATAGTCTGGAACTCCAGGGCGACACTGCACATGCGCGCCATTGCTCCCGTAAAGTGCCATCTGAAGGGGCGGAATGCGACCTTGTGGATTGGGAGAATTTGGTAGTTTTTTCATGCCTTGTATATTTTTTTACCAGTCTCAACCACAGAGTGTATGACTGTGAGAAAGGGACTTTTTTAAATTAAGCTTACATGTGGAGGACACAACACTCGACACCAGGGACAGCCGTGGAACTTTGGGTAGAAACAATGTGTTTAAGTCCCGAGGTTTGCCTGAAGCTAGGTCCACTCTGGGTTCGGGGGCTTTGGCTACCAGTGACGTACCTCAATTGGCCGTGCCACTTGTGGGCACTCTTGTCACAGCGAACATCTGGGGAGGGGACCGTGCCACCTCCCCTCTCATCGTGCAAGGTGTGCAGGGGTTGTTGCCTCCCGCGCTCCGCGGTGGGATCAGCTTTTATTTCACCCTTGGGAGTAAAATGACACCTGTGCCAAGCAGACTAGCGCTGCTCTTGTGGAACAGGACAAGCAGGAGCAGACTTCGGGAGTGGACCCGGAATCCAGGGCAGCTCGCTTAGTCTGTGTCTGCAGACCCTCTAGAAGACGATGCTGCCGCAGCAGCAAAGGTCCACTGAGGTAGGAAGACGCACAGCTCCGGCTCCTGCATCTTTTTCTCCCCAAAACAAGACTGCATAGACTCCAGGGCCAAGCTGAACAACCCTGTAGGAGATATAGTTTTTCTCTCTCCAGCACCTGCAACAAAGTCAATCAAATGAGCTGCTGTGCCACCACGATAGCCCCCATGCTTCTCCCGAGCGCCTAGACGGTGCAACAGGACATGCGCAAGATGAAATCGTCACGGAGCTCTGCATGGGGCTCCCCAGCAGCCAGAACCATGGCCAGGTTAGCCAACAGCTCAGTCTGGTAAACCTGTAGCATTGTGACCAAGTTCAGGGACCGGGCCGCCACCCACTAGGCCCGATACACCTTGTCAATCTGCGCCCCTGAAAAATGAAAGTGCTTATTCAGTAGCGACGGTTTGGGGTTAGCCATCTGTTAGCCAACGAAGCTAGGTAGCCAGCTAACTTCCCATCCACCGGAGGTGTGCGAACAAGCCGTGCCCCCTCCATCCCCTCCACATCCAAGAAGTGGGAATACCCATGCAACATCAGCTTGGCTAAATGAGGTTGGACCAAGGTCGTCTTAAGCTTATCGACAAAGTCTGGAAAAAGAGGCAAGGGGTGCTTGACTGCGCCTACCAGTGGCAAGTATTTCCCATCAAACCGGGAGCCTTCCTCCATGGGGGGGGGAGGATGACCACTCCACTGACAAGCACACAGTTGCTTGGCGACATAGATCAATGAGCTATAAACCAGGGATTCCACAAGCCCAGATCCACCCCTGTATCCTGCTACTCAGACTCCGCTGAGGTACAGGCACCCAAGGGAGGAAAGTCAACCTCAGTTCCACCAAGCCTTCTGGACACGAGAGAGAGCTTACACGCATCCGGCGACAGTGGTCTCACAAACTCGTTCGATCCAGGGCAGCCTGAGAGACATACAAGATAACACTTGTGAATATCATTCAACAACATTGTGAAACCGGCTTAACAACCATCGTCGACTCATTCGTGCTAGTCATTTTACGTACAACCAGTTAGCGTGGCTAAACAAGCTGAAGAATAACTTCACGAAACTAGTTGGCAAACTTAACACACAACGTTCAAAAGGATGAGAACGCCCTCCTTAAGTGGGACAGTTAAATTGGAGTAAAGCCTGATAGAAGTTGTGTTCCAATGTTTGTTTTTTAAGAAATGCGTGAATTGTTTTGCTCAGCTTGAGGTGAAGAGCGGAAGAATTTAATGAATAAATCAATGCCTCAGGATTATCACCTGTGGCTTCCATATTGGCCTTGTCAGGCGGGATTCTAATGTTCTTCAATAGAGGGTGCTAGTGCCCGAACTCCCCATAGCTGTGTTGTACCGAGTTGACCAACTGAAAGGGAACCAGAGGAGAGATTGATGTTGAAATATTGCAAACATCTCCCCCTTGGGCCCCTTTCTCTGTTATAACTTGACATATATCTTTAAGCCTCCATTATATCATATTTATTGTCCACACAGTGTTTGTGCTGTTACCGCATTTGGCGCTACTTTCAGGAGAATAATCAATATTTGGGATATCAATGAATTGTGAATTATTGCACCTAATCAAATTACATTGCTTTTGTTTTAAGGCAGGGACAAAGGGAAATTAGATTTATTACTGTAAATCCATTTTCATAGTGAAACATGGGCCATGGTCAAGGCGTACCATACTTCCTTCAGTGTTTTCCATGACTAAGAGGTTTGAGGTTGAAAAAAATGAGAAAATATCAATTAAGCCAGTACAGTATCCATGGAAGCATCCACACAAAACGTATTGCATTCACAACCATTCCTTTGGTGGGTATGACAATGCCTCTTTATATGCCCTGTGTATTGTGTCAATTCTCAATGCCAATTCAATAAGCAATTCATCAGACAATCAAATGTATTTATCAAGCCCTTCTTACATCAGCTGATGTCACAAAGTGCTGTACAGAACTGTGCACTGTGATATCTTTTGAAAATATAGTAATACTATGAGCAACTACTACAAAGAGTGGAGTTGTTTTTGTCATGCTTCAAGCTTTAAAGAGAAAATGCATTGTCTCGGTTGTGTGTGTGTGTGTGTGTGTGCGCGTGCGTGCGTGCAAGTGTGTTTGTGTGTAAAGGAAATAGAGAGCAGAGGGACAGCAGCACAATTAGACCCAATGAAATCATGAGAAAACCAAAAGATAATTATAGTTGTGGCCAGATATAATTGTACCCTTGCACTTTTCTTAAATAATTCCCTATTTCTTCTCAAATAACACCTTGTTGTTGGATTTCAACATAGTAGAACCAATTTTATTTTTGTATACTTAAGTTTACAATTTTTATTTGGAAAATAAAGACAAATGGCATGGACAAAATTTTTGGCACCATGGAGCTAGTACTTGGTTGCACAGGCTTTGAGCTTGTTGCACCTTGATGCTGGCAATTTGGCCCAATTTTCAGCAGCAAACTGTTCTAATTCTTCACTGTTTGAGGGGTATTTTCAGATCTCACCATAGATTTTGGATGTGATTCAGATCTGGACAATTCGTTGGCCTCTCCAAAACAGTCCAGCATCTCTTCTTGAACCATTCCTGGGTGTTGTTCTATGTGTTTGGGGTCGTTGTCCTGCTGGAAGACCCAGAACCTTCAATGGAGACCCAGTTTTTGGACACTGGGTTGAACTTTGAACACCAAAATACCTGATAATCTGCTGACTTTGTGATGCCTTCCGCATTTTCAAGTCCCACAGTATCAGAGGCAGCAAAGCCATGTTTGTTTGTGGGTAGGGTGTTCTTTTCATGGAATGCTTAATTTGACTCTCAGTAAACACAGGCCTGATCTGTATTGCCAAAGTGCTCTAATTTTGTTTAATTAGTCCACAGAACATTTACCCAGGATTTAGGCTTGTTTAGGTGGGTTTTTGACAAACCTTTAGCAGTGGTTTCTTCCTGTTTACCAACGACCAAATGAAACATTCAAAGAAAAGAACACCCTCTCTATAATCAAACATTTGGGAAGTTCAATAATGCTGTGGGTTGTTGTGCTGTCTCGAACATGTGCAAGACATCATGAAATCATAAGATTATAAATGTGTCCAAAAACCGTGTGTCTGTTGAAGGTTATGGATCTTACAGCAGGACAACAACCCCAAACACACATCAAAAGCACCCTGGAATGGTTCAACAAGAATGCTGGACTGTTCTCGAGTGTCCAACGAAGAGTTCAGATCTGAATCACATCCATAACCTATGGCAAGAGCTGAAAACAGTGGTTAGTGGAGGGCACCTCTCAAACATTGAAGAATTGTATCAATTTGCTGCTGAAAAGTGAGCCAAATTGCCAGTAGAAAGGTGCAGCAAGCTCATTGATGGCTACAAGAAGCACTTATCTGCAGACATCTTGGCCAAAGGCTGTGTAACCAAGTACTAGCTCAGGGGTGCCAAAAAGTTGGTCCGTGCCATTTGTCTTAATTTTCTAAATTAAAATTGTCCCAAAAAGTTTACGAAAATAACATTGGTTCTGCAATGTTGAAAATCCAATAATCACTGCATCTCTCGTCTCTCTCTCTCTCTCTTTCTCTCTAAATTAAATTCAAAGGGCTGTATTGGCACAGGAAACATATGTTTACATTGCTAAAGCAAGTGAAATAGATAATAAACAAAAGTGAAATAAACAATCAGAAATGAACAGTTAAAATTACACTCAAAAAAGTTTCTAAAGAATACAGACATTTAACATGTTATATTATACAGCCCTTTGAATTTAATTTAGAGAGAAAGAGAGAGAAAGACAGGGAGAGAGAGAGAGAGAGAGACGAGAGATGCAGTGAATGTGACAGTCCCAGAAACAAGTCTCCTTATAGCATGGCCCTCCAGTCTGTCTGGCGGCCTGTGTCCATGCACAGATAAGACCCCTTCGCTGCATACAGTCCCTCTGACAGTGAGCACTGCATAAGCTCCATGTGATAGCTGCCTTAAGCCAGTTACTGCTACTGTAAGCCCACTAGAATATTGACATGCTTTATGGGGTCTGTATGGACACTGCAGGGCAATTGACCTCCATCACTCTTCTGGATGGCGGCAACATACACTACATTACCAAAAGTATGTGGACACCTGCTCACGAACATCTCATTCCAAAATCATGGTCATTAATATGGAGTTGGTCCCCCCTTTGCTGCTATAACAGCCTCCACTCTTCTGGGAAGGCTTTCCACTAGATGTTGGAACATTGCTGCAGGGACTTGCTTCCATTCAGCCACAAGAGCATTAGTGAAGTTGGGCACTGATGCTGGGCAATTAGGCCTGGCTCGAAGTCGGCGTTCCAATTCATCCCAAAGGTACTCGATGGGGTTGAGGTCAGGCCTCTGTGCAGGCCAGTTAAGTTCTTCCACATCAATCTCGACAAATTATTTCTGTATGGACCTCACCTTGTGCATAGGGGCATTGTCATGCTGAAACAGGAAAGACCCTTCCCCAATCTGTTGCCACAAAGTTGGATGCACAGAATAGTCTAGAATGTAATTGCATGCTGTAGCGTTAAGATTACCCTTCACTGGACCCAAGGGGCCTAGCCCGAACCATGAAAAACAGCCCCAGACCATTATTCCTCTTCCACCAAACTTTACAGTTGTCACTATGCATTTCGGCCAGGTAGTGTTCTCCTGTCATCTGCTAAACCTGGATTTGTCCGTTGGGCTGCCACTCCAGAGAACACGTTTTCACTGCTCCAGAGTCCAATGGCGGCGAGCTTTACACCACTCCAGCCGACGCTTGGCATTGCGCATGGTGATCTTAGGTTTGTGTGTGGCTGCTCAGCCATGGAAACCCATTTCATGAAGCTCCCGACGAACAGTTCTTGTGCTGACATTGCTTCCAGAGCCAGTTTGGAACTCGGTAGTGTGTTGCAACCGAGGACAGACGATTTTCACATGCTACGAGCTTCAGCACTCGGCAGTACCGTTCTGTGAGCTTGTGTGGCCTACCACTTCGCGGCTGAGCCATTGTTGCTCTTAGACATTTCCACTTCACAATAACAGCACTAACAGTTGACCAGGGCAGATCTAGCAGGGCATAAATTTGACAAACTGACTTGTTGGAAAGGTGGCATCCTATGCATTGGTGGAAAACGTACCCAATTTTGATACTTGAGTAAAAGTAAAGATACCTTATTAGAAAATAACTAAATTAAAAGTGAAAGTCATCCAGTAAAATACTGCTTGAGTAAAAGTGGTTTTAAATATACTTAAGTATCAAAAGTAAATGTAATTCCTCAAATATAATCAAGTATTAAACGTAAAATCATTTTTCATTCCTTATATAAAGCAAACCAGATGGCATCATTATTAAAAAAATATATAATTATGGTTAGCCAGGGGCATCGTCCAACACTCAGACATCATTTACAAACAAAGCATTAGGGATGACCAGGGGTAACCGACCAACTCTATTCAATTATTATTATTATTTTTTTACATTGGATAAAAGTAGAGACTCAGAGCTAGAAAATGGTATATCATACACTACTGTTGAGGAACAATGGGAAAGTAATTCTGCTTTGAATGTTGATAAACTTGTAACCTCACTTTTGAGAAAATGGCCCTTGAATGTTTTGGTATCAACTGGAGAGCTCTTCTTTGTCTACACCCATTCAGCATCTTTCACACCCTTTCAAGCTTTAGCCCAACAAATCTCTATTAGGATTCACATGTGAGGCTATGTACGAAACAACCAAAGATTTCAAGACTAAAGGTTGGTTTATAGTACAGGTAATGTTAGTACATTTAATCTGGAGTGCCAGAGTCTGCCTTGGGCATTTGTAAACTCAGAGCGTTATCAGATTGGCCGTTCGTAAATTCAGAGCGTTTCGCTCTCGGAGCACACACTGGACGCTCTGGTCGAAAAGTAGGGTTGATCTGAGCGTTCTGACCTAACAACAGCAGTCAAGCATCCAAGCAAACTGGCTAAGGTTGGCTAACTTGCTAGCTACTTCCAGACACAAATGAGAGAACACTCACTCTGACCATTTTACCCACCCTAGCAGAGCTGGTTAGGCTGTTTTTATGTTATCCAGAGTGTTTGGTGATTGCAACTGTGCTGCTGGCAACAATTTAATTATGCTTTTTTTGCCAACGTTTACTAAGACCGGCCATATTCAACGGGTGCTGAGCATTCATAATTTCGTCAGTTATTCTGCGCTCTGGCAAACTCAGACGAGAGTGCTCTGAAATCGGAGTAGATAGCCAGAGCAAATTTTACCAGCTACGTCCATCGCCAGTCGTCGCAGTGACATAAACATTCTATTGAAATAGTTAATTGCATAGTGGAGTCTTTTGTTTAGACATGTAGCTAGCTAGCAAAACAATGAACCATAATCCCAACTCATAATGTTACTACCCTGCATGAGTCTGTAGGTACCTAACCAACCAGGTTCAATATTAGGTAGCTAACATTAGGCTATAACTAGCAATGCAAAAGGCTTTGAGATACGAATAATATTACTGCACAGATCATACACGTAACATTAGCTAGGTGGCCAGCCAGGTAACGTTAGCTAGCTAGCTAACAGTACACTAACTTTCTGACAAAATTAGAAATGTGTAATATCTGAAAATGTAGCTAGCTAGACTATCTTAACCGTATACATGGATGGATGCTTCTCCCTCTCTGTCACGGATGCCATGGTTGGCCTTAGTTCGGAGCCTTCTGTGTTCTCTTTTTGACTCTGTCTGCACATTTGCAGTCAAACACCATCATACTCTTATTCCACTGATTTCAAAACACAGTCCTCCAGAAAGTGGAGAGCAACACTTATGCAGTTCTACTACGTGGTATCTTTAAAAAAATCGGCGTTAGACAGGACACCTACACATACTGACCAGCTCATATTATAGACAGAAGCGAGCTACATGGCAGACCAATCCGAACTCATCTCTCGGCATGTCCAGCCCACTCATTATCTCAGCCAATCATGGCTAGTGGGAAGGTTGCGCTTTTTCCATGGCTAAACCAACTAGGCTTGTAATTTAACAATTTGATTAATATTTACAGATGGCATACAAGTTTGTTATTCCAGAAGGCATTTCTGCCCCAAAAACGCATTACGTTCAAATGGCGCTAATGTGAAGTAGTGACGCGCGACATCCGCCTAGTTTCCTGAAACGAATCAGGGATGTTCTCTTGACAAGTGTGAATTAGACAATTTTCTGGTCCAGCTAAGCATTCAAAATGTAATGAGTACTTTTGGGTGTCAGGGAAAATGTATGGAGTAAAAAGTACATCAATTTCTTTAGGAATGTAGTGATGTAAAAGTTGTCAAAAATATAAATAGTAAAGTAAAGTGTACCAGATACCCCAAAAAACGACTTAAGTAGTACTTTCAAGCATTTTCACTTAACCTCTATGGGCTAGGCGGGACGAATTCGTCCCACCTACGTAACAGCCACTTGAAGCCTGTGGCGCGATTTTCAAAACCTTAAAAATCCTATTACTTCAATTTCTCAAACATATGACTATTTTACAGCTATTTAAAGACAAGACTCTCGTTAATCTAACCACACTGTCCGATTTCAAAAAGACTTTACAACGAAAGCAAAACATTAGATTATGTCAGCAGAGTACCAAGCCAGAAATAATCAGACACCCATTTTTCAAGCTAGCATATAATGTCACATAAACCCAGAAGACAGCTAAATGCAGTACTAACCTTTGATGATCTTCATCAGATGACAACCCTAGGACATTATGTTATACAATACATGCATGTTTTGTTCAATCAAGTTCATATTTATATCAAAAACCAGCTTTTTACATTAGCATGTGACGTTCAGAACTAGCATACCCCCCGCAAACTTCCGGAGGAATTCGCTAAGATTTTACTAAATTACTCACGATAAACGTTCACAAAAAGCATAACAATTATTTTAAGAATTATAGATACAGACCTCCTCTATGCACTCGATATGTCCGATTTTAAAATAGCTTTTTGGTGAAAGCACATTTTGCAATATTCTAAGTACATAGCCCAGCCATCACGGGCTAGCTATTTAGACACCCGGCAAGTTTAGCACTCACCATAATCATATTTACTATTATAAAAGTTTGATTACCTTTTGTTGTCTTCGTCAGAATGCACTCCCAGGACTGCTACTTCAATAACAAATGTTGGTTTGGTCCAAAATAATCCATCGTTATATCCGAATAGCGGCGTTTTGTTCGTGCGTCCCAGACACTATCTGAAATGGTAAATCAGGGTCGCGCGCATGGCGCAATTCGTGACAAAAAAAATCGAAATATTCCATTACCGTACTTCGAGGCATGTCAACCGCTGTTTAAAATCCATTTTTATGCCATTTTTCTCGTAAAAAAGCGATAATATTCCGACCGGGAATGTCCATTTAGCTAAACTGAGGAAAGTAAACAAAGCTTTCGGTCGACGCGGGCACGCGCCTGAGTCTCACAGTACTGTAACCAGCCACTACCCAAACGCGCTACTTTGTTTCAGCCAGAGCCTGCAAAGCCACGATTCAGCTTTTTGCCGCCTTCTGAGACCCTATGGCAGCCGTAGGAAGTGTCACGGGACAGCTAAGATCCTCACTCTTCAATAAACAGAGACAAGAAGAACGACACCTTGTCAGACAGGCCACTTCCTGCCTGAAACCTTGTCAGGTTTTTGCCTGCCAAATGAGTTCTGTTATACTCACAGACACCATTCAAACAGTTTTAGAAACTTTAGGGTGTTTTCTATCCATATGTAATAAGTATATGCATATTCTAGTTACTGGGTAGGAGTGGTAACCAGATTAAATCGGGTACGTTTTTTATCCAGCCGTGTCAATACTGCCCCCTATCCTAAACAGGTTAAGTACTTTGCACCACTGATCCTATGACGGTGCCACATTAAAAGTCACTGAGTTCTTCAGAACTGGCCATTCTAGTGCCAATGTTTACCTATAGAGATTGCATGGCTGTGTGCTAAATTTTATACACTAGCTGAATCCACTAATTTGAAGGCGTGTCCACATAGTTTTGTATACAGTGCCTTTGGAAAGTATTCAGACCCCTTGACTTTTTCCACATTTTGTTAGGTTACAGCCTTATTCTAAAATTGGTTAAATTGTTTTCTTTCCTCAATCTACACACAATACCTCATAATGACAAAGGGAAAATGTTTTGCTAATTTATATATAAAACCCCCCGGAAATATCACATTTACATCAGTATTCAGACCCTTTACTCAGTATTTTGTTGAAGGACCTTTGGCAGCGATTACAGCTTTGAGTCTTCTTGGGTATGATGCTACAAGCTTGCCACACCTATATTTGTGGAGTTTCTCCCATTCTTCTCTACAGAAGAGAGAGAATAAAGTAGACGGCATCAGTCAAAATCGTGATTTATGACCCTATGTCCGGCTGGGGCGTACATGCCCAAATAAGGGCATCTGGTCAGGCCATCCTGGTGGGAAGGTGTCATGTGGTTAGGGTCATATAGTTGCATCCTGTTCTGTCACGTGTTAGAGTGTGTGTTATTTTATATCTATATTGCATCTATTCCTTTGAAGTTGTCATGATGATTGATGTGTAGGGACCTCGTTGAACTGGGGGGTTGTGTTTGAACATTTCAAAGAGGATGGCCCCACACCCCACCTATTTTATTGCTCTTAGGGTTGTTGTCTATAAAGTAGGAATGTCCGGGGGGTGGGGGATTGTGTTGGAGGCAGACGACTTATAAAGACACAGACACACCCAGAACACTAAACAAGATTTTAAAAATAAAACCCTGAACATTAAACAGAAAATTATGTCTCCTAGGCCAATTCTTGGAGTACTATGCACCTCTTGTCGCGAACCCAAGGATAAAAGCATCAAGGATCTTTTGGGTGAGGCCCCAGAATGTTTTAAAGCATTTTTGGATAATAGTGATGGCCCAGGCCGGCGGAGATACAATCTTCGGCAAAATCATTCGCAAGGAGATTCCTGCAAAAATATTATTTGAAGATGAAGATATGTTCAAACCTGAGGATTCAACGGTGAAGATTTTCACAGACAGCGGCCCCAGCCCCCTTTATCAAGCAAAACCCGGGAGTTTTTCTCCTGCACTGCGTATGAGAGAATGGCTTAAGATACGGCTAGCGCTCTGTCAAATTGAATAGGCCCTGAGTCGTACAAAAGTGCCAGGCTATGCATTGGAAGAGCTTGTGGGAGGGCGCGATGATTTGAAAGCCATAAGAATCTCTTCAATGGCTTTTCGCCCCGACTCCAAAGTGACAATTTTAGCATGTGAACAATATGATAGTACACATGCGACGAAGTTCATATGTATTTTCCAAAGCCTGCAAGGATGTGAATTTTTTTATGCCTGTGTTTAGCTTTAAATAGAGGGATTACCCTATATTCATAACCCTAATGAATAAGCTGGACAGTCTTTTCCAAAATCGTGAACAATTACGTCGCTGGCCGCTTCTATCCTTAAAACATACGGGCGAGAGTCTACATGCAAGACGTTTGATCTATCCCTGGAGTGACAACTTACGGAGTCTTGACGCTGGGGAATTGGAAACAGACAGTGGGTGGGGTCAGTGACAACCCTATAACCGGGCCCGTTATCTGTAAGAAAGTTAAAATTAAAATAAAAATGTTTTGTATTAATTATTCAAAGGTCTGTACTAAATATTATGAATGAAATAAAATGGTATTAATGCTACCCCTTAACGAATGGGAATCTGTCATTTCTTCAAACGTTGTTTATACATAAAAAACATTAATGCATGTTTCAATATTCCACGGTAAAACATTTTAAGTGATTATTGCATGTTTAAAAAGGTCTGTACTAAATATTATGAATGAAATAAATGGTTTTAAAGCTGTATCTCACCTTTAACGAAGGGACTCTGCATTTTCAAGCTATCCCTATGCCTGGCCCGGAGAAAAATGGCTTCCGGAAAGACGTGTGCATGCGCAGGGGTTGTGTGCGTGTGAGGGAGTGTGTGTGTGTGTGTGTGTTTCAAAACAAAAAGGGGGTGGTGGGGGTGTGTCTCTGCATGGGTGGCTTTTGAAACCAGAAAAAGTGTGTGTGAGTTTGTTTAGGATTGTGTGTGTTTAGGGGGTGTGTTTAGGGGGTGTGTCTTCAATTGGGCTAGGCACTTTCCATTTTATTACCACACAAGCCTTTCAAATACGTATTTATCTCACCCCCAAGGATGTGGGGGCTAAAAAGTAAAAAAGCCCAGGCATAAGATATCTTGTCTAGACAACCTCCTATGGTTTAAAACATATGTTATTTTCTAATCAGCGCCCCCAAGCTGTGCTATGAAGCATAAATACAATAATCGGCAGACCGAATATGTCGAGACACCCGACTGTGGTTTTTGGGTCTCTAGATATTCGGGGGTACTTTATGACCCTTCTAAGCATACAGGATGTCACCCGAAAAAAACGGCACCCCCATCTCTGTAAGCTCATAGCAGTATATTTCTCATTAGAGACATGACGTCGGAGCGCGGCTAGGGAAACAGATACTAGCCAGTCTGAAAGAAAGGCTAAAGTGCAACTCAAGACTCGAGGCCAACAGCCAGAAGAGTTATCCGCCCAGAACAGCTAAAAGATAATTGAGGAATCCGTCCTAATGGAGCTTTCTGAAGGTGAGTTAGTGAAAATAATATATTAGATTTGGAGAGGTATTTTCAGGGAATTGTATGGATATAAAAAATGTGATATCGATATTCTAAAACGGTTGGACAATGATTTTTTAGGTAATATGTCAAATGCACGTATTCGTATATTTAAAACATGTATATATAGCATAAATATATGTTAATATTTGTTTAAGGTATGTAGGGTCTCAATCCTTTAAAAAGAGGCAACCTGGGCATAATTGATTGGGAACCGACAGCGTTAGACGGGGATTCTCAGAAGCAAACTGCGCCCGGTCCTTTACGTAGCCCTTCACCATCACACTATTTTCGACGTAAGTGCAAAAATAAAATCCATAATAATATTTATACATTAAAAACAAAAAGTGTGAACCCTATATTAAAAGCTATTTTTGTGTTTACAGCTGACAGACCCCAAAGAAGGATCACGGATGCTTCATGTACTCTGAACGATGACATAGATGCTATTCTCCCGTTCTGTTCGAACGGCTTTACCCTAACTCCCCCAGGAACCAAGCTTCATATTTCAGACTCAAACGGACAAGGTATGAAGCCAATATATATGTTATTAGTAATACATATTTTATTATAATTTATACATTTTTATGATTGAATATGTTAAAACAATGACAAATAATGTTTTTTCAGACTCCAACGAGACATGCCCTGTAGAATCTGGAAGGCCTGGTGAAAAAAGTCTAGAGCCCAAGGTTTCCTTTTTCGTTTTCTTTCTACGAGCTCACAGAACAAGGCTCCGGGCAGCCGAGCGGAAATGGAGGAAAACTCACCTCCCTGCGGACCTGGCATCCTTTCACTCACTCCTCTCTACATTCTCCTCTTCTGTCTCTGCTGCTAAAGCCACTTTCTACCACTCTAAATTCCAAGCATCTGCCTCTAACCCTAGGAAGCTCTTTGCTACCTTCTCCTCCCTCCTGAATCCTCCTCCCCCTCCCCCCCCCCCCCTCCTCCCTCTCTGCGGATGACTTCGTCAACCATTTTGAAAAGAAGGTTGACGATATCCGATCCTCGTTTGCTAAGTCAAACGACACCGCTGGTCCTGCTCACACTGCCCTACCCTGTGCTTTGACCTCTTTCTCCCCTCTCTCTCCAGATGAAATCTCGCGTCTTGTGACGGCCGGCCGCCCAACAACCTGCCCACTTGACCCTATCCCCTCCTCTCTTCTCCAGACCATTTCCGGAGACCTTCTCCCCTTCCTCACCTCGCTCATCAACTCATCCTTGACCGCTGGCTACGTCCCTTCCGTCTTCAAGAGAGCGAGAGTTGCACCCCTTCTGAAAAAACCTACACTCGATCCCTCCGATGTCAACAACTACAGACCAGTATCCCTTCTTTCTTTTCTCTCCAAAACTCTTGAACGTGCCGTCCTTGGCCAGCTCTCCTGCTATCTCTCTCAGAATGACCTTCTTGATCCTAATCAGTCAGGTTTCAAGACTGGGCATTCAACTGAGACTGCTCTTCTCTGTGTCACGGAGGCTCTCCGCACTGCTAAAGCTAACTCTCTCTCCTCTGCTCTCATCCTTCTAGACCTATCTGCTGCCTTTGATACTGTGAACCATCAGATCCTCCTCTCCACCCTCTCCGAGTTGGGCATCTCCGGCGCGGCCCACGCTTGGATTGCGTCCTACCTGACAGGTCGCTCCTACCAGGTGGCGTGGCGAGAATCTGTCTCCGCACCATCGCTCTCACCACTGGTGTCCCCCAGGGCTCTGTTCTAGGCCCTCTCCTATTCTCGCTATACACCAAGTCACTTGGCTCTGTCATATCCTCACATGGTCTCTCCTATCATTGCTATGCAGACGACACACAATTAATCTTCTCCTTTCCCCCTTCTGATAACCAGGCGGCGAATCGCATCTCTGCATGTCTGTCAGACATATCAGTGTGGATGACGGATCACCAGCTGAAGCTGAACCTCGGCAAGACGGAGCTGCTCTTCCTCCCGGGGAAGGACTGCCCGTTCCATGATCTCGCCATCACGGTTGACAACTCCCTTGTGTCCTCCTCCCAGAGTGCTAAGAACCTTGGCGTGATCCTGGACAACACCCTGTCGTTCTCCACTAACATCAAGGCGGTGACCCGATCCTGTAGGTTCATGCTCTACAACATTCGCAGAGTACGACCCTGCCTCACACAGGAAGCGGCGCAGGTCCTAATCCAGGCACTTGTCATCTCCCGTCTGGATTACTGCAACTCGCTGTTGGCTGGGCTCCCTGCCTGTGCCATTAAACCCCTACAACTCATCCAGAACGCCGCAGCCCGTCTGGTGTTCAACCTTCCCAAGTTCTCTCACGTCACCCCGCTCCTCCGCTCTCTCCACTGGCTTCCAGTTGAAGCTCGCATCTGCTACAAGACCATGGTGATTGCCTACGGAGCTGTGAAGGGAACGGCACCTCCATACCTTCAGGCTCTGATCAGGCCCTACACCCAAACAAGGGCACTGCGTTCATCCACCACTGGCCTGCTGGCCCCCCTACCTCTGAGGAAGCACAGTTCCCGCTCAGCCCAGTCAAAACTGTTCGCTGCTCTGGCACCCCAATGGTGGAACAAGCTCCCTCACGACGCCAGGACAGCGGAGTCAATCACCACCTTCCGGAGACACCTGAAACCCCACCTCTTTAAGGAATACCTAGGATAGTAATCCTTCTAACCCCCCCTTAAAAGATTTAGATGCACTATTGTAAAGTGGTTGTTCCACTGGATATCATAAGGTGAATGCACCATTTTGTAAGTCGCTCTGGATAAGAGCGTCTGCTAAATTACTTAAATGTAAATGTAAATGTTTCCGCGATTCGTCAGAACAGCCCGCGTCAAAAAAGCAGAGGTAATTTAATTATGTATTGTTAATATATAGTATTATATCTGAAATGTATTTGACATTTTTTACCTAAGATATTTCAATGTTTAATAACCTTTTTTGTAGAAATTTTCTTTCAGACTCCTCCCTGGCGTATAGCGGCACAGAAGACCATACACCCCGAGAACACACGGAGGATTTTGGCGTGCCGGACATTCCAAATAAAACAACAAAACCGGATGATTTCAACGTTTTAAATGACATTCCAGTGGTAGATGACTTCCTCCTCTGCGATGCGGCCGACCTTCTTGATTCCTCCAATTCTTATGTAGAAACACCCAAACCTGAAATAGACCAAGCTGGGTTTATCAATGCCTTTTCCAGGGCTCTAAAATCCAGAAATGTCTTGCTACACAAACGAATGGTGGATTTACTCGAGCGGCAATACAGTCAGGATCTATCCTTCTAGCGTAGAACAATGCCCCGTTTGTTAAGCAACAAACCGTTTAAAAAACGCAAATACAGGCACTAAAAAAAACCTATGTGTAACATGAATCCTTCCAAAATACCCCAAGCATCAATAGTTACCCAAATGGACGAGCCAACAGACATAATTGACACATTTGAAAGCCTGTTGGCTCAAATACCGCCCGATCTAAAAGCTTTAATTGAGCAGATGAACGAGGATGGGGTAACAAACATAATTCCGATAGACAAAAAGCTATTATCCCAAATTCCCGCCGACCTAATTCAAATAATTAAACATATGAACGAGTCTGGGACGACCGATGAAAACCAATTATCCCAAATCCCGGCCGCCCGAGTTTTTTTAATAAACCAGATGAACGAGAGCATAAGATCTTCTACACCGGAACCCGCAGACCCCGCCATTAACACCCATGTCCGAAGAGTCTGAAACGCAATACGATGTTTTTGAGGAATTGGAAAATTGTCTAATAAATCAGGAGGGAGATGGTCTTGATAGAAGTGTCAGGGTTGTGTACAGAAATAATTTCAGCCATACAGAGATTAAACAGTTTTTCAATGTTGAATCAAAATCTCGATTATGCATTTTTTTACGTGATTATTTTGGATACTTTGAACGAACTGTTAGGCAGGGCAAGAGATTATGGCGAACCTCGTGATGTCTTACAGTTGGAAATTTGTGGAGATAGCATGCAAAACACTGTATCTCTTATTTTACCCAATGGTGAAGCAGATCTTGAACAATTTATAGCCCTGCTGGAACGACTTGTTCAATCAAATTTATCTGTCATAGCCGATAGGTCACTAGAGCTTGTAGTGCAAATAATACGTCAACCCCTGGGTGGTGGGGGGCAGAGAAGGAAACTAGATAGCCTAATGCAATCAGCAATCATAAACAATAAAAGGGCATGCCTCATAAACATTCAAAATCCCGGTAATAAGCTATGCTTTGCAATAAGCCTAGCACATTTACTGAACCCTGGGTGTACGGATCTAGAGGTGTTACAAAAGGCTAGAGAGCTTCAAAATGCTGTCGGTCTGGGCATGCAGGATGCTGTGGCATTCTCTGACATAGTCAAATTTAAAAGCTTTCTGAACATCAAGATTGTGGTTTTGTACCATAGTAGAGCTAATGCAGCTCTCTTGAAATTCCAAAACAGCCCACAACCTCATCCTCAGATTCTGTACTTTTATGTGCAAAACAACCATTATTATGCGGTTACCAACATCGGAGCGTTTTTAGGCGCACCATATGTGTGTCCAGCCTGTCATACCGGCTACACCCGAAAGGCGGGGCACTCGTGCCGTTATAACTGTTCCGTATGTCTGGATGAAAATTGCCCGATGCAGCCCTTAAACCTGACACCCTGTGAGGATTGTCACCGGACATGCCGTTCGGCCTACTGTTACGAAAAACACAAAATTGAAACATGGCACCCCAAGGCCTGTAAATCTGTAAGCAGTTGTGACATTAACAGGAAATGTCCAAAATGTCAATGCAATTACAACCTTAAAATAGACAGCCCTAAACCTCATGTGCGTGGAATCATACATTGCCCAATCTGTAAAGGGCCTTTGAAAAGCAGACTCTGAAGTGGTTCAAGAAGTGCCACACGAGTGTTATATTCAACCCTTGGCTAAAGATGAACATTCAGAGAAATATGTTTATGATTTTGAGACTAATCAACAATCAGGGGTTCATTTGCCTATTTTTGTATCTACCATGACTTTCAAGGGGGATAAGTGGTCAGCAGAGGGACCCAATTGTGCACTCCTCTTTCTAAAACACTTCAGAAAACCCCAGTGCAGAAACGTCATTTATAGCGCACAATTCTAGAGCATATGATTCATACCTTCTTTTGAACCCTCTGATACAGCAAGGCGTTGCACCCAGTGTCATAGCTCAAGGTAGTAAAATCTTGTGTTTTGTAGACCCCGCTTTCAACCAGAGATACATTGACAGTTTAAGCTTCTTACCCATGAGATTGGCTCAAATGCCTGAGGCCTTGGGTTTTCAGAACTCTGTGAAAGGTTGGTTTACCCATTTTTTTACATCTGAGGAGAATCTACACTATATTGGTTCTTATCCAAGACCCGAAATGTACGGTTGTGATCAAATGTCTCCCAAAGAGCGAGAGAGATTCATGACATGGTACGAGACAGTATGTCACAGCACTTTTGATTTCCACAAAGAGATGGAGTCATACTGTGACAACGACGTAGTTATTCTTCGCGAGGGGTGCCTCAGATTCAGAGCAGAGGTAATCAAAGATGCAGGCATTGACCCCTGGAGTTGTACAACTATTGCATCGGCATGCATGAAAACCTATCGTACACACTTTCTACCTACAGCATCTATAGCTATCCCCTCGCCTGACAACTACCGACACCAATTCAAGTCATACTCTAGTGGCTCCATTCAGTGGTTGGAGTACTTGGCCCAGGATAAAGACATTTTTATTCAACATGCTTTGAATAGGGGTGAGAAGGCGTTTGGGGTTTATCATGTAGATGGATACACACAGATTGACGGTGTTGAGACCATGTTTGAGTACAACGGTTGTTTCTTCCACGGTTGTAAATCGTGCTTTGAGCCACAGGCCATGTGTGCCCTAACCCAAAAGACATTTGGGGCAATGTACTTAGAGTTTCAAGACAAATTGGAATCTTTACAGGCTACTTATGGTTTGAAAGTGAATATTATGTGGTAGCATGAGTGGAACGCACTCAAAAATTCTGATCCTCATGTTCGAGCTTTCCTTTCCAGCTTTGAGACACCCGAACCCTTGGAGCCACGACAGGCCTTGTATGGAAGCCGTACCAATGCTTTGACCTTGCGGTATGTAGCGCAACCAGACAAGACAATAGGATATGCTATCCTATGGGGCATCCTGAAATTGTTCACCACGACTTTGACTTACCCCAAAACTATTTTGGTCTGATCAAAGCAACTGTCTACCCACAAGTACATTTTCCAACAACTGTTTACAGACAGATTATTTCAATAATAATTCACTGTATCACAATTCCAGTGAGTCAGAAGTTAACATACAATTGGTTGACTGTGCCTTTAAACAGCTTGGAACATTTTCCGAAAATGATGTCATGGCTTTAGAAGCTTCTGATAGGCTAATTCACATCATCTGAGTCCATTGGAGGTGTAGCTGTGGATGTATTTCAAGGCCTACCTTCAAACTCAGTGTACCTTTGCTTGACATAATGGGAAAATCAAAAGAAATCAGCCAAGACCTCAGAATAAAAATTATAGACCTCCACAAGTCTGGTTCATCCTTGGGAGCAATTTCCAAATGCCTGAAGGTACCACGTTCATCTGTACAAACAATAGTATGCAAGTATAAACACCATGGGACCACGCCGCCATCATACCGCTCAGAAAGGAGACGGGTTCTGTCTCCTAGAGATGAACGTACTTTGGTGCGAAAAGTGCAAACCAATCCCAGAACAACAGCAAAGGACCTTGTGAAGATGCTGGAGGAAACACGTACAAAAGTATCTATATCCACAGTAAAATGAGTCCTATATCGACATAACCTGAAAGGCCGATCAACAAGGAAGAAGCCACTGCTCCATCACCGCCATAAAAAAGCCAGACTACAGTTTGCAACTGCACATGGGGACAAAGATCGTACTTGGAGAAATGTCCTCTGGTCTGATGAAACAAAAATAGAGCTGTTTGGCCATAATGACCATTATTATGTTTGGAGGAAAAAGGGGGAGGCTTGCAAGCTGAAGAACACCATCCCAACCGTGAAGCATGGGGGTGGAAGCATCATGTTGTGGGGGTGCCTTGCTGCAGGAGGGACTGGTGCACTTCACAAAATAGATGGCATCATGAGGCAGGAAACTTATGTGGATATATTGAAGCAACATCTCAAGACATCAGTCAGGAAGTTAAAGCTTGGTCGCAATTTTTACATTTATTTTTTATTTTATTTTTTTATTTCACCTTTATTTAACCAGGTAGGCTAGTTGAGAACAAGTTCTCATTTGCAACTGCGACCTGGCCAAGATAAAGCATAGCAGTTAGACACATACAACACAGAGTGACACATGGAATGAACAAAACATACAGTCAATAATACAGTAGAAAAAAGAAAACAAAAAGTCTATATACAGTGACTGCAAATTAGGTAAAATAAGGGAATTAAGGCAATAAATAGGCCATGGTGGCAAAGTAATTACAATATTGCAATTAAACACTGGAATGGTAGATGTGCAAAAGATGGATGTGCAAGTAGAGATACTGGGGTGCAAACGGAGCAGAAAAAATTAATAAATACAGTATGGGGATGAGGTAGATAGATGGGCTGTATACAGATGGGCTATGAACAGGTGCAGTGATCTGTGAGCTGCTCTGACAGCTGGTGTTTAAAGCTAGTGAGGGAGATGGGAATAGCTTCAAAGATCTTTGCAGTTCGTTCCAGTCATTGGCAGCAGAGAACTGGAAGGAAAGGCGACCAAAGGAGGAATTGGCTTTAGTGAGATATACCAGCTGGAGCGCGTGCTACGAGTGGGTGCTGCTATGGTGACCAGCGAGCTGAGATAAGGCGGGGCTTTACCTAGCAGAGACTTGTAGATAACCTGTAGCCAATGTATTTGGCGATGAGTATTGTCATGACGTTGGCCTGTGGGTAAGGTTTATAACCCCCCATAAATACCTTTCTCCCTTCCCCTCTCTCTCTGACCCTACTGAAGGACTTTTGAATAGCCTTTGTTAAATATAGAGAGTCTGGGAACATCAAACAAGTGGGGGGAAAGGAACCAGATTTCGGTAATAGAACCAGTTGGAAATATACCAGGTACTTAATGAGTATGGATGTCAGTTCGGTTGTCATCTGAGACATTATGACTGATGACAGGACGACAAACTGTACCTGGGAAAGTCTACACATTCTAGTTATCAGATTCACATGGAATTGTTGTGCAATTTAAATGTTTGATATTGAAACTGTTTGTTAGGAGATTAAATTTAGCTTCCAAATGAGAGAATTGGGTTTTCATAAGGAAAGAGCCCTGACCAATCAGTGGTCCGCCCCTGTGAAGAGACAGGGGTTATAAACGATGAAACACACCCTTCTCCCCTCACCACTATATAAGTCAGTGACAAAATGTAACCAGTCTGTTCCGGGTACGTGAGGTCTGCAGCCTCTGCGTTAAAAGGACACACATGTCAAGTACAGAACTAAGCCAACCTCAGCGTGAGCTTTGTTTGCGAATGGTATGAACTTTGAACCCTTATTCACTACAGAAGTGATATTTCCTAGCCGTTGAGTTAGCAGCGGCCACTGTAGACGTGGGCTAGGAAAGGACGGACGACGTATCCAGTCTAACACACAACAAATATACTACAACGTATCCATTTACCACCAGTGACATTCTTCCGAGGACAGGAAGATCTCTGTTGGCCAACACGGCCAGCATCTACGACCAACCTACCGAAGCGCAGCTCAGAGTAAATATTTATTGCATTTTCCTTTTCCAAATGGGCGGTAATTTAGAATGCATACGATACTGTATTTAAAATGGCATAGCTGCTTTCTTTTGTTCCTCAGTCTTCCCGCTCTTTCATTCAAGCCCAACCCCCTTTCTTTGTGTAACAAGCCACCATGCTGGTTTAGCCCACTAGGACGAATTCTCCTATCATTTCCTTGTAACCATATCTGTTTGTTAGGCATTTCTGTGAATTATTTAGTTAGTAAATAAATTATTTTAAGAAAATTGACGTATGGATGACTCAAAGTGAAGACTGGGTTCGTGCAGATAACCAACAATTTACGATGTTTGGAATGAGACTGGTGAGGTAAATAACACATCATTAATCAGAGGACTCAGAGATCAGATATTATAATTTCTGAAAGTTATATTAGGAAAATTGTAACTTTGTAATCTGAATATTTTCCTTGATGCCCCGACCTTCTAGTTAATTACAGTTACACGATTAATCAGTTTAATCGCGTAATAATAATTACAGAGAGTTATTTGATAAACATGTCTTCCGTTTTAATGATGCCAAAGACACGACAGTATGACGCGAGTGCCAACCAACGAGAGCGTACAGGTCGCAGTGGTGGGTAGTGTATGGGGCTTTGGTGACAAAACGGATGGTACTGTGATAGACTGCATCGGATTTGTTGAGTAGAGTGTTGGGAGGCTAATTTAAAGATGACATCACCGAAGTCAAGGATCGGTAGGATGGTCAGTTTTACGAGGGTATGTTTGGCAGCATAAGTGAAGGATGCTTTGTTGCGAAATAGGAAGCCGATTCTAGATTTAATTTTGGATTGGAGATGCTTAATATGAGTCTGGAAGGAGAGTTTACAGTCTAGCCAGACACCCAGGTATTTCTAGTTATCTACAGTCTAGCCAGACACCCAGGTATTTGTAGTTATCCACGTATTCTAAGTCAGAGCCGTCCAGAGTAGTGATGCTGGATGGGCGGGCAGGTGCGGGCAGCGATCGGTTGAATAGCATGCATTTAGTTTTATTTGCGTTTAAGAGCAGTTGGAGGCCACGGAAGGAGAGTTGTATGGCATTGAAGCTCGTCTGGAGGTTAGTTAACACTGTGTCCAAAGAAGGGCCAGAAGTATACAGAATGGTGTCGTCTGCGTAGAGGTGGATCAGAGAATCACCAACAGCAAAAGCGACATCATTGATGTATACAGAGAAGAGAGTCGGCCCAAGAATTGAACCCTGTGGCACCCCCAGAGACTGCACAGAGGTCCGGACAACAGGCCCTCCAATTTGACACACTGAACTCTATCAGAGAAGTAGTTGGTGAACCAGGCGAGGCAATCATTTGAGAAACCAAGGCTGTTGAGTCTGCCGATAAGAATGTGGTGATTGACAGAGTCGAAAGCCTTGGCCAGGTCGATGAATACAGCTACACAGTAATGTCTCTTATCGATGGCAGTGATGATATCGTTTAGGCCTTTGAGCGTGGCTGAGGTGAACCTATGACCGGCTCTGAAACCAGATTGCATAGCGGAGAAGGTAACAGAAAAACATATTTTTCCCTCATCAGTCTAAACACAATACCCCAAAATGACAAAGTAAAAACACCTTTTTAGAACTTTTTGCAGATGTATATATAATTTTTTTTAAACGAATACCTTATTTACATAGGTATAAAGACGCTAGCCCGCCGCTAGCTGCCTGAAGCCACGCACTGGACTCTAATGATCACCCGGCTACCCATGCTTCTCCCTAACGTCACCATGCCTTGTCCATTGCTGTTTTGGTTAGTAACTATTGTTTTATTTCACTGTAGAGTCTCTAGCACTGCTCAAAACGCCTCGGCTAACAATTTAGTTCCACCTCCCACACACGCAGTGACATCACCTGGATTAAATGCTATTTCCAGAGACAATATCTCTTTCGTTATATGCACAGGTTTACCCCCACTGTATTCACATCCTACCATACCTTTGTCTGTACATTATGCCTTGAATATTAGATTTAGATGCACTATTGTAAAGTGGTTGTTCCACTGGATATTATAAGGTGAATGCACCAATTTGTAAGTCGCTCTGGATAAGAGCGTCTGCTAAATGACTTAAATGTAAATGTAAATATATTCTACCGTGCCCAGAAATCTGCTCCTTTTACTCACTGCTCTGAACGTGCTAGACGTCCAGTTCTGTTAGCCTTTAGCCGTACCCTTTTCCTACTCCTCCTCTGTTCCTCTGGTGATGTAGAGGTTAATCCAGGCCCTTCAGTGCCTAGCTCCACTCCTAGACCCCAGGTCCTCTCATTTGTTGACTTCTGTAACCGTAATAGCCATGGTTTCATGCATGTTAACATTAGAAGCCTCCTCCCTAAGTTTGTTTTATTCACTGCCCTAGCACACTCCACCAATCCGGATGTCCTAGCCGTGTCTGAATCCTGGCTTAGGAAGACCACCAAAAACCTTGACATTTCCATCCCTAACTATAACATTTTCTGAAAAGATAGAACTGCCAAAGGGGGCGGAGTTGCAATCTACTGCAAAGACAACCTGCAGAGTTCTGTCTTACTATCCAGGTCTGTACCCAAACAATTCGAGCTCCTACTTCTAAAAATTAACCTTTCCAGAAACAAGTCTCTCACCGTTGCCGCTTGCTATAGACCACCCTCTGCCCCAGCTGTGCCCTCGACACCATATGTGATTTGATCGCCCCCTATCTATCTTCTGAGCTCGTGCTGCTAGGTGACCTAAACTGGGACGTGCTTAACCTCTTACATCTAGACGTTCCGCTAGCGGAACACCTGCTCCAATATCCAATGATAGGCGTGGCGCGAATTACAAATTCCTCAAAAATACAAAAACTTCAATTTTTCAAACATATGACTATTTCACAGCATTTTAAAGACAAGACTCTCGTTAATCTAACCACACTGTCTTATTTCAAAAAGGCTTTACAGCGAAAGCAAAACATTAGATTATGTCAGCAGACTACCCAGCCAGAAATAATCATAATGTCCTAGGAGTGTCATCTGATGAAGATTGTCAAAGGTTAGTGCATAATTTTAGCTGGTTTTCTGCTTTTGGTGACGCCTGTCTTTGAATTGACAAAACATTACACACAGCTATTTTCAATGTACTCTCCTAACATAAGCTAACTTTATGCTTTCGCCGTAAAGCCTCTTTGAAATTGGACAATGTGGTTGGATTTAGGAGATGTTTATCTTTCAAATGGTGAAAAATAGTTGATCTTTTGAGAAATTGAAATTATTAGATTCTTGCAGTTTTGAATTTCCCGCCATGGTATCTTGTCAATAAATCCCGGTACCGGGATCAGAGCGGGAAGGGGTCCTCTAGAGGTTAATAATCAGCTTCTTGAGTACCTGCATGGTGGTCTAAGGCACTGTACCGTAGTGCTAGCTGTGCCACTAGTGCTAGCTGTGCCACTAGTGCTAGCTGTGCCACTAGTGATCCTGTTTTGAGTCCAGGCTCTGTCACAGCAGGCCTCAACCGGGAGACCCATGGGGCGGCGCACAATTGGCCCAGGGATGTTCTCCTTGGGTTAGGGAGGGTTTGGCCGGTAGGGATGTTCTTGTCCCATCGCGCACTAGCGACTCCTGTGGCGTGCAAACAGTGAGTGCACACTGACACGGTCGTCAGGTGTATGGGATTTCCTCCGACATTTTGGTGTGGCTGGCTTCCGGGTTAAGTGGTCATTGTGTCAAGAAGCAGTGCGGCTTGGCTGGGTTGTGTTTCGGAGGACGCACGGCTCTCGACATTCACCCCTGCCGAGTCCGTACAAGAGTTGCAGCTATGACTAACTAAGATAAGATAAGACTAACTACCAATTGGATACCATGAAAAAGGGGTAAATTTTTTTTAAATAAAAATACACTTCTTGATATGCCACACCTGTGGCTGGATGGATTATCTTCGCAAAGGAGAATTGTGACTCATCACCTGGATTCGGTCTTATGAAGCAAAATGTGAAATGGTGTTTTTTTACATTGGATAAAAGTAGAGACTCAGAGCTATAAAATGGTATATCATACACTGCATTTGAGGAACAATGGGAATTAATTCTGCTTTGAAAGTTGATCAACTTTTGAGAAAATCGCCTATGAATGTTTTGATATCTAGTGAAGAGCTCTTCTTTGTCTACACCCATTCAGCATCGTTCACACCCTCTGAAGCTTTAGCCCCATCCAGCTCGTTTCGCTCTCGGAGTACACACTTGACGCTCTGGCGGATGATTTGTTTATCTCTGGATAACATGAAATAGCCTAACCAGCTTTGCTGGCAACAATTTCCTTGCTCTTTTTTTTAGATGTTTACTGACACTGGCCATATTCAACGGGTGTTGTACACACGTCACGTTAGCTACCGAGCCTGACTGTTAACGTTAGCTAGTTAAACAACCATGAACACTGTGCCAACAATGCCACAGTGATGGGAGCTAACCAACCAGGTCAATGTTAGCTAGCTAACTTCAGGCTCTAACTAGAAAAGCAAACGGCTCTGGGAAACAAATAACTTCAGCTAGGGAGCCAGCCACATAACGTTAGTTAGCAAGCTAACAGTACACTTTAGTTTAAGACATATAGATAGCCAGCTAGGTAAACTGTTATGGATACAGGTATCCTGTGTGGATTGGTTTTCTCTCCTTCTGCCCTAGTCACAGGTGGCAGTCATCAGTTGCCAATGTGAAGACACACCTGCTCCATTTCCCTTCCCCAATCACATCCCCTTTCCCTTGGTTTAAAAGAAACCCGATCAGTTGTCGCTCTAGCTATCTCTTTTGTTTTTGCGCCTACATGTCACATTTGTGCGTTATTATATGAGTATGTATTGTGGTGTATGACTTTGTTGGTGGGAAAAGGGGATACCAAGCCAAGTTACCCATGGGCATACATTACCCGAAGGAAAAATTTGTCGAAGTGCCCTAGTTAGAACTGGGCGGACCACCCACTGTATTTTATTGGTTAGTTAGCTAGCTGTTCATAAAGCAGGCTAGACTAGCTTAGGTTTTTTGTTGTTGATATTTATTAGTTATTTCCTTGGGTCCAGCTCAGCCCCCCCCCCCCCCCCCATTACCGTATGTTTGAACAATAAACCTTAAGTGTTTGACGGTAGGTTTAGGTTGTCTGTTTTTAGTTCTCACTGTTCCTTTTCACTGTTATGATTTGCATGAGATATGTTATGGGTCTCGTTTCCACCCCCGTAGACTGCAGGGCCAAAGGGGTTCGTAACATAAGTGGAGGCTCATCCGGGATGTGTCTTTACTGACATCCATGCCGCTCGTGCAAATAATTGTGGTGGTCTAGTTCAGTGTTGAGCGTCACAGCTGGGAACAGCTGACGTAGCATTAGAGTTTGCTATTTGTTTCAGTGGTAGTTCAAAATGGCTACTTTTGATTTAAAATCCTTTTTGGATAACCCTATGTTACGCACGCCTCTCGGAAGAGGGAACGCAACACCCTGATACAACTCAACTCTCCATGGTGTGAAAGAGGTATGGGACTGTAGGTGTGAGTAAGGATGACAAAAGGCAGAGAATACCGTTTACAGGGAATTTATTCCGTCGCACGGTAAGTTTGGGGAAAAGGAGCTGGACGCGACCAAAGCAAAGAAAGTAAATATCAAAGCCCCCTCTCCTACCTTACCTGCCTACCCACTACTTACCTAACTAGCACCACCTGGTGCACTAACCAAAATACAGGGGATGGTCCGCCCAGGTCTTTCCTAGTGTGCATAGACAGTAAACTACTACGGGTTATGTATGCCCGTAGGCCTCTTGCCGAAGCACTCCCTAGGTGCCTTCCCCTTCCCCCCTGGGAACAAATGAAACAGAATAACACAAATGTAAGTAAGCAATTCCAATAATCAAAACCACAGTTCTATTGGCACACACACATACCTCAAATCAGCAGCTACACAACACTTAAACTCTGAACACAGAATTAACCCTCAGCCATCAGCCTTCTCTCTCAGCAATCATCTCCCTTCTGAGGAACAGAACACTGGCTTATAAAGCTTCAGAAGGAGTTGTTAATGGGAGACAGCTGCGTCCTGATGAGGGGGCGGGGTCAGCTCTCCAATTAGCAATGGGGGCCGACCAATCAGCTGCTTGGGGAAATTCAGGAATCCATCCTGAAACATACACATACAAATACACAAACCACAACACAGAAACTGGGGAACGTAACACCCTACGTGGGAGGTTTTTGACAAATATCGTAGAGTTGATTTACTGACCATTATTCTGTATCTATTCCGCAGAGTTTAGTTCAAGCAGAGGTTAAACAACTGGTGTTAAATGTTTTGTTAGAAGAGAAAGCGCTTGTGTTACCGCTGCCTGAGCCTACTACCCCTGTAGGGGATGTTGCTGCTCCTGTAAGCCCATCGGTGTCTGAGAACGAGGGCGAGGCTAAAGCTCCAGCCACATTGCCCCGTTTTGATCCACTCTCTCCACAGTCAAACGGTGATGCCTTAAGGGATGTCCGTTCGATACAGTTCCAACTGGAGGCGGAAGAGAGCCCAAATTAGGCGAGAAAATCTCCAGTTGGAAATGTGTAAACATGAGGTAGAAAAAGAAAGAGAACAGCGGCAGTTGGAGATGTGTAAAATTGAGGCAGAAAGAGAACAGCGGGAGTTGGAGTTCAAAATGCACCAGATGGAACTGGAGGCAGAGACAGCGAGACTAGCCTCCATTCCTGCTGTGCCTGTTAGTGAGCCGTCCTCACCAGCTGGAGCTTCCAACACTTTTGACATTAGTAGGCAGAATTCCTTGGTACCTTTGTTCAGAGAGTCATAGGTTGACTCCTATTTTTGTGTTTTTGAACGTATAGCCGTAGCATTGAAATGGCCTGAAGAGGTATGGGGCCTATTACTTCAGTGTAAATTAACTGGTAAAGCCCAAGAGGTTTTGTCAGCGCTATCTCTTGAAGACAGTTTGAATTATGAAGTGGTCAAAGCTACTGTTCTTCGCGCCTATGAGCTTGTGCCTGAGGCATACCGACAGAGATTTAGGTCATATAGAAAGTCTTTTAGTAAGACTTATTTGGGATTTGCTAGAGACAAGGGAAATCTGTTTGCTAAATGGCATGCTGCTAGCAAGGTAAATTATTTCAACTCTCTCCAGGAGATAATCTTGTTGGAAGAGTTTAAAAATGAACCTAGCTAGGTAAACAACGTTTAAAATCACACACATAACGTTAGCTAATGACCCAGCCAGCTAACTTTAGTTAGTTAAACAACAATGAACAAAGTGCCAACAATACCACAGTGCTGGGAACTAACCAACCAGGTCAATGTTAGCTAGCTAATTCTAGGCTCTAACTAGAAAAGCAAACAGCTCTGGGAAACAAATAACTTCAGCTAGGGAGCCAGCCAGCTAGCTAGCTAGCTAGCTAACAGTACACTTTAGCTTGAAATGAAACCACTTTCTGTCGAAATTAGAAACGTGTTATATCTGAAAATGCAGCTAGCTAAAAATAGACTATCTTACCTGTATACATCATCATGCATGATGGACACGTCTCCCTGTCACGGATGTCATGCCACGGTTGCCCTTAGTTTGAAGATGTAATCCAGAGACAGGTGTTTTCTCCATCTCTTTAACTATCATACTCTAATTCCACTGATTTCAAAACTTGATCCTCCAGAAAGTGGAGGGCAACACTTATGCAGCTCCACTACACAATAAAACATTTTAAAAGCAGCGTTCGACAGGATTACCAACACAGACTGACGAGCTCAAAGACAGAAGCCTTTAATATGGCATACCAATCCAAACTCTTCTCTCGGCATGTCCAGCCCACTCGTTATCTCAGCCAATCATGGCTAGTGGGATGGTTGCTCACTTTTTCTGTGGCTTAACCAACAGGGCTCGTAATTTAACAATTGTATTCGTATTTACAGATGGCATACACGTTTTTTAATAAGGCATGTGAAAGCTCACATGTTCGAGAAGGCATTTCTGCCTAAAAACACATTTTGATTTAAAAAATAAATACGTTTTTAACAGCTCTCCTGTGAATCGGGTCACACATGCACACTAACAGGGATATAAACAAATTTGTACACAACATTTGAGAGAAATAAGCTTTTTGTGCGTATGGAACATTTCTGGGATATTTCAGCTCATGAAACATGGGACCAACACTGTAGATGTTTCATTTATATTTTTGTTCAGTGTATATATAAAAACCTTCCCTTCGATAAGGTATCTTTTGAGGGAGTGTTTAGCAATAGTGCCCTCCAAACTGCTGCTCCTTGTTATTCGGAGATCAAAAGACAGGCTAGTTAAAGAGATTCATCTCACTTCAGGCCATTGGAGGACTTCAATCACCACTGTTCCAAATCAACCGAGATTGACAAAATCAGCCACTTTTCCATTCATAGAATCCCAGTAAGCATCATTAGGTGTTTGCTCACACGCTATGGATACTTGCACGCATGCACACACAGTCTGTTAACCGTCCTTCTTTAGAATCCGGTGTTAATTCCAGCTAATTAGCCAGATTTTACTGAAAGATCAATGAGGTGTCCTGTGTTTATTTTATTTTATTTCACCTTTATTTAACCAGGTAGGCTAGTTGGGAACAAGTTCTCATTTGCAACTGCGACCTGGCCAAGATAAAGCAAAGCAGTTCGACACATACAACAACACAGAGTTACACAGGGAATAAACAAACATACAGTAGAAAATGTCTATATACAGTATGTGCAAATGAGGTAGGATAAGGGAGGTAAGGCAATAAATAGGCCATGGTGGTGAAGTAATTACAATATAGCAATTAAACACTGGAATGGTAGATGTGCAGAAAATACACTGCTCAAAAAAATAAAGGGAACACTTAAACAACACAATGTAACTCCAAGTCAATCACACTTCTGTGAAATCAAACTGTCCACTTAGGAAGCAACACTGATTGACAATACATTTCACATGCTGTTGTGCAAATGGAATAGACAACAGGTGGAAATTATAGGCAATTAGCAAGACACCCCCAATAAAGGAGTGGTTCTGCAGGTGGTGACCACAGACCACTTCTCAGTTCCTATGCTTCCTGGCTGATGTTTTGGTCACTTTTGAATGCTGGCGGTGCTTTCACTCTAGTGGTAGCATGAGACGGAGTCTACAACCCACACAAGTGGCTCAGGTAGTGCAGCTCATCCAGGATGGCACATCAATGCGAGCTGTGGCAAGAAGGTTTGCTGTGTCTGTCAGCGTAGTGTCCAGAGCATGGAGGCGCTACCAGGAGACAGGCCAGTACATCAGGAGACGTGGACCATAGGAGGGCAACAACCCAGCAGAAGGACCGCTACCTCCGCCTTTGTGCAAGTAGGAGCAGGAGGAGCACTGCCAGAGCCCTGCAAAATGACCTCCAGCAGGCCACAAATGTACATGTGTCTGCTCAAACTGTCAGAAACAGACTCCATGAGGGTGGTATGAGGGCCCGACATCCACAGGTGTGCTTACACCGTGCAGGAAGTTTGGCATTTGCCAGAGATCACCAAGATTGGCAAATTCGCCACTGGCGCCCTGTGCTCTTCACAGATGAAAGCAGGTTCACACTGAGCACATGTGACAGACGTGACAGAGTCTGGAGACGCCGTGGAGAACGTTCTGCTGCCTGCAGCATCCTCCAGCATGACCGGTTTGGCGGTGGGTCAGTCATGGTGTGGGGTGGCATTTCTTTGGGGGGCCGCAAAGCCCTCCATGTGCTCGCCAGAGGTGAGATCAGAGGTGCTCGCCGAGATGAGATCCTCAGACCCCTTGTGAGACCATATGCTGGTGCGGTTGGCCCTGGGTTCCCCCTAATGCAAGAAAATGCTAGACCTCATGTGGCTGGAGTGTGTCAGCAGTTCCTGCAAGAGGAAGGCATTGATGCTATGGACTGGCCCGCCCGTTCCCCAGACCTGAATCCAATTGAGCACATCTGGGACATCATGTCTCGCTCCATCCACCAACGCCACGTTGCACCACAGACTGTCCAGGAGTTGGCGGATGCTTTAGTCCAGATCTGGGAGGAGATCCCTCAGGAGACCATCCGCCACCTCATCAGGAGCATGCCCAGGCGTTGTAGGGAGGTCATACAGGCACGTGGAGGCTACATACACTACTGAGCCTCATTTTGACTTGTTTTAAGGACATTACATCAAAGTTGGATCAGCCTGTAGTGTGGTTTTCCACTTTAATTTTGAGTGTGACTCCAAATCCAGACCTCCATGGGTTGATAAATTGGATTACCATTGATTATTTTTGTGTGATTTTGTTGTCAGCACATTCAACTATGTAAAGAAAAAAGTATTTAATAAGATTATTTCATTCATTCAGATCTAGGATGTGTTATTTTAGTGTTCCCTTTATTTTTTTGAGCAGTGTATATACACGTGTGTGAATGTGCAAGTAGAGATATTGGCGTGCAAAGGGGCAAGATAAATAAATACAGTATGGGGATGAGGTAGTTGGATGGGCTATTTACAGATGGGCTATGTGCAGGTGCAGTGAGCTGCTCTGACAGCTGGTGCTTAAAGCTAGTGTGGTGGCTAATTTCTGCATTACCAAATGAGGAGTTACAAACACACCAGTCCGAGTTAAAACTATATCTTTAATACTTAATTAAGATACTTTTGCAAAAGTTCTTGACCCCCAATAATGTATTCTCTCGAATGAACCAGGAAGGTGATTACAGAATTGCTACAGGGATCTTTTATAGCAACGATACCCCCTTCTACGTACATTGACAAACCACAGATACTTAGTAACAGTTCACAAAGGTTACGTTTTGTATGACAGATATCAATAAAACACATCAGACAGTAACTGCTATGTCAACAGGATTAATGGTATAGCCCAGTATCTGGTCTCCTTAGAACTGTCCCTCCCTGGTACGGTATTGAACAGAACTATTTCATCCAATGGCATATATCAATTGTCAACTCTAGATACTCCCATCTCAAGCAAACCCCCTCTTGACCCCACTCCTGGACAGGCTCACTGGGGGGAGTGAGCCTCTAGGCCATATATTATCACAGGATAAGTGTGAGATCTAAGAGAGGACATACAATTGTCCATTTACTGCCATAATCCTCCCCACAAAAAAGAAAAGGAGGGAGTGACTTGCTCACAGACATTGTGGAGACAAGTCATTGGTTCCCCATTAATCACGCCATCCCACATGGTTTATAGGTAAAGACACATTCCTATAATGACAAGTCTGACCTCTCCCCTCTCTGGGCCCCAAGTGTCTGAGCCCCAGCTAAGGGAGACGTGCAACTGAAAAGACACCAGAGTCCAATGGACACTTTCTAATGACAAGTACCTCAAATAAGCATATTATACTAATAAAACATCTTAATTATCTATGTTACCCAACTAATTCTGATTCGTCCACGACACTAGTGAGGGAGATAGGAGTCTCCAGCTTCAGTATTTTTGCAGTTCGTTCCAGTCATTTGCAGCAGAGAACTGGAAGGAAAGGCGGCCAAAAGAAGAATTGGCTTGGGGGGTGACCAGTGAGATATACCTGCTGGAGCGCGTGCTATGGCCGCTATGGTGACCAGTGACCTGAGATAAGGCAGGACTTTACCTAGCAGACACTTGTAGATGACCTGGAGCCAGTGGGATTGGCGACGAGTATGAAGCGAGGGCCAGACAACGAGAGCATACAGGTCGCAGTGGTGGGTAGTACATGGGGCTTTGGTGACAAAACGGATGGCACTGTGCCTGCATCCAATTTGTTGAGTAGAGTGTTGGAGGCTATTTTGGAAATGACATCGCCAAAGTCAAAGATCGGTAGGATGGTCAGTTTTACGAGGGTATGTTTGGCAGCATGAGTGAAGGATGCTTTGTTGCGAAATAGGAAGCCGATTCTAGATTTAATTTTGGATTGGAGATGCTTAATGTGAGTCTGGAAGGAGAGTTTACAGTCTAACCAGACACCTAGGTATTTGTAGTTGTCCATATATTCTAAGTCAGAACCGTCCAGAGTAGTGGTGCTGGACGGACAGGCAGGTGCGGGCAGCGATCGGTTGAAGAGCATGCATTTAGTTTTACTTGCATTTAATAGCAGTTGGAGGCCACGGAAGGAGAGTTGTATGGCATTGAAGCTCGTCTGGAGGTTAGTTAACACAGTGTCCAAAGAAGTGTTAGAGATATACAGAATGGTGTCGTCTGCGTAGAGGTGGATCAGAGAATCACCAGCAGCAAGAGCGACATCATTGATGTATACAGAGAAGAGAGTCAGCCTGAGAATTGAACCCTGTGGCACCCCCATAGAGACTGCCAGAGGTACGAACAACAGGCCCTCCGACTTGACACACTGAACTCTATCGGAGAAGTAGTTAGTGAACCAGGCGAGGCAATCATTTGAGAGACCAAGGCTGTTGAGTCTGCCGATACGAATATGGTGATTGACAGAGTCGAAAGCCTTGCCCAGGTCGATGAATACGGCTGCACAGTAATGTCTCTTATCGATGGCGGTGATATCGTTTAGGACCTTGAGCGTGGCTGAGGTGCACCCATGACCAGCCCTGAAACCAGATTGCATAGCGGAGAAGGTACAGTGGGATTCGAAATGGTCGGTAATCTGTTTGTTAACTTGGCTTTCGAAGACCTTAGAAAGACAGGGTAGGATAGATATACAGTGGATATAAAAAATCTACACACCCCTGTTAAAATGCCAGGTTTTTGTGATGTAAAAGAATGAGACAAAGATAAATCATGTCAGAACTTTTTCTACTGTTAATGTGACCTATAATGTGAACAATTCAATTGAAAAACAAACTGAAATCTTCGAGGGGGAAAAATGAAAAATAAAAACCTTACAATAACCTGGTTGCATAACTGGGGATGTGGCTGTGTTCAGAATTAACCAATCACATTCAAACTCATGTTAAATAGAAGTCATTACACACCTGCCATCATTTAAAGTGACTCTGATTAATCACAAATAAAGTTCAGCTGTTCTAGTAGGATTTTCATGACATTTTCTTAGTTGCATCTCAGAGCAAAAGCCATGGTCCGCAGAGAGCTTCCAAAGCATCAGAGGGATCTCATTGTTGAAAGATATCAGTCAGGAGAAGGGTACAAAATAATTTCCAAAGCATTACATATACCATGGAACACAGTGAAGACAGTCATCATCAAGTGGAGAAAATATGGCACCACAGAGACATTACCAAGAACTGGACGTCCCTCCAAAATGTATGAAAAGACGAGAAGAAAACTGGTCAGGGAGGCTTCCAAGAGGCCTACAGCAACATTAAAGGAACTGCAGGAATTTCTGGCAAGTACTGGCTGTGTGCTACATGTGACAACAATCTCCTGTATTCTTCATATGAATGGGCTATGGGGGAGGGTGGCAAAACGGAAGCCTTTTCTTACAATGAAAAACATCCAAGCCCGGCTGAAGTTTGCAAAAACAAACATCAAGTCCACCAAAAGCACGTGGGAAAATGTGTTATGGTCTGATGAAACAAAGGTTGAACTTTTTGGCTATAATTCCAAAAGGTATGTTTTTGCGCAAAAACAACACTGCACATCACCCAAAGAACACCATACCCACAGTGAAGCATGGTGGTGGCAGCATCATGCTTTGGGGCTGTTTTTCTTCAGCTGGAACCGGGGCCTTAGTCAGGGTGGAGGGAATTATGAACAGTTCCAAATACCAGGCAATTTTGGCACAAAACCTTCAGGCGCCCGTTAGAAAGCTGAAGAGGAAGTTCACCTTTCAGCACGACAACGACCCAAAGCACACATCCAAATCCACGAAAGCATGGCTTCACCAGAAGAAGATTAACGTTTTGGAATGGCCCAGCCAGAGCCCAGACCTGAATCCAATTGAACATCTCGGGGGTGATCTGAAGAGGGCTGTGCACAGGAGATGTCCTCGCAATCTGACCGATTTGGAGCGCTTTTGCAAAGAAGAGTGGGCAAATATTGCCACATCAAGATGTGCCATGCTAATAGACTCCTACCCAAAAAGACTGAGTGCTGTAATAAAATCAAAAGGTGCTTCAACAAAGTATTAGTTTAAGGGTGTGCACACTTATGCAACCAGGTTATTGTGAGTTTTTCATTTTTTTATTTTCCCCCTCAAAGATTTCAGTTTGTTTATCAATTGAATTGTTCACGTTATAGCTCACATTAAAGGTGGAAAAAGTTCTGACGTGACATTTATCTTTGTCTCATTATTTTACATCACAAAAACCTGGCATTTTAACAGGGGTGTGTAGACTTTTTAAATCCACTGTAGGTCTGTAACAGTTTGGGTCTAGAGTGTCTGCTCCTTTGAAGAGGGGGATGACCGTGGCAGCTTTCCAATCTTTGGGCATCTCAGATGATACGAAAGAGAGGTCGAACAGGCTAGTGATAGGGGTTGCAACAATTTCGGCAGATCATTTTAGAATGAGAGGGTCCAGATGGTCTAGCCCGGCTGATTTGTTGGGGTCCAGATTTTGCAGCTCTTTCAGAACATCAGCTATCTGGATATGGGTGAAGGAGAAATGGGGGAGGCTTGGGCAAGTTGCTGTGGGGAGTGGAGGGCTGTTGATCGGGGTAGGGGTAGCCAGGTGGAAAGCATGGCCAGCTGTAGAGAAATGCTTCTTAAAATTCTCAATTATTGTGGATTTATTGGTGGTGACAGTGTTTCCTAGCCTCAGTGCAGTGGGCAGCTGGGAGGAGGTGCTGTTATTCTCCATGGACTTTACAGTGTCCCAGAACTTTTTTGAGTTTGTGCTACAGGATGCAAATTTCTGCTTGAAAAAACTAGCCTCAGCTTTCCTAACTGCCTGTTTATATTGGTTCCTGACTTCCCTGAAGAGTTGCATATCACGGGGGCTATTCGATGCTAACGCCACAGGATGTTTTTGTGCTGGTCAAGGGCAGTCAGGTCTGGAGAGAACGGGGCTATATCTGGGCTATATCTGTTCCTGGTTCAAACATTTTTGAATGGGGCAAGCTTATTTAAGATGGTGAGGAAGGCACTTTTAAAGAATAACCAGGCATCCTCTACTGACGGGATGAGATCAATATCCCTCCAGGATACCCGGGCCAGGTCGATTGGAAAGGCCTGCTCGCTGAAATGTTTTAGGGAGCGTTTGACAGTGATGAGGGGTGGTCATTTGACCGCAGACCCATTACGGATTCAGGCAATGATCGCTGAGATCTTGGGTGAAAACAGCAGAGGTGTATTTGGAGGGCAAGTTGGTTAGGATGACATCTATGAGGGTGCCCGTGTTTATGGATTTGGGGTTGTACCTGGTGGGTTCATTGATAATTTGTGTGAGATTGAGGGCGTCAAGCTTAGATTGTAGGATGGCCTGTGTGTTAAGCATGTCCCAGTTTAGGTCACTTAGCAGCACGAGCTCTGGAGATAGATGGGTGGCAATCAATTCACATATGGTGTCCAGGGTACAGCTGGGCGCAGAGGGTGGTCTATAGTAAATGGCAACAGTGAGAGACTTGTTTCTGGAAAGGTAGGAGCTCGAATTGTTTGGGTACAGACCTGGATAGTAAGACAGAACTCTGCATGCTATCTCTGCAGTAGATTGCAACACCGCCCCCTTTGGCAGTTCTATCTTGTCGGAAAATGTTATAGATAGGTATGGAAATTTCAGGGTTTTTGGTGGTCTTCCTAAGCCAGGATTCAGACACGGCTAGGACATCCGGGTTGGCAGAGTGTGCTAAAGCAGTGAATAAAACAAACTTAGGGAGGAGGCTTCTAATGTTAACATGCATGAAACCAAGGCTATTACGGTTACAGAAGTCAACAAATGAGAGCACCTGGGGAGTGGGAGTGGAGCTAGGCACTGCAGGGCCTGGATTAACCTCTACATCACCAGATGAACAGAGGAGGAGTAGGATAAGGGTACGGCTAAAGGCTATCAGAACTGGTCGTCTAGTACGTTCAGAACAGAGTAAAAGGAGCAGGTTTCTGGGCGCGATAGAATAGATTCAAGGCATAATGTACAGACAAAGGTATGGTAGGATGTGATGTGAGTACATTAGAGGTAAACCTAGGCATTGAGTAATGATGAGAGAGATATTGGCTCTAGAGACATTTAAACCAGGTGATGTCACCGCATATGTGGGAGGTGGAACTAAATGGTTGGTTAAGGCATATTGTGGAGGGCTAGAGGCTCTATTGTGAAATAAGACAATAATCACTAACCAGGACAGTAATGGACAAGGCATATTGATATTAGGGAGAGACATGCTTAGCTGGGTGACCATAGGGGTCCAGTGAGTGGTTGGGCTGGCTGGAGACACGGTGATTCAGACAGCTAGCAGGCCGGGGCTAGCAAGCTAGCAGACGGGCCTTTGAGGGACGTCTCGACGGAGGAAAGTCTGTTTTAGCCTCCGCGTGTCGATAGACCAGACGTGATGGATTCTGGAGGGTTCCGAGTAGCAGAGGGATCCAAGTCCAATTTCAAAATAGGTATAGTGGCCAAAGAAATTGGATCGATGGATCTATTCAGCTAAGAGTCCAATATGCTCTAGACAGCCGCGGCTAGCAGATGGGCATTCAGGGGATGTAGCGATGTAGGGGCCAGTTGAGTACCCCCTCAAGCAGATTACATCGTAATCCAATCGTGAAGGATCTGGGGGTTCATTGCCCCATACCGGCAGTAGAAGGGGTCCGGGTATTGTAGCTCAGGAGTGGCTGATGGGCCTCTACAGCTATCCGGGAGAGTGGGCCTAGCATGGGTTAGCTCCAGGCTAATTGGTGCTTGCTTCGGGACAGACGTTATCCAGGAGTAGTCACTCGGGTAGCAGCTCAGGTGTCTGCTCATATCAGCATTAGGTTTGTCCAAAATCACAGACTTTGGCTATGAGCTACATGATGGCTTCCCCCAGCACCTATTCAACCCAACAAGTGGAGCATTGGTTTGTGTGTGTGTGCGCGTGTGTCACAGTTTAGTGTGAACTGCTTTTAATTCCACCCAAAACAGGATTTAATGTTCTCCAGCACACAACCCCAACACAGAAGACCAGGACAGGTAAGTATGCTCAAAGTAAGTTTAATTTTCAATTCATGGGTTAGACCCCGTTTCCCCACAGCAGACTGTACAATTTCAGACTGTCGACACAATAGATCCTCCTACCTACACAAGTATGGGGCATGCAAAAGTGACACATTGCAACACTGCAAATTATTCTGATATTGCACTGCAACATTATAGTTATTCTAAGGGAAGGCACTGCAGACGATATGGTGAAAGGCACTACATACTCACTCTGGTGTGGCACACAATATGGGACCCACCCTTGGCCCTGCTCTAGTCTGCCAACCCCTCTACAGGACTCCACTGCTATTGGACAAAATAGGTAGAGGGGTGCCAGACAAGACGGGGGAAGCTTCTCGATTTCTAGGGACAGACGAGAACCATATCACCCAAAAAATACAATTATTAACGTTTGTCTGGTGATATCCAGATCCGCACAGCTCCCTGTCCTGGAATGTTCATGGTCTGAGACTCTGTTTGTCGACATCACCGATGGCCCCACCTCTGGTGCTGAACTAGAGGGAGACAAGGAAACCTGCCGACAATAGTGGCTTTCAGTGGTGTGGCAAAACAGCCCAGAGAGAGAAAGAGGAGAGTAAGGGGAACAAAACGACCCAGAGAGAGAAAGAGGAGTGTAAGGGGAACACAGGAAGAATCACGTCCCTTACTTGGCGGAGCTAAAGCTCCTAGATGTGCGTTGTACCAAATCCTCTCTTGGTCCTTTGCTCTCGGATCACCACTCAGCTCCACAGCTCCAATTCGTCGTCACTCGAATTCACCAGTAGCACTTCTGGTCCTGCAGACACTGGTCCAGAGCGATCACAGTAAAACACCCAAAATATGGAAACTTGCATAGGGGACTAATCCCCACGAAGAGACATTCTCCGCTCAACTCCCAGCGGCCGAAAAACACAACTTTTAAAGGAAATGCCAGCCAATCCCCAGCTACCTGTCTGATTCGCCAACTCGCTGCAGATGAGCTTGATCACACCAGCCCCGCCATCCGCTATCTATCAATCCATCTCGTGACATGTGCGAGTGTGTATATGTGTGTAGGGCGAGGGGGACCTGTGTCCTTCCAGATGGACAGAGACAAAATAATATATTTATTTAGTTATCTTTCAAAAGTGAATGTTTGTTATTGATGTGAAATGGGAGAGGCTGGATGAAGTATGGTGGTGAAAATAGTGGAGCATCTCCGAGATATTCCAGGAAGGTATACATTATTATCATGCAAATATTATTAATATGTGTTTCCATAAACATTTTCTTTCCTTGCAACTCATTGTTTTGCATGAAGTTACAATCTTTTGTCTCCTCTATGCTTCTATGCAATGAGTAGCCTAACCAGGAAATACTTGATGCAAATATCTTGCAATGCATAAACAGGAGTCAAATGTAAACAAGCTTTCTGCCACCATGTCCAAGATGACCATGCATTTGGCAAATCTAAAAAAGACCTTTAAAATATATGTTAAGCTTATACATTTTAGCCTGCTACCTATTTAGCAGCCTACAACAATGTGTCCTATTTTTGCTTTACATATCACAGCAAAAAAAGAAACATCCCTTTTTCAGGACCCTGCCTTTCAAAGATAAGTCATAAAAATCCAAATAACTTCACAGATCGTCATTGTAAATGGTTTATACACTGTTCCCCATGCTTGTTCAATAAACAATTAATGAACATGCACCTGTGGAATGGTTGTCATGGACGAATCAGAATTAGTTGGGTAACATAGATAATTAAGATGTTTTATTAGTTTAATATGCTTATTTGAGGTACTTGTCATTAGAAAGTGTCCATTGGAGAGGTCAGACTTGTCGTCATGAGAATGTGTCTTTACCTATTTCTTAAACCATGTGAAGGGATGCGTGATTAATGGGGAACCAATGACTTGTCTCCACAATGTCTGTGAGCAAGTCACTCCCTCCTTTTCTTTATTGTGGGGAGGATTATGGCAGTAAATGGACTCTCGTTAATCTAACCACACTGTCCGATTTCAAAAAGGCTTTACAACGAAAGCAAAACATTAGATTATGTCAGCAGAGAACCAAGCCAGAAATACTCAGACACCCATTTTTCAAGCTAGCATATAATGTCACAAAAACCCAGAAGACAGCTAAATGCAGCACTAACCTTTGATGATCTTCATCAGATGACAACCCTAGGACATTATGTTATACAATACATGCATGTTTTGTTCAATCAAGTTCATATTTATATAAAAAAAACTGCTTTTTACATTAGCATGTGACGTTCAGAACTAGCATACCCCCGCAAACTTCCGGGGAATTCGCTAACATTTTACTAAATTACTCACGATAAACGTTCACAAAAAGCATAAATTATTTTAAGAATTATAGATACAGACCTCCTCTATGCACTCGATATGTCCGATTTTAAAATAGCTTTTTGGTGAAAGCACATTTTGCAATATTCTAAGTACATAGCCCAGGCATCACGGGCTAGCTATTTAGACACCCGGCAAGTTTAGCACTCACCATAATCATATTTACTATTATAAAAGTTTGATTACCTTTTGTTGTCTTCGTCAGAATGCACTCCCAGGACTGCTACTTCAATAACAAATGTTGGTTTGGTCCAAAATAATCCATCGTTATATCCGAATAGCGGCGTTTTGTTCGTGCGTTCCAGACACTATCCGAAATGGTAAAGAAGGGTCGTGCGCATGGCGCAATTCGTGACAAAAAAATTCTAAATATTCCATTACCGTACTTCGAAGCATGTCAACCGCTGTTTAAAATCAATTTTTATGCCATTTTTCTCGTAGAAAAGCGATAATATTCCGACCGGGAATCTCCTTTTCGGCAAACAGAGGAAAAAAATCACAAAGACGGGGGCGGCCAGGTCACGCGCCTAAGCCCAGAGTCCCTTGATCGGCCACTGGAGAAAGGCGATAATGTGTTTCAGCCTGGGGCTGGGATGACGACATTCAGGTTTTTCCCGGGCTCTGAGCGCCTATGGACGACATAGGAAGTGTCACGTTAGAGCAGAGATCCTTAGTAAAAGATAGAGATGGCAAAGAAGTTCCAGAAATGGTCAGACAGGCCACTTCCTGTAAAGGAATCTATCAGGTTTTGACCTGCCATTTGAGTTCTGTTATACTCACAGACACCATTCAAACAGTTTTAGAAACTTTAGGGTGTTTTCTATCCATATGTAATAAGTATATGCATATTCTAGTTACTGGGTAGGAGTGGTAACCAGATTTAATCGGGTATGTTTTTTATCCAGCCGTGTCAATACTGCCCCCTAGCCCTAACAGGTTAAATAAATCACTTACTTTTGAAGATCTTCATCTGGTTACAATCACAAGCGTCCCAGCTACATGATAAAGTCCTTCTTTATATCACAAAAAAGTACGTTTCATTGGTGTGCTTGACTCAGTAATCCACCGGCTTCCCTCGTACAAAATGCATACAAATGAATCCCATAAGTTACCAATAAACTTCTTCCCAACATTACATTTACATTTACATTTTAGTCATTTAGCAGACGCTCTTATCCAGAGCGACTTACAGTAGTGAATGCATACATTTCATTATAATTAAAAAATAAAATAAATATATTTTTGTTGTACTGGCCCCCCGTGGGAATCGAACCCACAACCCTGGCATTGCACACACCATGCTGACTTTGCAAACACCATGCTCTACCAACTGAGCCACAGGGAACGCAATAAGGCACTTACTTTGATAGAAACGCACACATTTCCAAAGTTATTATTAGTAACGAAAACAACAATGATAGCGATGCGGGCAACAGATGGAAAATGTGAACACGTGTGCAGATCCTGTCCTGACGGGAGATGCACAAATGTCTGCAGACTTGAACTGCACAAACAATTGGGAAGTGCGTTGGGAATTCTGTCCGGGTCAGAAATGCCCCAAAAATGTATTGTCCGCAAAAGTAAAAAGGACTATTTTTATGTGAATGAAAGAGGAGGCGGAACACACCTCAATTCAAACTGTTCTTAGAAAATAAAAACTTGTTCGAAAATTATTTGAAATTGAAGTTGAAACAGCCTATAAGTAAAAACAGGCTAAGTTCCTTGGTTTGAGGGCAGCGCGGATTAAATGTACTGTTGTGTAACAATCACATTCTGGAATGGAGAGAACGTTCTAACATCACGTGCATAAAAAAACTCACGCTGGGGCGACCGTTAGAGATATTTGTTACTCTCGCATGAAAGGGTTAAAGGTCTTACTCACATTGGCTGCGGAGAGAGTGATCACACAGTCGTCTGGAACAGCTGGTGCTCTCATGCATGTTTCAGTGTTATTTGCCTCGAAGCGAGCATAGATGTAGTTTAGCTTGTCTGGTAGGCTCGTATCACTGGCCTGCTCTCAGCTGTGCTTCCCTTTGTAGTCTGTAATGGTTTGCAAGCCATGCCACATCTGACGAGCATCAGAGCCGGTGTAGTACGATTCGATCTTAGTCCTGTATTGACTCTTTACCTGTTTGATGGTTCGTCGGAGGGCATAGCGAGATTTCTTATTAGCTTCCGGATCAGAGTCCCGCTTCTTGAAAGCGGCAGCTCTAGGCTTTAGCTCAGTGCGGAGCCTTTAGCTCATTTTATCACAGGTAAGACATTTAGCTCGTTTAGTAAAGTCCGTTTGTAACTCCACTCACTACTTGTAGCTTTATAGTGCGTTTTGTTTGTATTGTTGGTCTTGGCTAGCTTAATGTTCTGGTTGGTAGCTGACACTAACGTTAGCACCATCATGAAAAGGGGCATGAGGGAAGCCCTACAATATTAGGTTTTTCTAAGCAGTGATAACGCTTGGGAGCAGGCAATGCTGTACTTTTCTCAAATGTAGTTTTGTAATTACATATAATTACATACATAACATATCAAACAACGTTCCTAATCAATCTTCCGGTACACTAATATGTAAATAAACAATCAAATTTAAGACGGAGAATACCGGAGACCATTACTGGAGATAAATAACGAAGTGCACGCCCTCACTGGAACGCGCAACAAACACTACAGCCAAAATGGGAGCCACCTAGAAAAACTACAAATTCTAGCCCATTTTTCAAAAAAACAAGCCTGAAACTCTTTCTAAAGACCGTTGACATCTAGTGGAAGCCCTAGGAACTGCAATCTGGGAAGTCTTCCTTTTTTATTCCCATTCCCAGCCATTGTAATCAGTGGTGAGCTGAAAAAAAGAATTCTGGATGGATTGTCCTCTGGTTTTCACCTGCCATATCAGTTCTGTTATACTCACAGACATTATTTTAACCGTTTTTGAAACGTTAGTGTTTTATATCCAATACTACCAATTATATGCATATCCTAGCTTCTGGGCCTGAGTAACAGGCAGTTTACTTTGGGCACCTCATTCATCCAAACTTCCAAATACTGTCCCCTAGCCCGAAGAAGTTATATGAAAAAATAATTTAATTAGAATAACAAATCAAATTAGAATTACAACTCTTGATAACTCCATAGGGTAATGGTAAAATAGACTAGAGACAGGTGTCCCTCATTCTCTCTCTCCTTCTCGTGTTCTGAATCACACATAGGACTACTGCTAAATTATAAGCTTTTTCCTAATTATTAGTGTTTACATAGTCCATTTAAATCCCACCCAATGTCTCCAGTCTTTCTAGTGAGCGTGGGCAGGCCTCACCAGGATGTCAGGACAGAGGTCAGAGGTCAGTCAACCCTATTAAGTATCTTCTTTCCCTTTTCTTTCCCTGTACTTCCAAAACCATTAAAAAAGATTTTAAAAATGTCATTCTGCTTACCTGGTTTACAACCAAATAAAAAATAAAACAGGGTATTAACACCACTAACAAATATTCAAAAACTGTGGTTTGTGTGTGCGTGTGCTGGTGTGTGTGGTAACACATAGGGCAAAACAAACAAACAAACCAATGGCCAGGCCTTACTTATTTGGGATCTCCCTTTAGGGCCAAATCCGGATACCTTTATACTTTATAAATCTGCAGAATTTCACTAACTACTCTCTCAAGGCAACCGCCTCGGGAAACATTTCAAAAGGAGAGATAAGGACACCCCATCCTCTCCTAAAAGAGAAAATAAATTTTGTTAGTTTTCACTTAGCTAAATCTTATGAATCTACTTCTCTGTTTCCTTTAACTCAGAAGCCCTCTCAATCATCATCACCCAGTACATTTCTCTTCCACTCGAACACTTGTTTCCCTCTACAATCTCTACTATACTCTACCTCTGTCTTTCCATCTAATGTTACTTTACCAGGTGAACAAAACGTTTTAAATTGATGAGGGATGGAATCTGGAAAATGAATGTATATTTTGTGATGTCATTAAAATGAGCAAAAAGACTATATAACGGAAACACTAATTTAGGAAGGAAACACATTCTAGCATTAAAGTTCCACCCTATATGATGTTAAAACAATGTGGAGAACGATAAAACTATGTTTGAAAAGATAGAAATGTGAGATTAGTCTTCTATTGAGATAATGTTTTTTCATGTCTGTTACACACTAAGCCACGCCCCTAATGAGGTCAGAGTTCGTGTCCACATGATGGAACTTCCCTCCAAGGCCAGAGTGCTTAAAATGACTCATTGAGAATTTAAATACAGACCAGAGAACATGAGGTGGTCCACACGTTTAAATGGTTAAAACTACAAGACCAGAAAATGGTGAGACCCTCTGAAACTCTCGATGAGTGAAGAAGGTGAAGACTAGACCAAAACATGCACTGTCTGCAGCTCTGCATGTAAAGTAGTCTAGAACAATTGACCAAAACGGGAGGGAAGACAGATCCCTCTCACCACCGTGTGGTACACCTGGAGGTGTCCGTTCTAAGAACACTCAGAGACAAAGAAGCTTACAACTAAGGACATTGTGACCTCTGGTGGAAGACCAGAGACTTACATCGAGCCACTTCCCATAGAACCATCCAGTTCAACAGAGACATAGAGAAAGACATCCACACATAAATATATGTTGCATTTCTAATTCGAATGAGCAGTTGTTAGGGTGCTAAATATTCATATTTACGGTGAGCGTAGTTTCCAAATGTATGTACGATAAGACCACTCACTTTGTCTCCCGCTCGTTATCTTTCCCCACCCCCTTTCCATTGTGTAACAAGCCGTAATATTGGGTTAGTCCACTAGGGACTGTTTTCATTGCATTATGTTAGTCATCAATAACCTATACCGTGTGTTTATGTATTTCTGTGTGAATATTTAGTTAGTAAATAGAAAATTAAGCCAATTTGTGTATCGCTGATTCATAACGAAGTGTCACGACTTCCACCGAAGTCGGCTCCTCTCCTTGTTCGGGTGGCGTTCGGCGGTCGACGTCACCGGCCTTCTAGCCACCGCCGCTCCATTTTTCATGTCTTGTTCCCCACACACCTGGTTTACATTCCCTAATCACATTGTATATATTGTGGCAAAGAAGGGGGTCGAGTGATAAATGGCAGATATGTGAGAGCAGAGCTAATAAACGGGCTCTGCCCGATCACTAAAATGGTCACCCCGATCAGAACTACAGATCACAAAATGGCCGACTGCCAAAACTACAATTCCCAGAAGCAAGGGGAACCCTCAGAAGGTGGAGCCGACCCACAGATAAAAGGTCTAGAAAAACCAGGAAGAGAGAGAGAGGGCGGGAAGGATCTATGAACCATAGAGAAAGAGACAATCTACATTGGCTGGATTTACCGTGTACGAGCTGGACTGTTTTGGACTTACCTGTTGGCGTTTAGACCTGGACCTACCGAGAACCAGATTTGTGTACCGAACCCTGCTATCCTTGACCTTACCTGCGGCCTGGGTGGACCAGGACAGCGAAACAAACACACAGGTACTGTCATGTTCGAAAGAACTTTCATTCTGGGCTGACTTTGGTGACAGTTTCCCACTTAATTTGTGACAAACGCTCCTAACTTTGAAGAGGTTTGCCACAATATATATATTCCTCTGTTCCCCCATGTCCTTGTGTGGAATTGTTTTGTGTTTCGCACCAGGCTGGTTTTTCCCCTGTATTCTGTGGTATTTCATGAAGGATGTTTAACCTGTTGTGGTATAGGGGGCAGTATTTTCACTGCCGGATAAAACACGTACCCGATTTAATCTGGTTACTACTCCTGCCCAGAAACTAGAATATGCATATAATTAGTAGATATGGATAGAAAACACTATAAAATTTCCAAAACTGTTTGAATGGTGTCTGTGAGTATAACAGAACTCATATGGCAGTCAAAACCCTGAGACAAATCCTAACAGGAAGTGGAAATCTGATGTGTGGAATCACTTTCAAGCCTTTGACATTGAAACACACAGGGACTTATTAATCATTTAGCACTTCCTAAGGCTTCCACTAGATGTCAACAGTCTTTACAAAGTGGTTTGAGTCTTCTATGGTAGAAACTGACCCAAAGAGAGGCTTGGGAATTTGGTCACAGGGGGAGGGCCATTACTACTATGACGCGGGCGCCCATGGGAACCCTTTTGTTCCGAAACGTTTAGTAAGACAATGCAATCGTCCGCCTTGAATATTATTGAAGCTCTGGTTGAAAAAGGCCCTAAAGATTTATGTTATACAACGTTTGAACAAATGTAAATATATTTTTTTTGCACATTCGTGACGACAAGTCCCGCGCGCTTCAGTACATTATGAGTAGCCTTCGGAACGCGCTAACAAGAAGGAACTATTGGGACATAAATTATTAACTTTTTCGAACAAAACTACATTTGTTGTGGACCTGGGATTCCTGGAAGCGCCTTCTGATGAAGATAATCAAAGGTAAGGGAATATTTACAATAGTATATTTGATTTTAGACGGTTCCAAGATGGCGCTAACATGTATCGCCTAGCCTATTTTTCTGAGCATACCACGTGGTTTATTGCAAAGTGTGATTTCCCAGTAAAGTAATTTTTAAATCTGGCAATGCAGTTGCATTCACGAAATGTTAATCTATAATTCTTTGAATGACAATATTACATTTTAACAATGTTTTCGAATAGTAATTTTGTAAATTGTAGCGCTGATTCACCAGAAGCATTTGAGGGAAAATGTTTTCTGAACGTCACGCGCCGATGTAAAATGCTGTTTTTACATATAAATATGAACTTTATCGAACAGAAAATGCATGTATTGTGTAACATGATGTCCTAGGAGTGTCATCTGATGAAGATTGTCAAAGGTTAGTGCTGCATTTAGCTGTGTTTTGGGTATTTGTGATGCATGCTAGTTGCTTTGAAAATGGCAGTGTGATTTGTTTTTGGCAGGGTACTCTCCTAACGTAATCTAATGTTTTGCTTTTGCTGTAAAGCCTTTTTGAAATCGGACAACGTGGTTCGATTCAGGAGAGGTGTATCTATAAAATGGTGTAAAATAGTCATATGTTTGAGAAATTGAAGTTATAGCATATAGAGGTAATTGTATTTCGCGCGACGCGATTCCACTGGCTGTTGACTAGGGTGGGACGCTTGCCCAGGGAGGTTAAAATCTACCCTACCCAGAAACCATCGATAGATGGCGGCATTCGCACAAAATTGAAAGTGCGAACCACTGCATTTAACCATGGAACGATGACTGGGAATATGGCCAAATACAAACAGTGTAGTTATTCCCTCCGTAAGGCAATCAAATAAGCAAAATGTTGGTGTAGGGACAAAGTGGAGTCGCAATTCAACGGCTCAGACACGAGACGTATGTGGCAGGATCTAAAGGCAATCACGGACTACAAAAAGAAAACCAGCCAGGTCACGGACACCGACGTCTTGCTTCCAGACAAACTAAACACCTTCTTTGCTCGCTTTGAGGATAATACAGTGCCACCGATGCGACCCTCTACCAAGGACAGTGGGCTCTCCCGCTCCTTCTCTGTGGCTGATGTGACTAAGACATTTAAACTTGTTAACCCTCGCAAGGCTGACAGTCCAGATGGCATCCCTAGCCGCGTTCTCAGAATATGTGCAGACCAGCTGACTGGTGTGTTTACGGACATATTCAATCTTTCCCTATCTCAGTCTGCTGTCCCCACATGCTTCAAGATGTCCACCATTGTTCCTGTACCCAAGAAGGCAAAGGTGACTGAACTAAATGACTCTCGCCCCGTAGCACTCACCTCTGTCATCATGAAGTGCTTTGAGAGACTAGTCAAGGATTATATCACCTCTACCTTACCTGCCACCCTAGACCCACTTCAATTTGCATAACGCCACAATAGGTCCACAGGCGACGCAATCGCCATCACACTGCACACTGCCCTATCCCATCTGGACAGGAGGAATACCTATGTACGAATGCTGTTCATTGACTATAGCTCAGCATTCAACAGCATAGTACCCTCCAAGCTCATCATTAAGCTTGAGGCCCTGGGTCTCAACCCTGGAATTGGGTCCTGGACTTCCTGACGGGTCACCCACAGGTAATGAAGGTAGGAACCAACATCTCCACTTTGCTGATCCTTAACACTGGGGCCCCACAAGGGTGCATGCTCAGCCCCATCCTGTACCTCCTGTTAACCTGTTAGGGCTAGGGGGCAGCATTTGCACGTCTGGATAAAAAAAATGTACCCGATTTAATCTGGTTACTAATCCTACCCAGTAACTAGAATATGCATATACTTATTATATATGGATAGAAAACACTCTAAAGTTTCTAAAACTGTTTGAATGGTGTCTGTGAGTATAACAGAACTCATTTGGCAGGCAAAACACTGAGACATTTTCTGACAGGAAGTGGATACCTGATGTGTTGTATTGACTTTAAACCTATCCCATTGAAAAACACAGGGGCTGAGGAATATTTTGGCACTTCCTATTGCTTCCACTAGATGTCACCAGCCTTTACAAAGTGTTTTGAGTCTTCTGGAGGGAGATCTGACCGAACAAGAGCCATGGAACGATGATGTCCCATTAGACACCTGGCGCGCGAGTTCATGTTGGGTACCCTCGTTCCAATACGTTATAAAAGAGTATGCATTCGTCCACCTTGAATATTATTCATGTTCTGGTTAAAAAAGGCCCTAATGATTTATGCTATACAACGTTTGACATGTTTGAACGAACGTAAATATATTTTTTCCCCTCGTTCATGACGAGAAGTCCGGCTGGCTTAGATCATGTGCTAACAAGACGGAGATTTTTGGACATAAATGATGAGCTTTTTTGAACAAAACTACATTCGTTATGGACCTGTGATACCTGGAAGTGACATCTGATGAAGAGAATCAAAGGTAATGGATTATTTACATAGTATTTTCGATTTTAGATCTCCCCAACATGACGTCTAGTCTGTATCGCAACGCGTATTTTTCTGGGCGCAGTGCTCAGATTATTACAAAGTGTGATTTCCCAGTAAGGTTATTTTTAAATCTGGCAAGTTGATTGCGTTCAAGAGATGTAAATCTATAATTCTTTAAATGACAATATAATATTTTACCAATGTTTTCTAATTTTAATTATTTAATTTGTGACGCTGACTTGACTGCCGGTTATTGGAGGGAAACGATTTCCTCAACATCAATGCCATAGTAAAACGCTGTTTTTGGATATAAATATGAACTTGATAGAACTAAAAATGCATGCATTGTCTAACATAATGTCCTAGGAGTGTCATCTGATGGAGATTGTAAAAGGTTAGTGCATCATTTTAGCTGGTTTTATGGTTTTGGTGACCCTGTCTTTGACTTGACAAAACATTACACACAACTCTTGTAAATGTACTGTCCTAACATACTCTAAATTTATGCTTTCGCCGTAAAACCTTTTTGAAATCGTAAAACGTGGTTAGATTAAGGAGATGTTTATCTTTCAAATGGTGTAAAATAGTTGTATTTTTGTAAAATTTGAATTTTGACATTTATTTGGATTCAAATTTGCCGCTCTTGAAATGCACCTGCTGTTGATGGAGTGCACCACGGGTGGCACGCTAGCGTCCCACCTAGCCCATAGAGGTTAACCCATGTCCGCGTGGCCATGCACACCTCCAACTCAATCATCAAGTTTGAGTTTTTTCTCCCTTTTTCTCCCTAATTTCATGGTATCCAATTGGTAGTTACAGTCTTGTCCCTTCTTTGCAACTCCCGTAAGGACTCGAGAGAGAGGTGAAGGTTGAGAGCCGTGCATCCCGGAAACACAACCCAGCCAAGCCGCACTGCTTCTTGACACAATGCCCACTTAACCCGGAAGCCAGCCTCACCAATGTGTCAAGAACATCCCGGCCGGCCAAACCCTCCCCTGACCCAGACGACGCTGGGCCAACTGTGCACTGCCTCAGGGGTCTCCTGGTCGTGGCCGGCTGTGACAGAGACTGGACTCGAACCAGGATCTCTAATGGCACAGCTAGCACTGCGATGTGATGCAGTGCCTTACACCACTGCGCCACTCGGGAGGCCCACAGTCATCAAGTTTGCAGATGACACAAAAGTAGTAGGCTTGATCACCAATGACGAGACAGCCTATAGAGAGGAGGTTAGGGCACTTGGAGTGTGGTGTCAGGAAAACAAACTCTCACTCAACGTTAACAAAACAAAGGAGATGATCGTGGAGTTCAGGAAACAGCAGAGGGAGCAACCCCTATCCACATCGTCGGGACAGCAGTGGAGAAGGTGGAAAGTTCCTCGGCGTACGCATCATTAAAAACTAAAATGGTCCACCCACACTGACAATGTGGTGAAGAAGGCTGAACATTTGTAAAATGTTTAGCTTGTCACCTAAAACCCTAAAACTTTTACAGATGCACAATTGAAAGCATCCTGTCGGGTTGTATCACCGACTGGTATGGCAACTGCACCGCCCACAACCGTAGGGCTCTCCAGAAGGTGGTGCGGTCTGCACAATGCATCACCGGGGGCAAACTACCTGCACTCATGGACACCTACAGCACCCGCTGTCACAGGAAGGCCAAAAGATCATCAAAGACAACAACCACCCGAGCCACTGCCTGTTCACCTCGCTACCATCCAGTTGCGCGAGATCAGTACAGGTGCATCAAAGCTGAGACGGAAGCTATTTTTCAGTCTCTCGGTCTCAAGGCCATCACACTGTTAACCTCTATGGGCTAGGTGGGAAGCTTGCGTCCCACCTACTCAACAGCCAGTGTAATCCCATGGCGCGTTATTCAAAAACCTAAAATGCAAAAAGTTCAATTTTTCAAACATATGACTATTTTACACCATTTTAAAGACAAGACTCTCGTTAATCTAACCACACTGTCCGATTTCAAAAAGGCTTTACAACGAAAGCAAAACATTAGATTATGTCAGCAGAGTACCCAGCCAGAAATAATCAGACACTCATTTTTCAAGCTAGCATATAATGTCACATGAACCCAAACCACAGCTAAATGCAGCACTAACCTTTGATGATCTTCATCAGATGACACACCTAGGACATTATGTTATACAATACATGCATGTTTTGTTCAATCAAGTTCATATTTATATCAAAAAACAGCTTTTTACATTAGCATGTGACTAGCATGTGACTAGCATTCCCACCGAACACTGCCGGTGAATTTACTAAATTACTCACGATAAACGTTCACAAAAAGCATAACAATTATTTTAAGAATTATAGATACAGAACTCCTCTATGCACTCGATATGTCCGATTTTAAAATAGCTTTTCGGTGAAAGCACATTTTGCAATAGTCTCAGTAGATAGCCCGGCAGCTATTTAGACACCCAGCAAGTTTAGCACTCACCAAAGTCAGCTTTACTATAAGAAAAATGTTATTACCTTTGCTGTCTTCGTCAGAATGCACTCCCAGGACTTCTACTTCAATAACAAATGTTGGTTTGGTTCAAAATAATCCATAGTTATATCCAAACAGCGGCGTTTTGTTCGTGCGTTCAAGACACTATCCGAAAGGGTAAATAAGGGTGACGAGCATGGCGCAATTCGTGACAAAAAAATTCTAAATATTCCATTACAGTACTTCGAAGCATGTCAACCGCTGTTTAAAATAAATTTTTATGCCATTTTTCTCATAAAAAAAGCGATAATATTCAGACCGGGAATCTGCGTTTAGGTAAACAGAAAAAAGAAAATAAAGCATGGGGTCGACTCGGGCACGCGCCTAAGCCCATAGTACTCTGATCGGCCACTTGCCAAAAGCGGTAATGTGTTTCAGCCAGAGGCTGCCTCGATATCGTTCAGCTTTTTCCCGGGCTCTGAGAGCCTATGGGAGCCGTAGGAAGTGTCACGTTAGAGCAAAGATCCTCAGTCTTCAATAAAAAGAGCCAAGATGAAACACAACTTGTCAGACAGGCCACTTCCTGCATGGAATCTTCTCAGGTTTTGGCCTGCCATTTGAGTTCTGTTATACTCACAGACACCATTCAAACAGTTTTAGAAACTTTAGGGTGTTTTCTATCCAAAGCCAATAATTATATGCATATTCTAGTTACTGGGCAGGAGTAGTAACCAGATTAAATCGGGTACGTTTTTTTATCCGGCCGTGTCAATACTGCCCCCTAGCCCTAACAGGTTAAACAGCCGTCACTAACACAGAGAGGCTGCTGCCTACATACAGACATTAAATCATTGGCCACTTTAGTCATGCCACTTTAACCTCCCTTCGTCAACAGCCAGTGGAATCGCGTGGCGCAAAATAAAAACCTCAAAAATGCTATAACTTCAATTTCTCAAACATATGACTATTTTTACACCATTTTAACCTCTCTAGGGTAGGGGGCAGTATTTTCACATCCGGATAAAAAAACGTACCCGTTTTAATCTGGTTATTACTCCTGCCCAGAAACTAGAATATGCATATAATTGTTTGATTTGGATAGAAAACACCCTGATGTTTCTGAAACTGTTTGAATGGTGTCTGTGAGTATAACAGAACTCATATGGCAGGCCAAAACCTGAGAAGATTCTGTACAGGAAGTGCCCTCTCTGACCATTTCTTGGCCTTCTATAGCCTCTTAATTGAAAACAGAGGATCTCTGCTGTAACGTGACATTTTCTAAGACTACCATAGGCTCTCAGAAGGCGCCAGAACGTTGAATGATGACTCTGCAGTCCCTGGCTGAAAAACAGTAGCGCATTTGGATAGTGGTCGATCTGAGAACAATGACACGGGGGCGCGCGTGCACGTGAAGAGTCCATTTTCTTCTTTGAGTCTTTGAACGAAAACAAGTCTCCCGGTCTGAATATTATCGCTATTTTACTAGAAAAATCAGATAAAAATTGATTTTAAACAGCGTTTGACATGCTTCGAAGTATGATATTGGAATATTTAGAAATGTTTTGTTCGACCATCTATTGCATCTTGCCTATGACGCTCGGTCATTGCTCATCCATATGTTTATATATATATATATTCTTATTCCATTCTCTTTACTTAGATTTGTGTCTATTAGGTAGTTGTTGTGGAATTGCTAGATTAGTTGTTAGATATTACTGCACTGTCGGAACTAGAAGCACAAGCATTTTGATACACTCACAATAACATCTGCTAACCATGTGTATGTGACCAATAAAATTTGATTTGATTTACTGTCATTATAATTTGGTTCTGTTATGTAGAATAGTATCATTATATAATCTTGCAGACATTGATTCAGCTTTGATCTAACTTTATTAAACAAGCACCATTTGCGAGAGTAGCCTGTTCTCTAAAAGTAGAGCAGAGACTGTGCATAAGTTAGAGAATAAACACATGCACAGAATGTGATCTGCACATGCACAGAAGCTCCCTGATATTTAGTCCGGAAAAACAAGGTTCTGGGAAATGTCGGATCTGCAACCACTCAGTATTTAAAACTTCTCTCTCTGCAGGGTCTATGATAATGATTATGGACATATGCATTTGTAATTTTTCTCAGCTTCATGGCCGATATCATGCACTTACTGTAGAAAAATTGAAAGACAGGTGAATACATTGCACACTGTATGTAGTTTAAACACATTGGCAACATTTCCGAATTATTGCATGTAAGAAACAGGTGTACCCCATAAAAGTTTAAATGAAGTTCAAATAATTTAGATTCAAAGACCTCTAAATTCTTAATCATATATTTGGTACTCGCTTATGCATTGTTTGCCTCAGAGTATAAGGTATGCAACATTGTTTTCGTTTTTGCCTAATTAGTAAACAAAAACAGGTGGTACAGCTCACACCCATCGTTAGAGTTTCATGCAGATCCTTCCCTAATGTGACTGTAGGTGTTTGACAAGCCCTGAAAGCAGCTAAAAGAGCAGATGCCAGCAAGGTTCACGGATAGGTTGCGTTTGTCGGGGGGGACATCCTTATAACTGTTGCAGAGCCACGTGGGCTTCAAATGCCACAAACATCCCATGCATACCATCTGCCTCTCAGCTGTTAAGGAGGCTTAAAATAGGCCTCAAGGTCCCCCAGCTATTCACAGCTAAAACCTGAACTGCTGCTAACATTGAGCTGCACTTGCTCTTTTGTTACTGGCCTGTGGTGTGAGATGTGGATTGTGTGACCTTTTCTTCTATTTTTTTTATAGTGTGGCCTTTCGTTTTCCAGGGAAGAAGGACTTTTCTCAGGAACTTAGATTATTGTCACTCATTATACTAAACTTCATACATATTATAAAGTCTTTCTGAAAAATTTGACTGGACATTACATGTAGGCCCAAAGTACATCTGACCTTATTTTCTTATGTACAATAGCAGTGGCGTATAGCCAGGCTTCCCGTCACAAAAAGTTAAAATAAAAGTATTAAATATTATTGTCCTTCAATTTGCAAGTGGCTGAATGTATCGCACCAGAGAAAGATTCAGAGTGAGCGAAAAAGCTCCCCTCTGTCTCAGTACGTGTAGCCCGCGGCGATTACTCCGAGTCAGTATTCATTTCATAAGAAGGAACTCCCCTCGACCACAAATTGGGGAAAACAAACATTATTTCCCATTGACCCCCACTGTAAAAGAGCCAACATTGTCGTAGATTATTTTTTTTTTATACAGAAATAACAAAACATGCCGAAAAACTGCTGTGTTGTTCAATGTACATGTAACCAGGTCAAAAATCCGACATACGGCTCGCAATGCTCCCATGTAGGGAAATAGAGCCTGCAAGAAGAGCCCTGTGGCTTCACGCTCTTCGGTGTGGAAGAGTGGGAAATTATGGAAACCCGGTATCCAAGTAGGCTACATGTAGCTATGTGTGTGCAAAACATGTAATCACAGGTGAGACATTTAACTTGTTTAGTATAGTCCATTTTTAACTCCACTCACTACCTGTAGCTTTATAGCTAGTCTGTTTGATTTGTTGGACTTGGCTAGCTCAATGTTCTGGTTGGTAGCTAGCTAGCACTATCATGTCATGAAAAGGGGCATGCGGGAAGCCCTACAATATATTAAAAGTAGTGAGAATGCTTGGGAGCAGGCAATGTTGAAAATAAACATTTTCTTAAATGTTGTTTTATAATTGCCTAAAACAAGCAGACATACAATTATTTTTTTTGAAAAAGGTCACGTTTTTGCTATGAGCCAATGGGGTTACCAAGATAACCATGGGTTGTTTTCTCCACAGGCAGTTGGGGCCACAATTTTATTTGTATTATCGACTGGGACTATGCAGGAGCTCATATTAATCCCCCTAACTCCAGGGAATTTTAAATTATATCTGGGAGGCTTGAATACAGTCACAAGTATGCTCATTAATGAAGCAGGGATTTTGAATTGCCGACCAAATTAATCACGGTTTAAAACAGATAAAACAGCAGTCAGCATTCAGAGTTTACGGCATCGCTAAATGCTGCCAGGAGGGACAAGAAAGGAGGAGGAAACGAGAAAAACAGTTTGAGGAAACCTGTTGGTGTAGATACTGCATTGGGTACATCTTCAAAGTGGAGATGGATGGACCTGCTTCTTAATTGGTGATCCCTGGCGTTCATGCCTTTGTGTTTGCTGAAAGCCAGAAGGATGCAGGTAACAGGAATTCACTTTTGAACCATATTAGTCTCTGACAGTACCCTCATTTTTTGACTGATGTTTTGCACCACCAGATAAAGCAGTAATGTTTTGAAATGTATTGGAGAAAGGTGCAGTATAGGTGGGTATGGGCAGGCAATTCTGCCTGTACCAAAGAATGCAGAAAAAACAACCAAGGCAAACCGAACACAACAGACAGACCCAATGTTTTTGAAACAGTCCTGAAAATGATGCACTGCCATTTCTACTGTGAATAAAACTGCTGTTGTGATTGATTTTAATTAAACTACTCTACTGACAAGTGGCAACCAAATTGCTGATAGTGTGCAGTGCAGAGCAAAGCAGTAGAGTACAACCTCAACATACTGAATGGCCCATCTCACAGGGACTAACTGTGTGTTAATATTCACAGGGGACACAGTTTAGAGAAAGCAACACTCCGGTTTTGGGCAATAAGTGCATGTGGCTTCCTTATTTATACTGAACAAAAATATAAACGCAACATGCAACAATTTCAACGATTTTACTGGTTACAGTTCATATAAGGAAATCAGTCAGTTGAAATACATTAATTAGGCCCTATGGATTTCACATGACTGGGCAGGGGCGCAGCCATGGGTGGGCATAGGAGGGCATACCCACTGGAGAGCCAGGCCCAGCCAATCAGATTGAGTTTTCCACCACAAAAGGCCTTTATTACAGACAGAAATACTCCTCAGTTTCATCAGATGTCTGGGTGGCTGGTCTCAGACAATCCCGCAGGTGAAGAAGCCAGATGTGAAGGTCCTGGGCTGGCGCGGTTACACGTGGTCTGCGGTTGTGAGGCCGTTTGGATGTCCTACCAAATTCTCTCAAATGACGTTGGAGGCGGCTTAGAGAAATGAACATAACATTTTCTGGCAACAGCTCTACTGGACATTTCTGCAGTCAGCATGTCAATTGCAAACTACCTGAAAACTTGAGACATCTGTGGCAGTGTTGTGATTGAAACTGCACATTTTAGAGTGGCTTTTTATTCTCCCCAGCACAATGTGCACCTGTGAAATGATCATGATGTGTAACTTCTTGACAATCCAACCACAGTGTCTGATTTCAAAAAGGCTTTACGGCAAAAGCATACCATATGATTGTTAGGTCAACACCTAGTCACAAAAAAACATACAGCCATTTTCCAGCCAAAGAGAGGAGTCACAAAAAGCTGAAATAGAGAAAATTAATCACTAACCTTTGATAATCTTCATCAGATGGCACTCATAGGACTTCATGTTACACAATACATGTATGTTTTGTTCGATAAAGTTCATATTTATAGTTTACATTGGCGCGTTATGTTCAGTAATGTTTTGCCTACAAAACATCTGGTGATTTTGCAGAGACCCACATCAATTTACAGAAATATTCATCATAAATGTTGATGAAAGATACAAGTGTTATGCATAGGATTATAGATAAACTTCTCCTTAACACCATCCATTTAGGATTTCTATTTGACATATTTTTCAACTGTGCTGTGATGCTTCACAAAAGTTCTGAACTTTTCTATTGTCATAGTTTCTACAGATTGTAAATTAAAGATACATTTTTTGCTAAAAGTATTATTATATTATTGATCGATTGACTAGGACTTTTCAAATCACCCAGTATTGCTATCTATAGCGTTAGCTCCAGGTAAATGTTGCAATTCTTCAGTCATTCCTGGACCTGTGACCAAAAACGAGCTACATATCCTCTCTGGGCTAGGCGGGACGAATTCGTCCCACCTACGTAACAGCCACTTGCAGCCTGTGGCGCGATTTTCAAAACCTTAAAAATCCTATTACTTCAATTTCTCAAACATATGACTATTTTACAGCTATTTAAAGACAAGACTCTCGTTAATCTAACCACACTGTCCGATTTCAAAAAGGCTTTACAACGAAAGCAAAACATTAGATTATGTCAGCAGAGTACCCAGCCAGAAATAATCAGACACCCATTTTTCAAGCTAGCATATAATGTCACATAAACCCAAACCACAGCTAAATGCAGCACTAACCTTTGATGATCTTCATCAGATGACAACCCTAGGACATTATGTTATACAATACATGCATGTTTTGTTCAATCAAGTTCATATTTATATAAAAAAAACAGCTTTTTACATTAGCATGTGACGTTCAGAACTAGCATACCCCCCGCAAACTTCCGGTGAATTTACTAAATTACTCACGATAAACGTTCACAAAAAACAAATTATTTTAAGAATTATAGATACAGAACTCCTCTATGCACTCGCTATATCCGATTTTAAAATAGCTTTTCGGTGAAAGCACATTTTGCAATATTCTAAGTAGATAGCCCGGCATCACAGGGCTAGCTATTTAGACACCCAGCAAGTTTAGCACTCATCAAAGTCAGATTTGCTATAAGAAAAATGTTATTACCTTTGCTCTTCTTCGTCAGAATGCACTCCCAGGACTTCTACTTCAATAACAAATGTTGGTTTGGTTCAAAATAATCCATAGTTATGTTCAAATATCCTCTGTTTTTTTTGTGCGTTCAAGACACTATCCGAAGTGTAAAGAAGGGTGACGCGCACAACGCTTTTCGTGACAAAAAATGTCTAAATATTCCATTACCGTACTTCGAAGCATGTCAACCGCTTTTTAAAATCAATTTTTATCGTAAAAAAGCGATAATATTCCGACTGGGAAATCGTTTTTTATTACAAAGAGAGTGAAAGTAAAAGCATGCTATCCCCTCATGCACGAGCCTCAGTCTAATGGCCCTCTGATAGAGCACTTGCCAAACGCGCTAATGTGTTTCAGCCTGGGGATGGAATTACATCGTTCAGCTTTTTCCCACCTTCTGAGAGCCCATGGGAGCCGTAGGAAGTGTCACGTCATGCCAGAGATCCCCTGTATTTGTTAGAGATGATCAAGGAGGGCAAGAAATGGTTTAGGAAGTGTCACGTCATGCCAGATATCCCCTGTATTTGTTAGAGATGATCAAGGAGGGCAAGAAATGGTCAGACAGGCCAATTCCTGTAAGGAATCTTCTCAGGTTTTGGCCTGCCAAATGAGTTCTGTTATTCTCACAGACACCATTCAAACAGTTTTAGAAACTTTAGGGTGTTTTCTATCCAAAGCCAATAATTATATGCATATTCTAGTTACTGGGCAGGAGTAGTAACCAGATTAAATCGGGTACATCTTTTATCCGGCCGTGCAAATACTGCCCCCTAGCCCCAACAGGTTAATGTGCTTCTTCTTGAGCCACTCCTTTGTTGCCTTTGCCGTGTGTTTTGGGTCATTGTCATGCTGGAATACCCATCCACGACCCATTTTCAATGCCCTGGCTGAGGGAAGGAGGTTCTCACCCAAGATTTGACAGTACATGGCCCCGTCAAATGATGCGGTGAAGTTGTCCTGTCCCCTTAGCAGAAAAACACCCCCAAAGCATAATGTTTCCACCTCCATGTTTGACGGTGGAGATGGTGTTCTTGGGGTCATAGGCAGCATTCCTCCTCCTCCAAACACGGCGAGTTGAGTTGATGTCAAAGAGCTCCATTTTTGTCTCATCTGACCACAACACTTTCACCCAGTTGTCCTCTGAATCATTCAGATGTTCATTGGCAAACTTCAGACGGGCATGTATATGTATTCTTGAGCAGGGGGACCTTGCAGGCGCTGCAGGATTTCAGTCCTTCACGGCGTAGTGTGTTACCAATTGTTTTCTTGGTGACTATGGTCAAGGCTGCCTTGAGATCATTGACAAGATCCTCCCGTGTAGTTCTGGGCTGATTCCTCACCGTTCTCATGATCATTGCAACTCCACGAGGTGAGATCTTGCATGGAGCCCCAGGCCGAGGGATATTGACAGTTATTTTATGTTTCTTCCATTTGCGAATAATCGCACCAAATGTTGTCACCTTCCCACCAAGCTGCTTGGCGATGGTCTTGTAGCCCATTCCAGCCTTGTGTAGGTCTACAATCTTGTCCCTGACATCCTTGGAGAGCTCTTTGGTCTTGGCCATGGTGGAGAGTTTGGAATCTGATTGATTGATTGCTTCTGTGGACAGGTGTCTTTTATACAGGTAACAAGCTGAGATTAGGAGCACTCCCTTTAAGAGTGTGCTCCTAATCTCAGTTTGTTACCTGTATAAAAGACACCTGGGAGCCAGAAATCTTTCTGATTGAGAGGGGGTCAAATACTTATTTCCCTCATTAAAATGCAAATCAATTTATAACATTTTTGACATGCGTTTTTCTCGATATTTGTGTTGTTATTCTGTTTCTCACTGTTCAAATAAACCTAACATTAAAATTATAGACTGATCCTTTCTTTGTCAGTGGGCAAACATACAAAATCAGCAGGGGATCAAATACTTTTTTCCCCCACTGTATATACACGGGACACGACAAGACAAGGACAAAAGACGTCTGACTGCTATGCCATCTCAGAATGAATATAGGTCTACGGTTTCAAGCTTTGATTGATTTCAAATGTATTTCCAATTCTACAAGTTAATAATGGATATGTTGGATTCATGTCTTCATCGCAACACAGAATCTAATTTAAAGAATAGGAGTAAATCAAATCAAACTTTATTTAAAGTGTGTTTGATTTAATTATGTTTGTTAACGTTTTGGTTGAGGTGTAGCTGTGAATCCAACATATTTTTTATTTATTATTTTACCAGGTAAGTTGACTGAGAACACATTCATTTACAGCAACGACCTGCGGAATAGTTACAGGGGAGAGGAGGGGGATGAATGAGCCAATTGTAAGCTGGGGATGATTAGGTGACCATGATGGTATGAATTACTAACTTGTAGACAAACTGGAGACTAAGTCAGTGGCGCAAACAGAGAACACTTGGGAGGGATCTTAGACCATTCCTCCATACATAACTCTTCCAGATCTTTGATATCCTTCATCTGTGCTTATGGACTGTCCTCTTCAATTCAAACCACTGGTTTATAATGGGTTTGAAGTCTGGAGACTGAAATGGCCATTACAAAATTATGATTTTGTGGCCACTTAACCATTTCTTTGTGGATTTTGATGTGTGCTTGGTGTTATTGTCTTGCTGGAAAGTCCACTTGCGGCAAGTTTCAGCCTCCTGGCAGAGGCAACCAGGTTTTGGGCTAAAATGCCTTTTGTTGTGCTTTTATAGGGTTGAAAGTGCTTTTATAGGGTTGAAAGTGCAGTGATAACACATTGGGATTTCAACAAACTATTGGCTGTCTTTGAGTGAATATACAGGTAACTGCTCAAATAAAGGAAGCACCAACATAGTGTCTTAAAGGTCCAGTGCAGTCAAAAACATGATTTCCCGGTGTTTTATATATATTATTTCCACACTATGAGGTTGGAATAATACCTTGAAATTGTGAAAACTTTTATAATTCCCTTTAGTGTAAGAGCTGGTTGAAAACATTGAAAAGTTTTGTTGGGATGGAGTTTAGGCCTGCCTTGTGACATCACCAGGTGGTATATTAGTTAACCCCCTAGAGTCGAATGACCCACCGGTGTGACAGTCTAAGTAACATTAAAAAAAAAAAATCCCCATAAAAATCTGTCAGTTTAAGATAGAGATATCAGTTTTGCATCGGATGCGTCTCAGTCCACCACATCCGCCGATGTCGCACATCCGCATCTGCGGTGAAAGGTGGCAGAGCTATAGCGGTGTTTGTCAGACCATGAGACATCCCGAAAATCTGTCTTCTCACGAAAACGAATATGGAAAAATGTGACTTTCATGAACACGGTGGTGGTCTCTGTTTAGGTCTACAACCACTACAAGTGTCAGGGGACTCGTCTGAAGTCCGTACCGTAGATGCGCCAACTTCTGTTTGTAGCATCACAACCGTTTTGGCTACAAACTACAAACCCCATTGTGGAAAGGGGAGATTCTCATGAACACGATGGTTTTCTCCGTTTTGCTCTACAAACCTCACAATTGTCACAGGACTCTATGACACCCCCTCCCCATTGGCTTAGGCTTTAAAGAATTAATACACCAATAAGAAAGAGAATTCCAAACCTCTCTGCCAATAAAAGCTAGTTTTTGGTTTTCCCTTCCCCACTCAGACAGTCCTAGCGAAATTATTGCTTGAGAAATGTTTTTTTTTTTTGCCATTTTAATTGAAAACAATCACAGTAAGGTACTTCATTGTTAATACTGAGATACAAATGGCTGCATTGGACCTTTAATAGAGCGTTGGGCCACCACCAACCGTCAGAATGCCTTGACATAGATTCAGCAAGTGTCTGGAACTCTGTTTTTTTTTTTAAGGTCGTCAAAAAGGCTGTGTCAGGCACTGCTCAAGAATCTCCCATAAGTGTCCAATTTAGTTGAGATCTAGTGACTGTGACACACACACATACAGTGAGCTCCAAAAGTATTGGGACCGTGTAACATTGTTTTTGTTTTTTACTCTGTACTCTAGCACTTCCGATTTGAAATTATACAATGACAATGAGTTTAAAGTGCAGACTGTCAGCTTTAATTTGAGGGTATTTTCATCCATATCAGGAGAACCGTTTGGAAATTACAGCACTTTTTGTTCATAGTCCCCCAATTTTAGGGGACCAAAAGTGTTGGGACAAATTGACTTATATGTGTATTAAAGTAGTAAAACGTTAAGTATTTGGTCCGATATTCATCAAGCAATGACTACATCAAGCTTCTGACTCTACAAATTTGTTGCTTGTGTTTCGGATTATTTTGTGCTCAATAGAAATTAATGGTAAATAATGTATTGTTATTTTAGAGTAACTTCTATTGTAAATAAGATTAGAATGTGTTTATACACACTTCTACATTAAAGTGGATGCTACCATGATTACGGATAATCCTAATCGAATCGTGAATAATGATGACTGAGAAAGTTAGACGCACGTGTCACTGACCCAATACTTTCGGAGCTCACTTTATATTAAACCCCCTATGGTCCTTTGAGACCCCTCTTTCAAAGTAACTGGTATCTCTTCCCTAATTATGGAATAGCCATGGGAGTCAAAATAATGGACAGCTGGGCATTTTTCTACATGACCCTAAGCATGATGGGATGTTAATTGTTTAACTAAGGAATCACACCTGTGTGGAAGCACCTGTTTTCAAATGACTTTGTAGCCCTCATTTGCATTTAATAAAAAGTGTTTCCTTTATTTTGGCAGTTACCTGTAGGTTGTAATCTCATTGATCAACGGCTCACCCAAATATTACCCAATTGTCCACGTTGAAATTACATGGTGTGCCCAGTGGGTAATCACCCCAAGAAAAGGAACTTACATTTTGTATGTTTATCATGCTTTTCCCCCCTCCTCGCAGATATTTTGAGGTTATATTTTGAGGTTCGTAACCAAGATGTCTCTGAAGGTTCACACCAGCAATGTCACCAACAAGAATGACCCCAAGTCAATCAACTCACGCGTGTTCATCGGTAACCTCAACACAGCCGTGGTGAAGAAGTCGGATGTGGAGAGTATTTTCTTGAAATATGGCCGTGTGCTGGGCTGCTCTGTGCACAAGGGCTACGCCTTTGTCCAGTACGCCAGCGAGACGCATGCCCGTGGGTCTGTTATAGGGGAGAATGGACGAGTGCTGGCGGGACAGACTCTGGGTGAGTCCTACTTGGGTTCGTCATCTCAATAGTGAATACTAGGGTCATGTTTTTGTTTCAGATGTAGCAAGTGTTACCATTACATTTCAGTGTAATGATGATGAGAATGTCATGATAATAACAGATCAGCATATGTTAACCAACACTGTAGAGGGATAATTAATAAAATAGTTTACCCTAAAATCAAAGTGTGTCAGAAGTTTTCAGACCTTAAAAGTGATCTGAAGTCGATTTGAACATATTTCACGGCATCTGTTATTTAGAAATCTGCAGGTCCCAATTGCACATGAATGGTAAAGATTGGCACCATCTAACATACACAACAAATGCCGTGGAACTCAGCTTTTGGCATACAGTACCAGTCAAAAGTTTGGACACACCTAATCATTCAAGGGTTTTCCTTTATTTTTTTGTAGAATAATAGTGAAGACCTCAAAACTATGAAATAACACATGGAATCATGTAGTAACCAAAATATTTAGATTTGTCAAACAAATCAAAATATATTTTAGATTCTTCAAAGTATCCACTCTTCGCATTCTCTCAACCAGCTTCATGAGGAATGCTTTTCCAACAGTCTTGAAGGAGTTCCCACATTTGCTGAGCACCTGTTGGCTGCTTTTCCTTCACTCTGAGGCCCAACTCATCCCAAACCATCTCAATTGTGTTGGGGTCGGGGGATTGTGGAAGGCAGGTCATCTGATGCAGCACTTAATCACTCTCCTTGGTCAAATAGCCCTTACACAGCCTGGAGGTGTGTTTTGGGTCATTGTCCTGTTGAAAAACAAATGATAGTGGGACTAAGTGCAAACCAGATGGGATAGCGTATCTCTGCAGAATGCTGTGGTAGCCATGCTGGTTAAGTGTGCTGACAGTGTCACCAGCAAAGCACCATCACACCACCTCCTCCATGCTTTACGGTGGGAACCACACATGCGGAGATCAATCAAGTAAACACTCTTGACCTTATGGTACAGTATGTACCCCATGTAGAATCCAGCAGTCATGGCTATACGGGTTGGCCCTGTTTTATTTTGGTTTTGCATAATGTGTAAAAATACTATAAAGTACTACTTAAGTTGTTTTTTGGGGGGTATCTGTACTTTACTATTTATATTTTTGAAAACTTTTACTTCGCTACATTCCTAAAGAAAATTATATACTTTTTACTCCATACATTTTCCATTACACCCAAAAGTACTCAGTACATTTTGAATGCTTAGCAGGACAGGAAAATTGTCTAATTCACACACTTATCAAGAGAACAATCCTGGTCATCCCTACTGCCTCTGATCTGGTAGACTCACTAAACACATGCTTTGTTTTTAAATGATTTCTGAATGTTGGACCATGCCCCAGGCTATCCGTTTAAAAAATAATAATAATACCATTTGGTTTGCTTTATATTAGGAATTTTAAATGATTTATACTTTTACTTTTGATACTTCAGTATATTTTAGAAATTACATTTACGTTTGATACTTAAGTATATTTAAAACCAAAAACGTTTAGACTTTTACTGAAGTAGTATTTTACTGGGTGACTTTCACTTTTAATTGAGTCATTTTCTATTAAGGTATCTTTTACTTTTACCCAAGTATGACAATTGGGTACTTTTCCACCACTGTGTGCCTCTGGGAGAGAGGAGAGAGACCTGCGTATCTGAACCACTCTTACAGCACTCCCTGTAGTCCTTATCAGGCCTTTGAAGAGTGGTGCTTGTTATCAAAACATTCATCTCAATGGAACTCAGAGATTAACCTGCACTGCACTGAGCATCATTCAACACCCTTTTACTGGTCATCTGGTACAGCTTCATCCCCCATTACACAGAGCCCTAACTGGACTCTGTCAGGGAACTAGAGCCCTAAGGGCATTTTCCTATATGGGCGATTCTACAGAAGTGTGCAAATTGCACCCCCCCTTAAAACACATTCCAAACATATATCATTATGTAAATAAATGTCCTGTTCTAATTCAGTCCAAGGCAATAAGTAGTTAAATTAATATAGTACACAGTCACCGTTTATACACCCATTTCTGTTGAGGTGGCTGTCCTAAACCCTGACTCCTAAACTTTGACTCCTGTATTTTTTACCAATATTATTTCAAGAGCAAATCTTTTTCTAATATTACATTGAAATATACTAATCTAATTAGTAGTTGTTTATTTTTAAACATCGACCTCAAAAGAATGCTGTACCATCTTTTGATGTACACCACGGAAACACACACTAAAAGACTGTAGAATGGGCCTCCCGAGTGGCGCAGCGGTCTAAGGCACTGCTTCACAGTGTTACAGCATCACTATAGACAAGGGTTCGATCCTGGCCGGGACAGGGAGTCACAACCGGCCGGGACCGGGAGTCGCGCGATTGGCCCAGTGTTGTCTGGGTTAGGGGAGAGTTTGGGGGGCTTTACTTGGCTCATCGTGCTCTAGTGACTCCTTGTGGCGGGCCGGGTGCCTGCAGGCTGACTTCAGTCGTCAGTTGAATGGTGTTTCCTCTGACACATTTGACCGGCTGGCTTCCGGGTTAAGCGAGCAGGTGTTAAGAAGTGTGGTTTGGCAGGTCATGTTTCGGAGGACACATGACTCGACCTTCACCTCTCCCGAGCCCGTTGGAGAGTTGCACTGATGAGACAAAAAAAATTATTACAAAAAATAGACTGTAGAATGAATGTGCCTTAAGCCACACCCCTACAAATATCACCAGGTGATGGAATTGCACCCCTCTCCAGCATTGCCGCATGGTGTGTAGCAAGTTGGTAAATCTTCATGTATTTTTAAGAAGTGTCACTACGAAACACCTAATATGTAAAGTACGCTTTTGGGACTAAAATATGTTTTGCTGGGGTGTACATCTGGCCAAATGAAAAAGAGCCAGCCATATGTTAGCTATGGGGATTCTTTAAAGTCCAAACAGAAACGATCACAACCAAAACAATTGACACGAATATATATGAGGCCTCATCTTTGTTTCTGGCTATCATGGCGTCTGTTACAGGACAGGCAGCGCCATTTTAAAGTTGCATGCTCTACCAACTGAGCTACAAAGGACCACCATGTGGGTAGAGGACAAGGGCACACTTCAGGAAAAAGTATAGTATTGAGATGCATAGCCAGCAGGGTGGCTCCAACCCTCCAAGAGTCCAAAAATGTACATCCATTTGGCCACTACATAGAGATCTATAATGTGCTATACTGTAATGTACTTTACTGTACTGTTGTCTACTGCACTGTCCTGTACTGTGCTCGAGTTTACTCTACTTGAGTTTTTTACAATTGAAGAAAGGGCCCATGGCCTCTTGATCAAGTGGTCTTAGTCTTGAGACCACTCAAGACCACAAATTCAGTCTTTAACTTGTCATGGTCTCAACCACAGAGTTAGAGAGATCATCATTATGGCGCTGCCCGTAGTCAGTTCTTATTTTGTTGTTTGATTAATGCATACATCTTATTTTGGTGTGTTTTATTAATGCATACAACTTATTTTGGTGTGTTTTATTAATGCATACATCTTATTTTGGTGAGTTAATGACACCTGCAGTACTGGAGTCATGAACCAATTTGTGTCATTAATTTATTGTGGCCACTAGATGGGGGGTGTTAAAGTAATTTACAAACCATAGCATCCAATTTGAAGACAATGCTCTGATCATTGGCTGATTACTCCCAACCCATAGGAATCATGACCCAGCTGACTACTTTAGAATGGTGGAAGCCTTCAATGGCAATGTCCATGCTAAAATATGTTACATAGAGGTTGAGTCCTCTATCCATCTCTATGGTCTCATCTCACTGGGTCGGGATCTTGGGACCAATGTCCTTGTATAAATATTGGTCCTGGATATTACCTTAGTATTTGGTTTACAAAGCATAGGCAACCCAATTTTGAAGAAGACAATGACTGATCATTGGCTGATCACTCACAACCCATAGGAATCCCCACCCAGTAGACTACTTTTAAATGGTGGAAGTCCTCAAAGGCAATGTGTATACTAGAAAAAAAGTCCTCCATTTATCTCTGATTGAAACTGAAACGCCTGTTATTTTGCCAAAATATAGGTAATATGATCATTTTAACATCTAACAACATGATTGAATTACTTATGCATCTAATTAATTAACAAGTTTCAGATTCATACAATCAACGTTGAACATTTTACAGAGAACAATAGAGATTATATTACTCAATTAATTTTAAAGGTTTTAAAAAGCAGTTTAAAAATCTTCAGGGGTCCTGTGTGGCTCAGTTAGTAGAGCATGGTGTTTGCAATGCTAGGGTTGTGGGTTCAATGTCCATGGGCGACCACTGAGAGAACTGTATGCACTCACTACTGTAAGATGCTCTGGATAAAAGCGTCTGCTAAATGACTGTAAATGTAAAACATATACACTTACTGACACACGCCTTTTATAGGCGACGCACACACCTACTCATAAGCACACGCTCACACATAAACACACCTTTATTTAAACGGGGGGGGGGGGGGGGGGGGGGGGGGAGAAATACACACAGCTCTTTCACGTCACGGTCAAGTTAACAAGCTTTCAGTGTGGAGCGATGCCCTAGCATACTCCTCACTGCCTCAGCCCTAAGCCCCCACAGTGGGCGTGCCCAGAGAACACAATCAGGAGGCCTGGTGCTCAAACTGGAGGTGACAGTGACAGCTAAGACTTAGAGCACTGATGCTAGCATTAGCTACAGTGCCTTCAGAAAGTATTCATATCCCTGACTTATTCCACATTTTGTTGTTACAGCCTGAATTTAAAATGTATTAAGTATATTTTGTTTCTCACCCATGATCTACACACAATACATCATAATGACAAAGTGAACACGTTTAAAACATTTTTTTTGCACATTTATTGAAAATGAAATGCAGAAATGGCTCATTCCCATAAATAAGTATTAACATATGTATACATGTTAATCACCTTAAACAACGATTACAGCTGTGAGTCCTTCTGGGTAAGTCTTTAAGAGCTTTGCATACCGGGATTGAACAATGTTTACACATTACTATGAAAAATATTATTCAAGCTCTGTCAAGTTGGTTGTTGATCATTGCTAGACAGCCAAGTCTTGCCATAGATGTTTAAGCCAATTTTAAACTGTAACTAGTCCACTCAGGAACATTCAATGTCATCTTGGTAAGCAACTCCAGTGTATTTTAGGTTCTTGTTTTGCTGAAAGGTGAATTTGTCTCCCAGTGGTGGAAAGCAGACCGAACCAGGTTTTCCCCTAGGATTTTGCCTGTGCTTAGCTCTATTCCATTTTTTTTTTTTTAAATCCAAATAAACTCTGTAGTCCTTGCCGATAACAAGCATATCCATAACATGATGCAGCCACAAACATGCTTCAAAATATGAACAGTGGTACTACAGTAGGTGATGTGTTGGATTTGAAATAGGAAGAGTGGTACTAGGTGATGTGTTGTGTTGGCTTTGCCCCGAACATAACACTTTGTTTTCAGGACGTAAAGTTAAATTCTTTGCAACCTTTTTGGCAGTTTTACTTTAGTGTCTTATTGCAAACAGGATATATAATTTTTTATATTTTACATTTACATTTAAGTCATTTAGCAGACGCTCTTATCCAGAGCGACTTACAAATTGGTGCATTCACCTTATAATATCCAGTGGAACAACCACTTTACAATAGTGCATCTAAATCTTTTACGGGGGGGTTAGAAGGATTACTTTATCCTATCCCAAGGAATACCTTTTATTCTCTACAAGCTTCCTTTTTTCACTGTCATTTGGGTTAGTATTGTGAGTACTACAATGTTGTTGCTCCATCCCATTAAACTGTTTTAAAGTCACCATTGGTCTCATGGTGAAATCCCTGACCAGTTTCCTTCCTCTCCGGCAACTGAGTTAGGAAGGATGCCTGTACAGTGCATTCGGAAAGTATTCAGACCCCTTAACTTTTTCCACATTTTGTTACATTACAGCCTTATTCTAAAATTGATTACATTCGATTTTTCCCTCATCAATCTACACACAATACCCAATAATAACAAAGCAAAAACAGGTTTTTAGAAATGTTTGCAAATGTATTAAAAATAAAAACAGATACCTTATTTACATAAGTATTCAGACCCTTAGTTATGAGACTCGAAATTGAGCTCAGGTGCATCCTGTTTCCATTGATCATCCTTGACATGTTTCTACAAGTTGATTGGAGTCCACCTGTTGTAAATTCAATTGATTGGACATGATTTGGAAAGGCACACCTCTCTATATAAGGTCCCACATTTGACAGTGCATGTCAGAGCAAAAACTAAGCCATGAGGTTGAAGGAATTGTGGGAAAGGGCACCAAAACATTTCTGCAGCATTGAAGGTCCCAGTGGCCTCCATCATTCTTAAATGGAAGAAGGTTGGAACCACCAAGACTCTTCCTAGAGCTGACCGCCCGGCCAAACTGAGCAATCAGGGGAGAAGGGCCTTGGTCAGGGAGGTGACCAAGAACCCGACGGTCACTCTGACAGAGCTCCACTGTTCCTCTGTAGAGATGGGAGAACCTTGCAGAAGGACAACCATCTCTGCAGCACTCCACCAATTAGGCTTTTATGGTAGAGTGGCCAGACAAAAGCCAATCCTCAGTAAAAGGCATAAGACAGCCTGCTTGGAGTTTGCCAAAAGGGACCTAAAGACTGACCATGAGAAACAAGATTCTCTGGTCTGATGAAACCAAGATTGAACTCTTTGGCCTGAATGCCAAGCGTCATGTCTTGAGGAAACCTGGCAGCATCCCAAAGGTGAAACATGGTGGTGGCAGCATCATGCTGTGGGGATGTTTTTCAACAGCAGGGACTGGGAGACTGGTCAGGATTGAGGAAAAGATTAATGGAGCAAAGTACAGAGATATCCTTGATGATAAACCGGTTCCTGTGCACTCTGGACCTCAGATTGTGCTGAAGGTTCACCTTCCAACAGGACAATGACCCTAAGTACACAGCCTAGACAAAGTAGGAGTGGCTTCGGGACAGGTCTCCGAATGTCCTTGAGTGGCCCAGCCAGAGCCCAGACTAGAACCCGATCCAACATCTCGGCAGAGACCTAAAAATGGCTGTGCAGCAACGCTCCCCATCCAACTGTAACAGTGTAGCTTCCGTCCTTCTCCTCGCCTCTACCTGGGCTCTGCACACATCAACAACTACCTCCCACAAAGCATCGTTACCCATCGCTCCACAAAAGCCACGGCCCTTGCAGAGCAAGGGGAACAACTACTTCAAGGTCTCAGAGTGAGTGACGTCACCAATTGAAATGCTATTAGCATGCACCCCGCTAACTAGCTAGCCATTTGACATCGGTTACACTCACCCCCTTTTCACTTCCTCCTTTTCCGCAGCAACCAGTGATCCGGGTCAACAGCATCAATGCAACCGTATAGCTTCCATCCCTCTCCTCGCCCCTACCTGGGCTTGAACCAGGGACCCTCTGCACACATCAACTGCCGCCACCCTCGAAGCATCATTACCCATCGCTCCACAAAAGCCGCGGCCCTTGCAGAGCAAGGGGAACAACTACTTCAAGGTCTCAGAGCGAGTGACGTCACCGATTGAAACGCTATTAGCGCGCACACCGTTAACTAGCTAGCAATTTCACATCAGTTACACAACCTTATAGAGCTTTAGAGGATCTGCAGAGGAGAATGGGAGAAATTCCTCAAATACAGGTGTGCCAAGCTTGTAGCGTCATATCCAAGAAGACTCGAGGCTGTAATCGCTGCCAAAGTGCTTCTTCAAAGTACTGAGTAAAGAGTCTGAATATTTATGTAAATTTAATATATTTCAGTCTTTTTTTATAAAATGTCCTAAAATTTCTTAACCTGTTTTTGCTTTGTCATTATGGAGTATTTAATCACTTTTTAGAATAAGGCTGTAAGGTCACAAAATTCAAGAGGTCTGAATACTTCCCGAATACACTATATTTGAAGTGACTTGGAGTACAGATACACCGTCCAAAGTGTAATTAATAACTTCACTGTGCTCAAAGGGATAGTTCATTTTTACCCATCTACCAGTAGGTGCCCTTTGAGAGGCATTGGAAAACCTCCCTGGTCTTTGTGGTTGAATCTGTGTGTGAAATTCATTGCTTGACTGACAGATAATTGTATATGTTGGGAACCGAGCTGAGGTAGTCATTAAAAAAATAATGTTGTTAAAACACTATTGCACACAGAGTCCATGCAAGTTATGTGGCTTGTTAAGCAAATGTTCACTCCTGAACTTAAATAGGCTTGCCATAACAAAGGGGTTGAATACTTTGACTTTAAGACATTTCAGCTTTTCATTTTAAATTCATTTGTAAAAATGTGTCTACATACATAATTCCACTTTGACATTATGGGGTATTATGTGTAAGCCAGTGACACATCTAAATTTAACGTATTTTAAATTCAGGCTGTAACATAACAAAATGTGGATAAAGAGAATACTTTCAGAAGGCAGAGGGGCAGAGAGAGGCGTATCATGGTTTAACACCTCCCTCTGGTGGAGATGGTAGGTCTGCACAAACATTAGGGTTGTTGTCAGGCTTCCATTTTGCCCTGTTGTGGCTAGGCACTGGACAGATCTAGAATCAGCTTCCCTTCCCCTATGGGCTCCCTTTTGTGTTATGGCTAGGTTCAATGCAGCGATCAAAGGGTGTGGTCCAGATATTCTTGTTATGTAGTGTGTTTCCTTTGGGCCCTTTATGTTGATTCACCTTTACCTGACCCCCAAATGTCAGACATAATACTGCAGCAGTAACACCTGTAGCAGAAACCTCATATCCTTCTCATATTGTCTGTTTGATGTAATATTAAGTATTGTAATATTAAAGTTCACCCAAATTACAAAATGACATATTGGTTTCTGTAAGCAGTCTATGGACAAGGTATGACAAACAAACTCAAAGCATGGATTGCTATCTGACAACTGTCTCCAAAAGCTAATATCAGGGCTTGTATTGGATTTGTTCGACAAATGCTAAAAAAAAAAAAAAAAAGCAGCATTTGGAGACCGTGTCCAGGTAAACAAAACCACTGCTTTGTCTTATGTCGTCCATAGACTGCTTACAGGGTAAGGAAACCCATATTTAGTTCACCGAAATTGCAAAATTGTCTCTTTAATAACAGATGATAAGGGTGATGGTATACATCACCCTTATCTGGTATTAAAGAAATCATTTTGCAATTTCGGTGAACTAAATATGGGTTTCCTTGCCCTGTCTGAATATTTACGTAAATGTAATATTTCAGTCTTTTTTTATACATGTGCTAAAATTAGTTAACCTGTTTTTTCTTTGTCATTATGGGGTATTTAATCACTTTTTAGAATAAAGCTGTTACGTAACAAAATTCAAGAGGTCTGAATACTTTCCAAATGCACTGTATATTTTAAGTGAAGTGAGCTTTAGATAATTGAGAGATTGATACAAAATTAATCTCTCTTTCTCTGTAACACCCCCTTTCTCCACTCCTCCTCAGATATCAACATGGCGGGAGAGCCCATGCCCAACAGACCCAGAGGGCAAGGTTGATATAGATGAGACTTGTGACACTTTCCCCTTTTTACTCAATTTCTCTAAATTTCTCTAACATTCGTTGTTCTTCCTCAGACATCAACATGGCGGGTGAGCCCAAGCCCAACAGACCCAAAGGACTGAAGAGGTCTGCCGCTGGTCTCTACAGGTACATAGGAGAACCATTTTGGGTTCCATGTAGAACCCTCTGTGGAAAGTGTTCTACATGAACCCAAAACAGAACCAACAAGTGTTCTTGTCCGAGTGTACTCTATAAGGTGTAAAGCGTAAATCATGTGCACAGACGCAGAGCCGCAATAGTCCAGCATTCTGTTGTGACATAGCTATGTGGCTCTGCATACCTCCCCACAATTCCCAACCAATGCAGCTCTATTCATTTGAATGTGTTGACAGTTTGAGAAATTGCTTGAGCTGCGCTGAGAATTTGAAATGTATGAAAGCCAACGGTTCAATATTCTAGAACACTGCTGTACGTATGCATCCACATTTGGACTATTAAGGCTTCATGGAAATAAGGGGGGAATAAGGGGTCAATCTCAAGTCTCAATAGTTGCTGATAATTCTTTACTCATTTCCTATCCTTCCTCTACACCAATCTGATAGAACTTGATAGTGGGATTTTTGCCTTACTGCTTTGACCTGTTTTTTTTCTGAGGTCAGTGCACATGAGGGAGAGGAATTTGGGAACTAAGGAGATTATTGATGCTCATTGTCATTCCAGAACATTATAATGTTGTCTAGATATTTTGTTTGTTTCTTTCAGTGGCTATCACTTTGATAATGACTACTACAGAGATGAATTCTATGACAGGTGAGTGGATTACACCTGTAAATACACTTTCGGTGTAACTCTACATTGCACATCATCCAGCAATGAGAAAGAGAGAATCATTTTGCAATGGCAAACATTCACAGTAAAGTAAATAAAGAGATCATATTCTTTCATCGGTGACAATCGTTTTGCAATCTCCCAAAAAGTCAGTCAGTGATGGCATTTTAATGCAGTCATACAGACACAAGTAATTTATTTTGTGAGGGTGCAAACCATTAATGTCATTGATCAAAGACTATAAACTATATATTTACTTTCATGGGACTTTTTTTCTGAGCAGTGGAAGATGTTGTTGCCTTTTATTCTCAACTCATCATTACTGAAAGATGTCAAAACTTGTTCCCATAAGTAACGCTCACCCAGCTGTTAAGTCAAGCTTTTGTTTCACAACACGGCCTGTGCTGAGCAAACTTTGGCAGTGTCCGCCTCCTCTCTTGGCCGTCCCCATTTCAGTGGCTATAGAATCCCCGCTGTTGCTCTCCGCTGGATGCCTGTGTTCGCAGATGTCTGAACATAATATCCAGATGAGGAACACATTTCAGCCATCCAGAGGAGTTTATTTATACCCTCTCTGTGATGTCCAAATCTGAGTTACGGCTGTCAGAGGCTGCCTTTGACTGGGATCAATATATTACAGAGAGATACACCCAATAATTTAATCGCCCTTCTGCTTTCAACTGATCTTCAAAACCCCTAGTCTTCATGGAGCCGCTGACGCAACCAACGAACTTGCTCTCTGTCTGGACGGCAGATATCGCTTTGAAGCCGAGGCAATAGCCTCAGCCTCTTACTTTATTTCATTCACAACACACCAGAGAAAGCTCATCGCAGAATAGTTTCCTCTAAATCCTTTTGAGGTAGGTTTATTTTTTCTAGTGAACAATGGACATACATACCCCTTAAAGGCAATATAATTATCTCAAACTCCATAAGATGTATTCAACACCCCCAGTCCATGGTACTGTAGATACGTGTAAGAAGGTAGTGCTTTACCTCAGTTGTCCCTTTCAATGTTTCAGGCATGTCAATACCTTTTTAACCCCCTAGAGTCGACTGGTGCATCAATCTAGGTAACATGATAAAAAAATTCCCCAACAAAATCCGTCAGTCAAGCTAGAGATTATTTTGCATTGAATGCGTCTCAATCCACCTTATCCGCCAATGTTGCACTTCCGCATCTATGGTGAAAGATGGCAGAGCTATAGCGGTGTTTGTCGTACCATGAGACATCCCGAAAATCGGTCTTTCTCACGAAAACGCCTGTAGCGTCCGAACAGTTTGACCTAACTATTATGGAAATGGGAGACTCTCACGAACACCATGGTGGTCTCTGCTTTGCTTTACGAACTTCACAGGTGTCAGGGGACTTGTCTGAAGTCGGTACCGTCAATGTGCCAACTTCTGTTTGTAGCGTCCAAACCATTTGAGCTAAACTAATGTGAACCAAATGTGGAAAGGGAAGTTTCTCAAAACATGAAGGTGTTCTCTGTTTGGCGTTATGACCGTCACAAGTGTCACGGAACCCGTCTGAAGGTAACCGCTACCAGTTTTTTTTTTAAATGAATGGAAGTATGAAGGTAGTTTTGTGCCTACCCAAAAAAGGGATGAAATACATGCAAAAAACCAAATCTATTTACATTTCCTGAGCTTTCTTATATCTCGGAGATATAGGACAAACACTTCAAAACCTTGTTTTTCATTTCTTGACTATCTTTTTTGCCATTTATGAATGTGTTATTCAATGTGTTTCTCTGGTCTGTAGTAAAGGCCAAATTCAATATTTTATCAAATAATTGTAAAATATTTTTGAGATACATAACGGAATTGTAAATCAAATTACCCCCAACGGCTTAAATTTTTAAGAATTAAGGACTATTACCTCTGTACTGTCATAACGCAATACAGAAATGTACATTTTAAATATCCATCCACCAAAGGCTGTGTACCCTCTCTCTTTCCCTCTGTAGGTTGTTTGAGTACAGGAGCAGAGTGTCGCCAGTGCCTCGCATAGTGCCAGTTAAGTGGCCTCACATGGCCATGCCCCTGGTGCATCAGGTCAAGTATTTACCCTCCAAGCTGTTGGCACGCTCATCACTCCTCCCTAGCAGCCCCAAGCAGAAGTGTAAGTTCCTGCAGGTGCTTTATATCAACAATTAACCCAATAAGATGTCTTCAAGCAAAGCTCTGAACTAAAATGGCTCGGTTGAACTTGAACGGATCCATAGCAATCTCTTTTCATCTACAATTTTATATTTGCTTTTAAACAGTAAATTCTAAGATGAATGGATATCATTTGTTGGGACGAGTACATGTTATTGTTTTGAGCAATCGCGCTTTGCAGTGTTGTTACCATTTACAGCAATCTTCTCTTGATACGGTTCCATGCTGCAATGAATGTGTGGGTGGATCTCAAACTTAAAATGGCTCTTCTTTGCTGTCCCCCCTCTCTCTCTCTTTATATCTCTATTCTGGTGTTGTCTGTTACGGTGAGCTCAGCGGTAAAATCCAACGAGCTACAGGTAATCAAATCAGAGCTGACTCAGATCAAGTTCAACATTGATGCGCTGCTCGGCCGACTGGAACAGATCACAGAAGACAAACACTTTGCCGCGGGTGAGTTCCATCTCCATCAGTCCACAAGAAATATATAAAATATAACTCTACAACCTTAGAGAGCCCTCTTTACCAGGGTGGAGTCAACAAAAGGTAAAACAATTGTGCAAACACCTGTACAGGAGGATAGAGAAAGTAGGGTAGAGAACTCAATTGAACCCCCAACACTGAAAAATGGTAGGTCCTTGCAGCCAAATGGAACTTGAAGTGTGAGTTGAGTACAGTTTAATACAGCTTAATCAACCAAAAAAAACTAAAAAGGGCCAAGATAGGCCCAATATAAACTCTTACAGAAGCAGCCAAGAAAATCAGACTGAGTCAATAACCTTAATTAATTTGTGTTATTATTACAAGGCTGCCTCTGGTATGCAGATTGTATAGTTTCCCACCCTCCCCTAATGGCCAATGTCCAGTAGGTGGCAGAATGACACAATCAGCCATTGATTATCTCCTTGGTTTGACCAAAGAAGAAAATCAAATTCTCTTGTATCCTGGTCACAGACTCTACTTTAATGCACCAACAGCCCCCACATTATTTTTCATATGATGTGAGACACCTTTATAAGCCCTTTTTCTAAATAAATTGACCCTCCACAGATCATATACTGTTAACAGTGAGGGTCAAACACTGTAAAGGTGCTGAGTCAGCGAGGCCCTGGTCTGCATCCCAAATGGCACCCTATAAGGCACTACTTTTGACCAGAGCCCATTGGAAATAGGGTGCCATTTGGGACGAAGACTTGTTATATGAACTGTCATTCGCACTGGGTTTATGACCCTGTAGGCTGTGCCAGCTGTACTCCTCTCTTTCTCTCTCAAACACACACACAGGTCATAAATTCAGTGCTCCACTGTCTTTGACCAGGCGTGGCCTCTAACCAGAGATTTAGGATCAGTATTCCCTTCCTAAGTTTAGAAGCCAAACCGTATCGATGTGAAACACAACTAACCTTGGATCAGTTGTTTAGGGATTTACTTCACAGAGCAGCTCTAAGTCCTAACTAATCATATGTATGTTTGTCAGTTATTAATCTGCTGCGTGTACCATACTTTTGGTTTTCAAGTAGACTTGTCAATGATGTGTCTGGGCAAATAGTACCTAGTTGAAGTGTTTTATTGAGAGCAGATGCAATACCTCAAGCATTTTTGGGACCCATTAAATCACATTGCGAAACAGTGGAGAAAACATACCAGAAACAGATTTTTGTTCACTTGACTCACTGGTTTCATGACTTTAGCACATGAAATGTTTAATGTACAACCTACAAAAGTGGCCCCAGAGGTTAAGGCGCATGTGGGAAGTGAGAAGGTCTGTGGGTAACAAAATGTTCAATTCACCCAGACACAAAAAAAGATCCACAAGAAAAGGTTTTGACTGGCTTCTGGTTTTCTAGAATGGCTTTACTTTCTCAGGCGTACTAATTGAAATACACGTTTCAATGTCTCACTACGGAATTTGCTCAGCATATCTTTGACGGCTCGAAGAACCAATCGCACATCATCTGTTGGAGGCAGACCAGTTGAGTGAGCGAATGAGGTGAGCCCCTCGCCTCCTTATAAGGCGCCACTACCCCCTCCGCTGGTCATTTTCACCTCTTCCTTGTGGAAGAGATCACTACTCTCCTGAAGCTCTCAACAAAACGGCTAGCATTCCTACCTGCACATACAGTTGCATAAGAAAGATAACTCAGAAACGAGTTGCCTACCTGCCCAGACAGTAGTATGGCAAGCTCCATTCTCTCATTTAGTTCAACCTATGTTCATGCGTTTGATTTGACTGACCAGTTTAGCCTCACGGCATTACGGTCATGGGAGACTTTAAACCGAAGTCGAACAACGCACCCGTCGCCTAACACTGTGCTAGTTATAGCTTACCAAAACGAGGCGCTTGCTAACTAGCTAATGCCTACACTAGCCTCACGGCTATAGCGTTCATACACTGTGCTCACTTCAGCTATCCAAACCGCTCGCTGTTGTGAGGCCGGTTGGACGTGCTGCTATGGTAGAGAAATTAACATTAAATTCTCTGGTAACAGCTCTATAGGATATTCCTGCAGTCAGCATGCCAATTGCACGCTCCCTTGAAACATCTGTGGCATTGTATTGTGTGACAACTGCACATTTTAGTGGCCTTTTAATGTCCCCAGCACCAGGTGCACCTGTGTAATGGTCATGCTGTTTGATCAGCTTCTTGATATGCCACACTTGTCAGGTGGATGGATTATCTTGGCAAAGGAGAAATGCTCACTAACAGGGATGTAAACAAATTTGTGCAAGATTTGAGAAGCTTTTTGTGCGTATAGATTTCTGGCATCTTTTATTTCAGCTCATGAAGCCAACACTTTACATGTTACATTTATATGTTTGTTCAGTATATAACTCTTTGTCCCCTTGAAACTAGGGGCACAGGGCCATGTTAATTCGATAAAAGTGGCTCTGATGCCACCAGAGGGTGCCACCACACTACCTCAGGTGAGCGCAAATCACCAGCTCTTTTTCATAGCAGAGAATTAACACGCTGTCACAGTTACTGCCTAAGTGCTGTCTACTATTACAAGGGGATACAAAATTCAGTTTGCTATGAAATCACCCATTTTCTACTGGGTTGTATTATCAATACCCAACGACCACTCGCCAAGTCGTCACCATGCGGCAGAAGTGTGACATGCGTAAGAACAGAAGGCTAACACAGCTTTTATTAAACTTTGTGTTCTGGTGGAAGTCCATTCATTTCAATGGAATTCAATCTGCGACTCATCTGCTGTACTAGTATCCAGACCCCTTGACTTTTTCCACATTTTGTTACGTTACAGCCTTATTGTAAAATGTATTAAATTAATTGTTTTCCTCCTAAATCTACACACAATACCCCATAATTACAAAGCAAAACGTTTTGGAAAATTTTGTAAATGTATTAAAAAAAATTAACATACCATATTTACATAAGTAAATTCAGACCCTTTGCTATGAGACTCGAAATTGAGCTCAGGTGCATCCTGTTTCCATTGATCGTCCCTGACGTTTCTACAACTTGATTTGAGTCCACTTGTGGTAAATTCAATTGATTGAACATGATTTGGAAAGGCACACCTGTCTATAAGGTCCCACAGTTGACAGTGCAGTCGGAGCAGCCAAAAAGCACATGGAATCGGATATTTCAAGGCACATTTCAAACCACCTTTGTAGGTGGTTTGAAATCAGTTACAAATCTGATTCCTGGGCATACGACTTAAATCTGATTTATTTGCACTCAAGTGTTTTTTTTATACTTTTATTTGGCATGTGTTGTTGCTTGCTAGCTACTCTGTTGACAGTTTGACAAGAACATGACGTGGTAGCTAACTACCCCACATGACCAAAAGTATGTGGACAGCTGCTCATCAAACATCTCATTCTAAAATAATGGCCATTAATATGGAGTTGGTCCCCCCTTCGCTGCTATAACAGCCTCCAGTTTTCTGGGAAGGCTTTCCACTTGATGTTGGAACATTGCTGTGGGGACTTGCTTCCATTCAGCCACAAAAGCATTAGTGAGGTCGGGCACTGATTTTGGCCGATTAGGCCTGGCTCGCTGTCGGCATTCCAATTCATTCCAAAGGTGTTCGATTGGGTTGAAATCAGGGCTCTGTGCAGGGCAGTCAAGTTCTTCCAAACCGATCTTGACAAACCATTTCTGTAAGGACCCCCCTTTGTGCACAGGGGCATTGTCATGTTGAAACAGGAAAGGGCCTTCCCCAAACTGTTACCACAAAGTTGGAAGCAGAGAATCGTCTAAAATGTCATTGTATGCTGGTGCGTTAATATTTCCCTTCACTGGAACTAAAGGGGCCGAGCCCAAACCATGAAAAACAGCCCCAGCCATTATTCCTCTTCCACCAAACTTTACAGTTGGCAATATGCATTGGGGCAAGTAGTATTCTCCTGGCATCTGCCAAACCCAGATTCATCTGTCAGACTGCCAGATGGTGAAGTGTGATTCATCACTCCAGAGAACGCGTTTCCACTGCTCCAGAGTCCAATGACGGTGAGCTTTACACCACTCCAGCCGACACTTGGCATTGCGCATGGTGATCTTAGGCTTGTGTGCGGCTGCTCAACCATGGAAACCCATTTCATTAAGCTCCCAACGAACAGTTATTGTGCTGACGGTGCTTCCAGAGGCAGTTTGGAACTCTGAAGTGAGTGTTGCAACTAAGGACAGACGATTTTTATGCGCTACGTGCTTCAGCACTCAGCGGTCCCGTTCTGTGAGCTTGTGTATCCTACCACTTCACGGCTGAGCCATTGTTGCTCCTAGACGTTTCCACTTCACAATAACAGCACTTACAGTTGACCAGTGCAGCTCTAGCAGGGCAGAAATTTGTCAAACTGACCTGTTGGAAAGGTGGCATCCTATGACGGTGTCACGTTGAATGTCACTAAGCTCTTCAGTAAGGCCATTCTACTGCCAATGTTTGTCTATGGAGATTGCATGTCTATATACCCTATGAACTTGTGGAGATTTCAGACGATTTGACGGGTGTAAGCAATATGATAATAGGTTCACCTTGTCCCCCTAGATAGAAGTTACACCATATTCCTTATACCAATTATATCGTATCAGATCTCCACCAGTGTATAGGGTGTAGGGCAGGGTTCTTAATGTTTTGAAAACCCTTTTTCAGAACAGCCTCAATTTTGTCAGGCATGGACTCTACAAGGTTTTGAGTGTTCTACAGGGATGCTGGCCCATGTTGACTCCACTGCTTCCGGCAGTTGTGTCAAATTGGCTTGATGTCCTTTGGGGGGTGGACCATTCTTTACACACACAGAAACCCAGCAACATTGAAGTTCTTGACAACAACAAAAAAGGGCTCCTTGCACCTACTACCTAGTTAAATAAAATACTACCATACCCCATTCAAAGGCATATAAATATTTTGTCTTGCCCATTCACCCTCTGAATGGCACAAATTCCAATTTGGCTCAAGGCAAAAAAAAAAAAAATCCTCCTATAACCTGTATCCTCCCCTTCATCTACACTGATTTGAAATGGATTTAAGAATTTACATCAATAAGGGATCATAGCTTTAACCTGGATTCACCTGGTCAGTCTGTCATGTAAAGAGCAGGTGTTCCTAATGTTTTGTACACTCAGTGTACAACACCTTGACTTTTCCACATTGTTGTTACAACTGGAATTAAACATCTATTAAATTGAGATTGTGGGTCATTGGTCTACACACTACCAAATGTCAGTGGAATTATGTTTTAGAAATTCATTTAAAAAATGAAAATGTCTTGAGTCAATAAGTATGGACTCCCGATTGGTGCAGTGGTCTAAGGCACTGCATCGCAACGCTAGAGGCGTCACTACAGATCTGGGTTCGATCCCAGGCTGTGTCGCAGCCAACCGGGAGACCCATGAGGGTGGAGCATATTTGGCACGGCGTCGTCCGGGTTACGTGAGGGTTTGGCCGGCCTGGATGTCCTTGTCCCATCGTGCTCTAGCGACTCCTTGTGGTGGGTCGGGCGCATGCACGCTGACTTCGGTCACCAGTTGCATTGTTTCCTCCGACACATTGGTTGCCGCTGGCTTCCGGGTTAAGCGAACAGTGTGTCAAGAAGCAGTGCGACTTGGCAGGGTCGTGTTTCGGGGGACGCAAGGCTCTCAACCTTCACCTCTCCCGAGTCCATATGGGAGTTGCAGCAATAGGACAAGACTGTAACTACCAATTGGATATCACGAAAAAGGGATAAAAAGTACAAGGAAAATATATATCAGCAAAAATAGAAACAGCCCTTTTTCAGGACCCTGTCTTTCAAAGATAATTTGTAAAAATCAAAATAACTTCACAGATCTTCATTGTAAAGGGTTTAAACACTGTTTCCCATGCTTGTTCAATGAACCATAAACAATTAATGAACATGCACCTGTGGAACGGTCGTTAAGACACTAACAGCTTACAGACGGTAGGCAATTAAGGTCACAGTTATGAAAACGTAGGACACTAAAAAGGCCTTCCTACTGACTCTGAAAAACACCAAAAGAAAGATGCCCAGGGTCCCTGCTCAGCTGCGTGAACGTGCCTTAGACATGCTGCAAGGAAGCATGAGGACTGCAGATGTAGCCAAGGCAATAAATTGCAATGTCCATACTGTGAGACGCCTAAGACAGCGCTACAGGGAGACAGGATGGAGCGCTGATTGTCCTCACACTGGCGGACCACATGTAACAACACCTGCACAGGATCGGTACATTGGGAACATCACACCTGAGGGTTTGGTAGGTAAAATGGCGCTGGAAGAAATGGCAGCAGTTTTACGGGCGCCCAACCAATTGTGCCATTGTGGGGGTTTTTTGCGTTATTTGTCACTTATTTTGTACATAATGTTTCTGCTACCGTATCTTACGGCAAAAAAAGAGCTTCTGGATATCAGGACAGTGATCACTCACCTCGGATTAGACAAAGATTTTTTCGACAACAAAGACGACGCACAAGACATTCTCCAAACACCCAGCAGGGCCGACATCCCCGTTATTTGCAAGAGGAAGCGACGCAGGTACAGAGGACAAAGAGCCGGAAGCCTGGTCAGGACCCAGAGAAGGCAACTGGGAAAGCTGCCGTTACCGTCAATACTACTCGCCAACGTGCAATCATTGGACAGTAAATTAGACGAGATACGATCACGAATATCCTACCAACGGGACATCAAAAACTGTAATATCCTATGTTTCACGGAATCGTGGCTGAATGATGACATGGATATTCGGCTAGCGGGATATACGCTGCACCAATAAAATAAATCTGCCATTTCCAGCTACAATAGTCATTTACAACATTAACAATGTCTACACTGTATTTCTGATCAATTTGATGTTATTTTAATGGTCAAACATTTTTTGCTTTTCTTTGAAAAACAAGGACATTTAAGTGACACCAAACTTTTGAACGGTAGTGTAAAATATATATACACACACACCACATTTGAGAATAATAATGATATTCGTGTGTGTCAATGTATAAAATGTACAATTAAATGCTGCATCATAGAATGGCTGGTGAGTTTGAAAATGGCTTTTTTTTTGGTGTGACAGTGCAGTAAGTGGAGCTGGTGGTGGAACGAACTAGTTATCTGCTTCGATTCAGTCAGGATGCGATGCTGCAAAGGAATGACGTCAGAGGTGACTGAAAGGTGTTACCAGGTATGGGGTCTAGGGTGGTGGGTGGCTTGAAAGGTGCTTTGCGTCAGATGTCTGGTAGCTTGAGTGGTGCTCAGGGTCGGCATCAGGATGTTCTCCTGTGGACATAGGCTTTTCCCAGACGGCAACCTCAAGCGTTCCCCTGTCCTCTTCTAGCTGGGTGTTCTCATTAAATCAAACTGTATTGGTCACATACAAGTGTTTAGCAGATGTTGTCGCAAAATGCTTGTTTCTAGCTCCACCAGTGCAGTAATATCTAACAAGTAATATCTAGCAATTAAACAACATACATCATATACCAACATCCTCCTCTCCCTCTTCCTGTCATGTCTTGTCCCTGCACCTGGCTATCGTATTCCCACTTGTGGGATGTGATTTTACAATTGGGTCAATGAATGACATGATTGGGAAGAAACGGCAAGAACAGTGGTTGCTGGCTGCAGCCCCAGTCCTCTTTCTTTGCTTTTCTGCCTTTAGGTATCTGCATTTGGTTACTAAATATTTAATCTTCTACAAAGTGACCAAAAAATTAATTACCTTAAGCACTTCTCTCCATTTTTCACACACCAGAGCTTGTGGCTAGCTAGACTTGGCAACATGGCAAGCTAACATTAGGCCACATTTCTAGCCATCTTAATTTTATAGCCCCAACCTGGCATCTTAACGTGTGCTGCAACAAATTTCCATGCTGCATTTTTGGAATTCTGTTCATGGTATACATCAGAAGTTGTATTGAATATTGCAGGGTACACAGACAAAAGTATTCTCTATGTTATCTTGACTGTGAAGATGCGGAGCATGGATTTGCGACAATTGCGTCAAATTTACCGTAAGGCAATGTGTTGATGCAAGCCGTGTGCACGCGGCGTAAGCCTTAAACTTCTGTCTGCCCCACAGACCCGGGCCCTGTAAAGGGCAGCCCGTTGGTTCCTGCAGCTAATCATTCTAGCTTCACAGTGGGGAGGGGGCAACACGCTGGCTTTAGTGGACCTAAACCCCCGACAAACGCAGCAAACTGCCGATACCCAGGTTAGGGCCCTGAACCAGGGCAGACCTGGAGGAAAACCGTACTTTTCTGCAGCCGCAGCAATGTTCTGCCCTCCCAACCCCTCTTGGGGTAGAAGGCTCAGCCAACCTACAGCCTAGCCCTAAGCGGTAGAGGAGGATAGTGTGCAAAGCCTACGGCTTCCTTGCCCAACATGCGCTCTCTGGTTTAACGTGAGCCATTCTTCTCCGCCTCGCGGAGGCACATCTGCACAAAAAAACGAACACAAAAGGGACAAAAGTCAGCATGTCCGCTCTCCCTCTAGTCTCTTCTGACATGAGGAGCAGGATGACAGGTTGCCATCCTTCATGGCACTCTTCCCATGCCTTGGGGCATTTTGCCTCCAACTGTCTTGCACGCAAGCGAACACAGTAGAACAGGCTCCGTCAGCTGCTCTCTCACGCAAAGCCCTGCTCAGTGACATGCTTGGTCCAAGAGGATCAAGCATGTTTTGCAAGAAAAACACTATGCTCATATGCCTCAGACACATTACGAGGTATCCCAATTAACTAGGAGACACTCTCTGCCCCCCTGCGCCGCGGGTACACCCTGTCAACGGTGATGGCCTAAGTTTTTTTTCTCCCGTATGCCTAGCAACCCAAGCTTAACCCTCATCTTCAAGCCCCTGGCTGACCAGGGACGCTGGTTGGCAGAGATCACTCCCCTGCTTTACAACCAGTCCTGGTAGCTACTGTTAGGCAGGGAACTTCTGACACAAGTGTACCTGGAGATTTGCCACCCTCGCCCAGTAGCCATGGCCATCTGGGCATGGCCTGTGAGAGGGTGAATGTGACAGGCCTGACACTCAAGATCATTGACATGGGCCCCTTTACACGCTCACTTTATGGAAACAAGTGGTGCGTTTTTGAGAAGTGGTGTGAACTACACAGATCCTTCCTTAAATGGTCTGTATCTGAGGTTTTTATGCATTGATGAGTAACTGCTAACTAAGGCAACAATGGGTATGGAAACCAGGTATTGAAAAATGATTTTTCACATAGGGCGCCTTTCCTTCACTGCACAGGCCATTTGGGAACTTATTTTGATATATTTAACTTTTTACCCCTTTTTCGTGATATCCAATTGGTAGTTAGTCTTGTCCTATCACAGCAACTCCCGCACTGACTCGGGAGAGGCGAAGAATGATTCGCTGTAGTGCACCAGTATGCCCGGACAAAATATGTTTTTATTCAGTTTTATTTTTAAAGTGTGATATAAAAATCTTTTTTGCTTTGTCATTATGGCAAATTGTCGATGAAAACATTTAATTTAATCATTTTTAGAATAAGGCTGTAACGAAACAAATTGTGGAAAAGGGAAGTGGTCTGAATACTTTCCGAATGCACTGTTTATGAACAGATTGTAATAGGACTTCATGTTGCATTTCAAGTGAAACTCACAGCAATGTTTCACACACACAACACAACAGCTAACAGCAAGCGCGATGCAGTAAAAAAAACAGTTCCACTCACCAGATGATGATCATTTGAAACGTAACTTCCTGTTGAAAGTTATTCTTGAAAAGGGAAAATTTGACAAATTAGCAACAACATCCTCTTTGATAAAACCTGCTGCAAACTAGCCGACAACAAAAGCTTGCTAGCTGGACAGTGGGAAAACTACTGCTCGCTATTGCGCATTGACCTGTTTGCCTTCAAAAAGGCAGAAGTTTCCATATGTAATTGGTTGATTCCACTGTCACTCCAACATTTTGCCCTAACACAGTTGAATGGCAGATGCCTTTATGTAGCTTCTGATGGCCTTGCCAATGGCTAGCTAGATTTATCTCCTGGCCAAATCCTGATTGGATCTTTTTTCACTTCAGGGTTAACCCTTTCCTTTCCAACAAAAACTGAAGAGATTAAATCAGATCATTGAAAATAATAATATAATTAGCATTATTATAATCATTATTTTATAAATCCTTAGCCCTTTGAAGGCGTTGTGTTTTGGGTTAGTAATAATTTGTAGAGTGCCTCTATTTTCCCTCAGCATGCATTTTTTCACTATTCGAGTGTCTAAAGAATCCATATGTTCTGAAATATGAACACAGAAATACTGGACATTTTGAACTTTATTATGGTGGTGATTTGACCAAATTACACTCATGGTCTTGAATTGGACTTGCATTCTTCTGATCTCGGTCTTGACTCTGTCTCAAACGCAACACAATGCTGTACCGTAGGAAAGATATCGGTGACTACAGCTGCATTGTTTTTCTTTTTGAGGGGAGGTATGGTAGAACATTTTGGTAGTTGAGTCCTTAGGGGCATACATAGACATAACAAGAGCATGTATGTTCATAGGCTGGCTGAGTGGTTTCGTAACAGTAGTCACTTATTTTTACAAATTTATTTCAAGTCACTTTTGCACCTTGAACAGCTGTTTCATATTTGCTATTACTGTCAATATCGCTCCACATTTCCTTTTGAGAGACCTTATCATGTTTTTGGAGGGTTTTGTTGGCCAAGTGTAGCCTCAATGCCTAACTACTGTACCTCACAGTAACATAATATTGTTGCTGTAACTGCCATACCTGCTTGGTTTTTGTGTGTGTATGTAGAGCTACAGAAGGCAGAGGAGAGCAATAGCGAGGTGTCTCAGGACGAGTCATGCTCGGACACAGAGAAGCTGGTAGACGAAACCCATAACAGTGATGTGGAGGATGGGGAGGAGAGCGGCACACCGGACGAGTGTGAAGATGACGACATGGTCAGTCTGTGTGTGGGTGTGTGCGTGCACGAGAATGTGTGCGTGAAGCCTGTATGGATGTGGGGTATGTGGATGAGTGCATGGAGCCTGCATGGATGTGGGGGGTGTGTGGATGTGTGCGTGAAGACTGTATGGATGTGGGGGGTGTGGATGTGTGCGTGAAGCCTGTATGGATGTGGGGTATTTGTGGATGTGTGCATGAAGCCTGTATGGATGTGGGGGGTGGATGTGTGCGTGGAGCCTGCATGGATGTGGGGTGTGTGGATGTGTGCGTGAAGCCTGTATGGATGTGGGGTGTGTGGATGTGTGCGTGAAGCCTGGATGTGGGGGGGGGGTGGATGTGTGCGTGAAGCCTGTATGGATGTGGGGGGTGTGGATGTGTGCGTGAAGCCTGTATGGATGTGGGGGGTGGTGTGGATGTGTGCTTGAAGCCTGTACTGATGTGTGGTGTGTGGATGTGTGCGTGAAGCCTGTATGGATGTGGGGTGTGTGGATGTGTGTGTGAAGCCTATATGGATGTGGGGGGGGGTGGATGTGTGCGTGAAGCCTGTATGGATGTGGGGTGTGTTTGGATGTGTACGTGAAGCCTGTATGGATGTGGGGTGTGTGTGGATGTGTGCGTGAAGCCTGTATGGATGTGGGGTGTGTGGATGTGTGCGTGGAGCCTGCATGGATGTGGGGTATGTGTGGATGTTTGGTGTGAAGCCTGTATGGATGTGGGGTGTGTGTGGATGTGTGCGTGAAGCCTGTATGGATGTGGGGGGTGTGGATGTGTGCGTGAAGCCTGTATGGATGTGGGGGGTGTGGATGTGTGCGTGAAGCCTGTATGGATGTGGGGGGTGGTGTGGATGTGTGCTTGAAGCCTGTACTGATGTGTGGTGTGTGGATGTGTGCGTGAAGCCTGTATGGATGTGGGGTGTGTGGATGTGTGTGTGAAGCCTATATGGATGTGGGGGGGGGGGTGGATGTGTGCGTGAAGCCTGTATGGATGTGGGGTGTGTGTGGATGTTTGCGTGAAGCCTGTATGGATGTGTTCTGTGTGTGGATGTGTGCGTGAAGCCTGTATGGATGTGGGGTGTGTGGATGTGTGCGTGGAGCCTATATGGATGTGGGGGGGTGTGGATGTGTGCGTGAAGCCTGTATGGATGTGGGGGGTGTGTAGATGTGTGAATGAAGCCTGTATGGATGTGGGGGGGGGGGGGGGGGGTGGATGTGTGCGTAAATCCTGTATGGATCTGGGGGGTGTGTGGATGTGTGCGTGAAGCCTGTATGGATGTGGGGTGTGTGGATGTGTGCGTGAAGCCTGTATGGATGTGGGGGGGTGTGGATGTGTGCGTGAAGCCTGTATGGATGTGGGGTGTGTGGATGTGTGCGTGAAGCCTGTATGGATGTGGGGGGTGCTGATGAAGCCTGTATGGATGTGGGGGGTGTGGATGTGTGCGTGAAGCCTGTATGGATGTGGGGTGTGTGGATGTGTGCGTGAAGCCTGTATGGATGTGGGGGGGTGTGGATGTGTGCGTGAAGCCTGTATGGCTGTGGGGGGTGTGGATGTATGCGTGAAGCCTGTATGGATGTGGGGGGGTGTGGATGTGTGCGTGAAGCCTGTATGGATGTGGGGTGTGTGGATGTGTGCGTGAAGCCTGTATGGATGTGGGAGGTGTGGATGTGTGCGTGAAGCCTGTATGGATGTGGGGGGGTGTGGATGTGTGCGTGAAGCCTGTATGGATGTGGGGGGGGGGGGGGGGGTGGATGTGTGCGTGAAGCCTTTATGGATGTGTGGATGTGTGCGTGAAGCTTGTATGGATGTGGGGGGGTGTGGATGTGTGCGTGAACCCTGTATGGATGTGGGGGGTGTGGATGTGTGCGTGAAGCCTGTATGGATGTGGGGGGTGGTGTGGATGTGTGCTTGAGTGCGTGAGTGCGTGTGTGGATGTGTGCGTGAAGCCTGTATGGATGTGGAGGGTGTGGATGTGTGCGTGAAGCCTGTATGGATGTGGATGTGTGCGTGAAGCCTGTATGGATGTGGGGGGTGTGTGGATGTGTGCGTGAAGCCTGTACTGATGTGGGGTGTGTGGATGTGTGCGTGAAGCCTGTATGGATGTGGGGTGTGTGGATGTGTGCGTGAAGCCTATATGGATGTGGGGGGGGGGGGGTGGATGTGTGCGTGAAGGCTGTATGGATGTGGGGGGGTGTGGATGTGTGCGTGAAGCCTGTATGGATGTGGGGGGTGTGGATGTGTGCGTGAAGCCTGGATGTGGGGGGGGGGGTGGATGTGTGCGTGAAGCCTGTATGGATGTGGGGGGTGTGGATGTGTGCGTGAAGCCTGTATGGATGTGGGGGGTGGTGTGGATGTGTGCTTGAAGCCTGTACTGATGTGGGGTGTGTGGATGTGTGCGTGAAGCCTGTATGGATGTGGGGTGTGTGGATGTGTGCGTGAAGCCTATATGGATGTGGGGGGGGGGGGTGGATGTGTGCGTGAAGCCTGTATGGATGTGGGGGGTTTGGATGTGTGCATGAGGCCTGTATGGAGGGGGTGGGGTGTGTATGTGTGCGTGAATTCTGTATGGATATGGGGGGTGTGGATGTATGCGTGAAGCCTGTATGGATGTGGGGGGGTGTGGACGTGTGCGTGAAGCCTGTATGCATGTGGGGGGGTGGATGTGTGCGTGGAGCCTGCATGGATCTGGGGGGTGTGTGGATGTTTGCGTGAAACCTGTATGGATGTGGGGTGTGTGGATGTGTGCGTGAAGCCTGTATGGATGTGGGGGGGTGTGGATGTGTGCGTGAAGCCTGTATGGATGTGGGGGGGGGGGCTGTGTGGATGTGTGCTTGAATCCTGTACTGATGTGGGGTGTGTGGATGTGTGCGTGAAGCCTGTATGGATGTGGGGTGTGTGGATGTGTGCGTGAAGCCTATATGGATGTGGGGGGGTGGATGTGTGCGTGAAGCCTGTATGGATGTGGGGGGTGACTGGATGTGTGCGTGAAGCCTGTAAGGATGTGGGGGGTGTGGATGTGTGCGTGAAGCCTGTATGGATGTGGGGTGTGTTTGGATGTGTACGTGAAGCCTGTATGGATGTGGGGTGTGTGTGTATGTGTGCGTGAAGCCTGTATGGATGTGGGGTGTGTGGATGTGTGCGTGGAGCCTGCATGGATGTGGGGTATGTGTGGATGTTTGGTGTGAAGCCTGTATGGATGTGGGGTGTGTGTGGATGTGTGCGTGAAGCCTGTATGGATGTGGGGTGTGTGGATGTGTGCGTGGAGCCTGCATGGATGTGGGGGGGTGTGGATGTGTGCGTGAAGCCTGTATGGATGTGGGGGGTTGTGGATGTGTGAATGAACCCTGTATGGATGTGGAGGGTGTGGATGTGTGCGTGAAGCCTGTTTGGATGTGGGGGGTGTGGATGTGTGCTTGAAGCCTGTATGGATGTGGATGTGTGCGTGAAGCCTGTATGGATGTGGGGTGTGTGTGGATGTGTGCGTGAAGCCTGTATGGATGTGGGGGGGAGGGTGGATGTGTGCGTGAAGCCTGTATGGATGTGGGGTATTTGTGGATGTGTGCATGAAGCCTGTATGGATGTGGGGGGTGGATGTGTGCGTGGAGCCTGCATGGATGTGGGGTGTGTGGATGTGTGCGTGAAGCCTGTATGGATGTGGGGTGTGTGGATGTGTGCGTGAAGCCTGGTTGTGGGGGGGGGGGGGGTGGATGTGTGCGTGAAGCCTGTATGGATGTGGGGTGTGTGGATGTGTGCGTGAAGCCTGTATGGATGTGGGGGGTGGTGTGGATGTGTGCTTGAAGCCTGTACTGATGTGTGGTGTGTGGATGTGTGCGTGAAGACTGTATGGATGTGGGGTGTGTGGATGTGTGTGTGAAGCCTATATGGATGTGGGGGGGGGTGGATGTGTGCGTGAAGCCTGTATGGATGTGGGGGGTGTGGATGTGTGCGTGAAGCCTGTATGGATGTGGGGTGTGTGTGGATGTTTGCGTGAAGCCTGTATGGATGTGTTCTGTGTGTGGATGTGTGCGTGAAGCCTGTATGGATGTGTGGTGTGTGGATGTGTCCGTGGAGCCTATATGGATGTGGGGGGGTGTGGATGTGTGCGTGAAGCCTGTATGGATGTGGGGGGTGTGTAGATGTGTGAATGAAGCCTGTATGGATGTGGGGGGGGTGGATGTGTGCGTGAAGCCTGTATGGATGTGGGAGGTGTGGATGTGTGCGTGAAGCCTGTATGGATGTGGGGGGGTGTGGATGTGTGCGTGAAGCCTGTATGGATGTGGGGGGGGGGGGGGGGGGGGTGGATGTGTGCGTGAAGTCTTTATGGATGTGTGGATGTGTGCGTGAAGCTTGTATGGATGTGGGGGGGTGTGGATGTGTGCGTGAACCCTGTATGGATGTGGGGGGTGTGGATGTGTGCGTGAAGCCTGTATGGATGTGGGGGGTGGTGTGGATGTGTGCTTGAGTGCGTGAGTGCGTGTGTGGATGTGTGCGTGAAGCCTGTATGGATGTGGGGGGTGTGGATGTGTGCGTGAAGCCTGTATGGATGTGGATGTGTGCGTGAAGCCTGTATGGATGTGGGGGGGTGTGGATGTGTGCCTGAAGCCTGTATGGATGTGGGGGGGGGGGGGGGGTGGATGTGTGCGTGAAGTCTTTATGGATGTGTGGATGTTTGCGTGAAGCTTGTATGGATGTGGGGGGGGTGGATGTGTGCGTGAACCCTGTGTGGATGTGGGGGGTGTGGATGTGTGCGTGAAGCCTGTATGGATGTGGGGGGTGGTGTGGATGTGTGCTTGAGTGCGTGAGTGCGTGTGTGGATGTGTGCGTGAAGCCTGTATGGATGTGGGGGGTGTGGATGTGTGCGTGAAGCCTGTATGGATGTGGATGTGTGCGTGAAGCCTGTATGGATGTGGGCGGTGTGTGGATGTGTGCGTGAAGCCTGTACTGATGTGGGGTGTGTGGATGTGTGCGTGAAGCCTGTATGGATGTGGGGTGTGTGGATGTGTGCGTGAAGCCTATATGGATGTGGGGGGGGGTGGATGTGTGCGTGAAGCCTGTATGGATGTGGGGGGTTTGGATGTGTGCATGAGGCCTGTATGGAGGGGGTGGGGTGTGTATGTGTGCGTGAATTCTGTATGGATATGGGGGGTGTGGATGTATGCGTGAAGCCTGTATGGATGTGGGGGGGTGTGGATGTGTGCGTGAAGCCTGTATGAATGTGGGGGGGTGGATGTGTGCGTGGAGCCTGCATGGATCTGGGGGGTGTGTGGATGTTTGCGTGAAACCTGTATGGATGTGGGGTGTGTGGATGTGTGCGTGAAGGCTGTATGGATGTGGGGGGGTGTGGATGTGTGCGTGAAGCCTGTATGGATGTGGGGTGTGTGGATGTGTGCGTGAAGCCTATATGGATGTGGGGGGGTGGATGTGTGCGTGAAGCCTGTATGGATGTGGGGGGTGACTGGATGTGTGCGTGAAGCCTGTAAGGATGTGGGGGGTGTGGATGTGTGCGTGAAGCCTGTATGGATGTGGGGTGTGTTTGGATGTGTACGTGAAGCCTGTATGGATGTGGGGGGTGTGGATGTGTGCGTGAAGCCTGTATGGATGTGGGGTGTGTTTGGATGTGTACGTGAAGCCTGTATGGATGTGGGGTGTGTGTGGATGTGTGCGTGAAGCCTGTATGGATGTGGGGTGTGTGGATGTGTGCGTGGAGCCTGCATGGATGTGGGGTATGTGTGGATGTTTGGTGTGAAGCCTGTATGGATGTGGGGTGTGTGTGGATGTGTGCGTGAAGCCTGTATGGATGTGGGGTGTGTGGATGTGTGCGTGGAGCCTGCATGGATGTGGGGGGGTGTGGATGTGTGCGTGAAGCCTGTATGGATGTGGGGGGTTGTGGATGTGTGCGTGAACCCTGTATGGATGTGGAGGGTGTGGATGTGTGCGTGAAGCCTGTTTGGATGTGGGGGGTGTGGATGTGTGCTTGAAGCCTGTATGGATGTGGATGTGTGCGTGAAGCCTGTATGGATGTGGGGTGTGTGTGGATGTGTGCGTGAAGCCTGTATGGATGTGGGGGGAGGGTGGATGTGTGCGTGAAGCCTGTATGGATGTGGGGTATTTGTGGATGTGTGCATGAAGCCTGTATGGATGTGGGGGGTGGATGTGTGCGTGGAGCCTGCATGGATGTGGGGTGTGTGGATGTGTGCGTGAAGCCTGTATGGATGTGGGGTGTGTGGATGTGTGCGTGAAGCCTGGATGTGGGGGGGGGGGGGGGGGGATGTGTGTGTGAAGCCTGTATGGATGTGGGGGGTGTGGATGTGTGCGTGAAGCCTGTATGGATGTGGGGGGTGGTGTGGATGTGTGCTTGAAGCCTGTACTGATGTGGGGTGTGTGGATGTGTGCGTGAAGCCTGTATGGATGTGGGGTGTGTGGATGTGTGTGTGAAGCCTATATGGATGTGGGGGGGGGTGGATGTGTGCGTGAAGCCTGTATGGATGTGGGGGGTGTGGATGTGTGCGTGAAGCCTGTATGGATGTGGGGGGTGGTGTGGATGTGTGCTTGAAGCCTGTACTGATGTGTGGTGTGTGGATGTGTGCGTGAAGACTGTATGGATGTGGGGTGTGTGGATGTGTGTGTGAAGCCTATATGGATGTGGGGTGGGGTGGATGTGTGCGTGAAGCCTGTATGGATGTGGGGGGTGTGGATGTGTGCGTGAAGCCTGTATGGATGTGGGGTGTGTGTGGATGTTTGCGTGAAGCCTGTATGGATGTGTTCTGTGTGTGGATGTGTGCGTGAAGCCTGTATGGATGTGGGGTGTGTGGATGTGTGCGTGGAACCTATATGGATGTGGGGGGGTGTGGATGTGTGCGTGAAGCCTGTATGGATGTGGGGGGTGTGTAGATGTGTGAATGAAGCCTGTATGGATGTGGGGGGGTGGATGTGTGCGTAAAGCCTGTATGGATCTGGGGGGTGTGTGGATGTGTGCGTGAAGCCTGTATGGATGTGGGGTGTGTGGATGTGTGCGTGAAGCCTGTATGGATGTGGGGGGGTATGGATGTGTGCGTGAAGCCTGTATGGATGTGGGGGGGTGTGGATGTGTGCGTGAAGCCTGTATGGATGTGGGGGGTGTGGATGTGTGCGTGAAGCCTGAATGGATGTGGGAGGGTGGTGTGGATGTGTGCTTGAAGCCTGTACTGATGTGGGGTGTGTGGATGTGTGCGTGAAGCCTGTATGGATGTGGGGTGTGTGGATGTGTGCGTGAAGCCTGTATGGATGTGGGGGGTGCTGATGAAGCCTGTATGGATGTGGGGTGTGTGGATGTGTGCGTGAAGCCTGTATGGATGTGGGGTGTGTGGATGTGTGCGTGAAGCCTGTATGGATGTGGGGGGGGTGTGGATGTGTGCGTGAAGCCTGTATGGATGTGGGGGGGTGTGGATGTGTGCGTGAAGCCTGTATGGATGTGGGGGGGGGTGTGGATGTATGCGTGAAGCCTGTATGGATGTGGGGGGGTGTGGATGTGTGCGTGAAGCCTGTATGGATGTGGGGTGTGTGGATGTGTGCGTGAAGCCTGTATGGATGTGGGAGGTGTGGATGTGTGCGTGAAGCCTGTATGGATGTGGGGGGGTGTGGATGTGTGCGTGAAGCCTGTATGGATGTGGGGGGGGGGGGGGGTGGATGTGTGCGTGAAGTCTTTATGGATGTGTGGATGTGTGCGTGAAGCTTGTATGGATGTGGGGGGGTGTGGATGTGTGCGTGAACCCTGTATGGACGTGGGGGGTGTGGATGTGTGCTTGAAGCCTGTATGGATGTGGGGGGTGGTGTGGATGTGTGCTTGAGTGCGTGAGTGCGTGTGTGGATGTGTGCGTGAAGCCTGTACTGATGTGGGGTGTGTGGATGTGTGCGTGAAGCCTGTATGGATGTGGGGGGGGGGGGGGGGATGTGTGCGTGAAGCCTGTATGGATGTGGGGGGGTGTGGATGTGTGCGTGAAGCCTGTATGAATGTGGGGGGGTGGATGTGTGCGTGGAGCCTGCATGGATCTGGGGGGTGTGTGGATGTTTGCGTGAAACCTGTATGGATGTGGGGTGTGTGGATGTGTGCGTGAAGGCTGTATGGATGTGGGGGGGTGTGGATGTGTGCGTGAAGCCTGTATGGATGTGGGGTGTGTGGATGTGTGCGTGAAGCCTATATGGATGTGGGGGGGTGGATGTGTGCGTGAAGCCTGTATGGATGTGGGGGGTGACTGGATGTGTGCGTGAAGCCTGTAAGGATGTGGGGGGTGTGGATGTGTGCGTGAAGCCTGTATGGATGTGGGGTGTGTTTGGATGTGTACGTGAAGCCTGTATGGATGTGGGGGGTGTGGATGTGTGCGTGAAGCCTGTATGGATGTGGGGTGTGTTTGGATGTGTACGTGAAGCCTGTATGGATGTGGGGTGTGTGTGGATGTGTGCGTGAAGCCTGTATGGATGTGGGGTATGTGGATGTGTGCGTGGAGACTGCATGGATGTGGGGTATGTGTGGATGTTTGGTGTGAAGCCTGTATGGATGTGGGGTGTGTGTGGATGTGTGCGTGAAGCCTGTATGGATGTGGGGTGTGTGGATGTGTGCGTGGAGCCTGCATGGATGTGGGGGGGTGTGGATGTGTGCGTGAAGCCTGTATGGATGTGGGGTGTGTGGATGTGTGCGTGAAGGCTGTATGGATGTGGGGGGGGGTGGATGTGTGCGTGAAGCCTGTATGGATGTGGGGGGTGTGGATGTGTGCGTGAAGCCTATATGGATGTGGGGGGGTGGATGTGTGCGTGAAGCCTGTATGGATGTGGGGGGTGACTGGATGTGTGCGTGAAGCCTGTAAGGATGTGGGGGGTGTGGATGTGTGCGTGAAGCCTGTATGGATGTGGGGTGTGTTTGGATGTGTACGTGAAGCCTGTATGGATGTGGGGGGTGTGGATGTGTGCGTGAAGCCTGTATGGATGTGGGGTGTGTTTGGATGTGTACGTGAAGCCTGTATGGATGTGGGGTGTGTGTGGATGTGTGCGTGAAGCCTGTATGGATGTGGGGTATGTGGATGTGTGCGTGGAGACTGCATGGATGTGGGGTATGTGTGGATGTTTGGTGTGAAGCCTGTATGGATGTGGGGTGTGTGTGGATGTGTGCGTGAAGTCTGTATGGATGTGGGGTGTGTGGATGTGTGCGTGGAGCCTGCATGGATGTGGGGGGGTGTGGATGTGTGCGTGAAGCCTGTATGGATGTGGGGGGTTGTGGATGTGTGCGTGAACCCTGTATGGATGTGGAGGGTGTGGATGTGTGCGTGAAGCCTGTTTGGATGTGGGGGGTGTGGATGTGTGCTTGAAGCCTGTATGGATGTGGATGTGTGCGTGAAGCCTGTATGGATGTGGGGTGTGTGTGGATGTGTGCGTGAAGCCTGTATGGATGTGGGGGGGAGGGTGGATGTGTGCGTGAAGCCTGTATGGATGTGGGGTATTTGTGGATGTGTGCATGAAGCCTGTATGGATGTGGGGGGTGGATGTGTGCGTGGAGCCTGCATGGATGTGGGGTGTGTGGATGTGTGCGTGAAGCCTGGATGTGGGGGGGGGGGGGTGGATGTGTGCGTGAAGCCTGTATGGATGTGGGGGGGGTGGATGTGTGCGTGAAGCCTGTACGGATGTGGGGGGTGGTGTGGATGTGTGCTTGAAGCCTGTACTGATGTGGGGTGTGTGGATGTGTGCGTGAAGCCTGTATGGATGTGGGGTGTGTGGATGTGTGTGTGAAGCCTATATGGATGTGGGGGGGGGGTGGATGTGTGCGTGAAGCCTGTATGGATGTGGGGGGTGTGGATGTGTGCGTGAAGCCTGTATGGATGTGGGGGGGGGGTGTGGATGTATGCGTGAAGCCTGTATGGATGTGGGGGGGTGTGGATGTGTGCGTGAAGCCTGTATGGATGTGGGGTGTGTGGATGTGTGCGTGAAGCCTGTATGGATGTGGGAGGTGTGGATGTGTGCGTGAAGCCTGTATGGATGTGGGGGGGTGTGGATGTGTGCGTGAAGCCTGTATGGATGTGGGGGGGGGGGGTGGATGTGTGCGTGAAGTCTTTATGGATGTGTGGATGTGTGCGTGAAGCTTGTATGGATGTGGGGGGGTGTGGATGTGTGCGTGAACCCTGTATGGACGTGGGGGGTGTGGATGTGTGCGTGAAGCCTGTATGGATCTGGGGGGTCTGTGGATGTGTGCGTGAAGCCTGTATGGATGTGGGGTGTGTGGATGTGTGCGTGAAGCCTGTATGGATGTGGGGGGGTGTGGATGTGTGCGTGAAGCCTGTATGGATGTGGGGGGGTGGATGTGTGTGTGGAGCCTGCATGGATCTGGGGGGTGTGTGGATGTGTGCTTGAAGCCTGTATGGATGTGGAGGGGTGTGGATGTGTGCGTGAAGCCTATATGAATGTGGGGGTGTGGATGTGTGCGTGAAGCCTGTATGGATGTGGGGGGTGTGGATGTGTGCGTGAAGCCTGTATGGATGTGGGGGGGGGGTGGATGTGTGCGTGAAGCCTGTATGGATGTGGGGTGTGTGGATGTGTGCGTGAAGCCTGTATGGATGTGGGGGGGTGTGGATGTGTGCGTGAAGCCTGTATGGATGTGGGGGGGTGTGGATGTGTGCGTGAAGCCTGTATGGATGTGGGGGGTGTGGATGTGTGCGTGAAGCCTGTATGGATGTGGGAGGGTGGTGTTGATGTGTGCTTGAAGCCTGTACTGATGTGGGGTGTGTGGATGTGTGCGTGAAGCCTGTATGGATGTGGGGTGTGTGGATGTGTGCGTGAAGCCTGTATGGATGTGAGGGGTAGTGATGAAGCCTTTATGGATGTGGGGGGTGTGGATGTGTGCGTGAAGCCTGTATGAATGTGGGGGGGGGGGGGGGGATGTGTGCGTGGAGCCTGCATGGATCTGGGGGTTGTGTGGATGTGTGCGTGAAGCCTGTATGGATGTGGGGTGTGTGGATGTGTGTGTGAAGCCTGTATGGATGTGGATGAAGCCTGTTGGGATGTGGGGGGTGTGGATGTGTGTGTGAAGCCTGTATGGATGTGGGGTGTGTGGATGTGTGCGTGAAGCCTGTATGGATGTGGGGTGTGTGGATGAAGCCTGTATGAATGTGGGGGGTGTGGATGTGTGCGTGAAGCCTGTATGGATGTGGGGTGTGTGGATGTGTGCGTGAAGCCTGTATGGATGTGGGGGGGGTGTGTGGATGTGTGCGTGAAGCCTGTATGGCTGTGGGGGGTGTGGATGTATGCGTGAAGCCTGTATGGATGTGGGGGGTGACTGGATGTGTGCGTGAAGCCTGTAAGGATGTGGGGGGTGTGGATGTGTGCGTGAAGCCTGTATGGATGTGGGGTGTGTTTGGATGTGTACGTGAAGCCTGTATGGATGTGGGGGGTGTGGATGTGTGCGTGAAGCCTGTATGGATGTGGGGTGTGTTTGGATGTGTACGTGAAGCCTGTATGGATGTGGGGTGTGTGTGGATGTGTGCGTGAAGCCTGTATGGATGTGGGGTGTGTGGATGTGTGCGTGGAGCCAGCATGGATGTGGGGTATGTGTGGATGTTTCGTGTGAAGCCTGTATGGATATGGGGTGTGTGTGGATGTGTGCGTGAAGCCTGTATGGATGTGGGGTGTGTGGATGTGTGCGTGGAGCCTGCATGGATGTGGGGGGGTGTGGATGTGTGCGTGAAGCCTGTATGGATGTGGGGGGTTGTGGATGTGTGCGTGAACCCTGTATGGATGTGGAGGGTGTGGATGTGTGCGTGAAGCCTGTTTGGATGTGGGGGGTGTGGATGTGTGCTTGAAGCCTGTATGGATGTGGATGTGTGCGTGAAGCCTGTATGGATGTGGGGTGTGTGTGGATGTGTGCGTGAAGCCTGTATGGATGTGGGGGGGAGGGTGGATGTGTGCGTGAAGCCTGTATGGATGTGGGGTATTTGTGGATGTGTGCATGAAGCCTGTATGGATGTGGGGGGTGGATGTGTGCGTGGAGCCTGCATGGATGTGGGGTGTGTGGATGTGTGCGTGAAGCCTGTATGGATGTGGGGTGTGTGGATGTGTGCGTGAAGCCTGTATGGATGTGGGGGGTGGTGTGGATGTGTGCTTGAAGCCTGTATGGATGTGGGGTGTGTGTGGATGTTTGCGTGAAGCCTATATGGATGTGTTCTGTGTGTGGATGTGTGCGTGAAGCCTGTATGGATGTGGGGTGTGTGGATGTGTGCGTGGAGCCTATATGGATGTGGGGGGGTGTGGATGTGTGCGTGAAGCCTGTATGGATGTGGGGGGTGTGTAGATGTGTGAATGAAGCCTGTATGGATGTGGGGGGGGGTGGATGTGTGCGTAAAGCCTGTATGGATCTGGGGGGTGTGTGGATGTGTGCGTGAAGCCTGTATGGATGTGGGGTGTGTGGATGTGTGCGTGAAGCCTGTATGGATGTGGGGGGGTATGGATGTGTGCGTGAAGCCTGTATGGATGTGGGGGGGTGTGGATGTGTGCGTGAAGCCTGTATGGATGTGGGGGGTGTGGATGTGTGCGTGAAGCCTGAATGGATGTGGGAGGGTGGTGTGGATGTGTGCTTGAAGCCTGTACTGATGTGGGGTGTGTGGATGTGTGCGTGAAGCCTGTATGGATGTGGGGTGTGTGGATGTGTGCGTGAAGCCTGTATGGATGTGGGGGGTGCTGATGAAGCCTGTATGGATGTGGGGTGTGTGGATGTGTGCGTGAAGCCTGTATGGATGTGGGGTGTGTGGATGTGTGCGTGAAGCCTGTATGGATGTGGGGGGGGTGTGGATGTGTGCGTGAACCCTGTATGGATGTGGGGGGTGTGGATGTGTGCTTGAAGCCTGTATGGATGTGGGGGGTGGTGTGGATGTGTGCTTGAGTGCGTGAGTGCGTGTGTGGATGTGTGCGTGAAGCCTGTACTGATGTGGGGTGTGTGGATGTGTGCGTGAAGCCTGTATGGATGTGGGGTGTGTGGATGTGTGCGTGAAGCCTATATGGATGTGGGGGGGGGGTGGATGTGTGCGTGAAGCCTGTATGGATGTGGGGGGTTTGGATGTGTGCATGAGGCCTGTATGGAGGGGGTGGGGTGTGTATGTGTGCGTGAATTCTGTATGGATATGGGGGGTGTGGATGTATGCGTGAAGCCTGTATGGATGTGGGGGGGTGTGGATGTGTGCGTGAAGCCTGTATGAATGTGGGGGGGTGGATGTGTGCGTGGAGCCTGCATGGATCTGGGGGGTGTGTGGATGTTTGCGTGAAACCTGTATGGATGTGGGGTGTGTGGATGTGTGCGTGAAGGCTGTATGGATGTGGGGGGGTGTGGATGTGTGCGTGAAGCCTGTATGGATGTGGGGTGTGTGGATGTGTGCGTGAAGCCTATATGGATGTGGGGGGGTGGATGTGTGCGTGAAGCCTGTATGGATGTGGGGGGTGACTGGATGTGTGCGTGAAGCCTGTAAGGATGTGGGGGGTGTGGATGTGTGCGTGAAGCCTGTATGGATGTGGGGTGTGTTTGGATGTGTACGTGAAGCCTGTATGGATGTGGGGGGTGTGGATGTGTGCGTGAAGCCTGTATGGATGTGGGGTGTGTTTGGATGTGTACGTGAAGCCTGTATGGATGTGGGGTGTGTGTGGATGTGTGCGTGAAGCCTGTATGGATGTGGGGTATGTGGATGTGTGCGTGGAGACTGCATGGATGTGGGGTATGTGTGGATGTTTGGTGTGAAGCCTGTATGGATGTGGGGTGTGTGTGGATGTGTGCGTGAAGCCTGTATGGATGTGGGGTGTGTGGATGTGTGCGTGGAGCCTGCATGGATGTGGGGGGGTGTGGATGTGTGCGTGAAGCCTGTATGGATGTGGGGGGTTGTGGATGTGTGCGTGAACCCTGTATGGATGTGGAGGGTGTGGATGTGTGCGTGAAGCCTGTTTGGATGTGGGGGGTGTGGATGTGTGCTTGAAGCCTGTATGGATGTGGATGTGTGCGTGAAGCCTGTATGGATGTGGGGTGTGTGTGGATGTGTGCGTGAAGCCTGTATGGATGTGGGGGGGAGGGTGGATGTGTGCGTGAAGCCTGTATGGATGTGGGATATTTGTGGACGTGTGCATGAAGCCTGTATGGATGTGGGGGGTGGATGTGTGCGTGGAGCCTGCATGGATGTGGGGTGTGTGGATGTGTGCGTGAAGCCTGTATGGATGTGGGGTGTGTGGATGTGTGCGTGAAGCCTGGATGTGGGGGGTGGGTGGATGTGTGCGTGAAGCCTGTATGGATGTGGGGGGTGTGGATGTGTGCGTGAAGCCTGTATGGATGTGGGGGGTGGTGTGGATGTGTGCTTGAAGCCTGTACTGATGTGGGGTGTGTGGATGTGTGCGTGAAGCCTATATGGATGTGGGGTGTGTGGATGTGTGTGTGAAGCCTATATGGATGTGGGGGGGGGGTGGATGTGTGCGTGAAGCCTGTATGGATGTGGGGGGTGTGGATGTGTGCGTGAAGCCTGTATGGATGTGGGGTGTGTGTGGATATTTGCGTGAAGCCTGTATGGATGTGTTGTGTGTGTGGATGTGTGCGTGAAGCCTGTATGGATGTGGGGTGTGTGGATGTGTGCGTGGTGCCTATATGGATGTATGGGGGTGTGGATGTGTGCGTGAAGCCTGTATGGATGTGGGGGGTGTGTAGATGTGTGAATGAAGCCTGTATGGATGTGAGGGGGGGGGGGGTGGATGTGTGCGTAAAGCCTGTATGGATCTGGGGGGTGTGTGGATGTGTGCGTGAAGCCTGTATGGATGTGGGGGGTGTGGATGTGTGCGTGAAGCCTGTATGGATGTGGGGGGGGTGTGGATGTGTGCGTGAAGCGTGTATGGATGTGGGGGGGTGGATGTGTGTGTGGAGCCTGCATGGATCTGGGGGGTGTGTGGATGTGTGCTTAAAGCCTGTATGGATGTGGGGGGGTGTGGATGTGTGCGTGAAGCCTGTATGAATGTGGGGGTGTGGATGTGTGCGTGAAGCCTGTATGGATGTGGGGGGTGTGGATGTGTGCGTGAAGCCTGTATGGATGTGGGGGGGGGTGGATGTGTGCGTGAAGCCTGTATGGATGTGGGGTGTGTGGATGTGTGCGTGAAGCCTGTATGGATGTGGGGGGGTGTGGATGTGTGCGTGAAGCCTGTATGGATGTGGGGGGGTGTGGATGTGTGCGTGAAGCCTGTATGGATGTGGGGGGTGTGGATGTGTGCGTGAAGCCTGTATGGATGTGGGAGGGTGGTGTTGATGTGTGCTTGAAGCCTGTACTGATGTGGGGTGTGTGGATGTGTGCGTGAAGCCTGTATGGATGTGGGGTGTGTGGATGTGTGCGTGAAGCCTGTATGGATGTGAGGGGTACTGATGAAGCCTGTATGGATGTGGGGGGTGTGGATGTGTGCGTGAAGCCTGTATGAACGTGGGGGGGGGGGGGATGTGTGCGTGGAGCCTGCATGGATCTGGGGGTTGTGTGGATGTGTGCGTGAAGCCTGTATGGATGTGGGGTGTGTGGATGTGTGTGTGAAGCCTGTATGGATGTGGATGAAGCCTGTATGGATGTGGGGGGTGTGGATGTATGTGTGAAGCCTGTATGGATGTGGGGTGTGTGGATGTGTGCGTGAAGCCTGTATGGATGTGGGGTGTGTGGATGAAGCCTGTATGAATGTGGGGGGTGTGGATGTGTGCGTGAAGCCTGTATGGATGTGGGGTGTGTGGATGTGTGCGTGAAGCCTGTATGGATGTGGGGGGGGTGTGTGGATGTGTGCATGAAGCCTGTATGGATGTGGCGTGTGTGGATGAGTGCGTGGTGCCTGCATGGATGTGGGGGGTGTGTGGATGTGTGCGTGAAGACTGTATGGATGTGGGGTGTGTGGATGTGTGCGTGAAGCCTGTATGGATGTGGGGTGTGTGGATGTGTGCGTGAAGCCTGTATGGATGTGGGGGGTGTGTGGATGTGTGCGTGAAGCCTGTATGGCTGTGGGGGGTGTGGATGTGTGCGTGAAGCCTGTATGGATGTGGGGGGGTGTGGATGTGTGCGTGAAGCCTGTATGAATGTGTGGGGGGGGGGGGGTGGATGTGTGCGTGAAGCCTGTATGGATGTGGGGTGTGTGGATGTGTGTGTGAAGCCTGTATGGATGTGGATGAAGCCTGTATGGATGTGGGGGGTGTGGATGTGTGTGTGAAGCCTGTATGGATGTGGGGTGTGTGGATGTGTGCGTGAAGCCTGTATGGATGTGGGGGGGGGGGTGGATGTGTGCGTGAAGCCTGTATGGATGTGGGGGGTGTGTGGATGTGTGCGTGAAGCCTGTATGGATGTGGAGGGTGTGGATGTGTGCGTGAAGCCTGTATGGATGTGGGGGGGTGTGGATGTGTGCGTGAAGCCTGTATGAATGTGGGGGGTGTGTGGATGTGTGCGTGAAGCCTGTATGGATGTGGAGGGTTTGGATGTGTGCGTGAAGCCTGTATGGATGTGGGGGGGTGTGGATGTGTGCGTGAAGCCTGTATGAATGTGGGGGGGTGGATGTGTGTGTGGAGCCTGCATGGATCTGGGGGTGTGTGGATGTGTGCTTGAAGCCTGTATGAATGTGGGGGGGTGGATGTGTGTGTGGAGCCTGCATGGATCTGGGGGGTGTGTGGATGTGTGCTTGAAGCCTGTATGGATGTGGGGGGGTGTGGATGTGTGCGTGAAGCCTGTATGAATGTGGGGGTGTGGATGTGTGCGTGAAGCCTGTATGGATGTGGGGGGTGTGGATGTGTGCGTGAAGCCTGTACGGATGTGGGGTGTGTGTATGTGTGCGTGAACCCTGTATGGATGTGGGGTGTGTGGATGTGTGCGTGGAGCCTGCATGGATGTAGGGTGTGTGGATGTGTGCGTGAAGCCTGTATGGATGTGGGGGGTGTGTGGATGTGTGCGTGAATCCTGTATGGATGTGGGGGGGGTGTGGATGTGTGCGTGAAGCCTGTATGGATGTGGGGTGTGTGGATGTGTGCGTGAAGCCTGTATGGATGTGGGGGGGTGTGGATGTGTGCGTGAACCCTGTATGGATGTGGGGGGTGTGGATGTGTGCGTGAAGCCTGTATGGATGTGGGGGGTGGTGTGGATGTGTGCTTGAGTGCGTGAGTGCGTGTGTGGATTTGGATGTGTGCGTGAAGCCTGTATGGATGTGGGGGGTGTGTGGATGTGTGCGTGAAGCCTGTACTGATGTGGGGTGTGTGGATGTGTGCGTGAAGCCTGTATGGATGTGGGGTGTGTGGATGTGTGCGTGAAGCCTATATGGATGTGGGGGGGTGGGTGGATGTGTATGTGAAGCCTGTATGGATGTGGGGGGTTTGGATGTGTGTATGAGGCCTGTATGGAGGGGGTGGGGTGTGTATGTGTGCGTGAATTCTGTATGGATATGGGGGGTGTGGATGTATGCGTGAAGCCTGTATGGATGTGGGGGGGTGTGGATGTGTGCGTGAAGCCTGTATGAATGTGGGGGGGTGGATGTGTGCGTGGAGCCTGCATGGATCTGGGGGGTGTGTGGATGTTTGCGTGAAACCTGTATGGATGTGGGGTGTGTGGATGTGTGCGTGAAGGCTGTATGGATGTGGGGGGGTGTGGATGTGTGCGTGAAGCCTGTATGGATGTGGGGGGTGTGGATGTGTGCGTGAAGCCTGTATGGAGGTGGGGGGGTGTAGATGTGTGCGTGAAGCCTGTATGGATGTGGGGGGGGTGGTGTGGATGTGTGCTTGAATCCTGTACTGATGTGGGGTGTGTGGATGTGTGCGTGAAGCCTGTATGGATGTGGGGTGTGTGGATGTGTGCGTGAAGCCTATATGGATGTGGGGGGGTGGATGTGTGCGTGAAGCCTGTTTGGATGTGGGGGGTGACTGGATGTGTGCGTGAAGCCTGTAAGGATGTGGGGGGTGTGGATGTGTGCGTGAAGCCTGTATGGATGTGGGGTGTGTTTGGATGTGTACGTGAAGCCTGTATGGATGTGGGGTGTGTGTGGATGTGTGCGTGAAGCCTGTATGGATGTGGGGTGTGTGGATGTGTGCGTGGAGCCTGCATGGATGTGGGGGGTGTGTGGATGTGTGCGTGAAGACTGTATGGATGTGGGGTGTGTGGATGTGTGCGTGAAGCCTGTATGGATGTGGGGTGTGTGGATGTGTGCGTGAAGCCTGTATGGATGTGGGGTGTGTGTGGATGTGTGCGTGAAGCCTGTATGGATGTGGGGTGTGTGGATGTGTGCGTGGTGCCTGCATGGATGTGGGGGGTGTGTGGATGTGTGCGTGAAGACTGTATGGATGTGGGGTGTGTGGATGTGTGCGTGAAGCCTGTATGGATGTGGGGTGTGTGGATGTGTGCGTGAAGCCTGTATGGATGTGGGGGGTGTGTGGATGTGTGCGTGAAGCCTGTATGGCTGTGGGGGGTGTGGATGTGTGCGTGAAGCCTGTATGGATGTGGGGGGGTGTGGATGTGTGCGTGAAGCCTGTATGAATGTGTGGGGGGGGGGGGGGTGGATGTGTGCGTGAAGCCTGTATGGATGTGGGGTGTGTGGATGTGTGTGTGAAGCCTGTATGGATGTGGATGAAGCCTGTATGGATGTGGGGGGTGTGGATGTGTGTGTGAAGCCTGTATGGATGTGGGGTGTGTGGATGTGTGCGTGAAGCCTGTATGGATGTGGGGGGGGGGTGGATGTGTGCGTGAAGCCTGTATGGATGTGGGGGGTGTGTGGATGTGTGCGTGAAGCCTGTATGGATGTGGAGGGTGTGGATGTGTGCGTGAAGCCTGTATGGATGTGGGGGGGTGTGGATGTGTGCGTGAAGCCTGTATGAATGTGGGGGGTGTGTGGATGTGTGCGTGAAGCCTGTATGGATGTGGAGGGTTTGGATGTGTGCGTGAAGCCTGTATGGATGTGGGGGGGTGTGGATGTGTGCGTGAAGCCTGTATGAATGTGGGGGGGTGGATGTGTGTGTGGAGCCTGCATGGATCTGGGGGTGTGTGGATGTGTGCTTGAAGCCTGTATGAATGTGGGGGGGTGGATGTGTGTGTGGAGCCTGCATGGATCTGGGGGGTGTGTGGATGTGTGCTTGAAGCCTGTATGGATGTGGGGGGGTATGGATGTGTGCGTGAAGCCTGTATGAATGTGGGGGTGTGGATGTGTGCGTGAAGCCTGTATGGATGTGGGGGGTGTGGATGTGTGCGTGAAGCCTGTACGGATGTGGGGTGTGTGTATGTGTGCGTGAACCCTGTATGGATGTGGGGTGTGTGGATGTGTGCGTGGAGCCTGCATGGATGTAGGGTGTGTGGATGTGTGCGTGAAGCCTGTATGGATGTGGGGGGTGTGTGGATGTGTGCGTGAATCCTGTATGGATGTGGGGGGGGTGTGGATGTGTGCGTGAAGCCTGTATGGATGTGGGGTGTGTGGATGTGTGCGTGAAGCCTGTATGGATGTGGGGGGGTGTGGATGTGTGCGTGAACCCTGTATGGATGTGGGGGGTGTGGATGTGTGCGTGAAGCCTGTATGGATGTGGGGGGTGGTGTGGATGTGTGCTTGAGTGCGTGAGTGCGTGTGTGGATTTGGATGTGTGCGTGAAGCCTGTATGGATGTGGGGGGTGTGTGGATGTGTGCGTGAAGCCTGTACTGATGTGGGGTGTGTGGATGTGTGCGTGAAGCCTGTATGGATGTGGGGTGTGTGGATGTGTGCGTGAAGCCTATATGGATGTGGGGGGGTGGGTGGATGTGTATGTGAAGCCTGTATGGATGTGGGGGGTTTGGATGTGTGTATGAGGCCTGTATGGAGGGGGTGGGGTGTGTATGTGTGCGTGAATTCTGTATGGATATGGGGGGTGTGGATGTATGCGTGAAGCCTGTATGGATGTGGGGGGGTGTGGATGTGTGCGTGAAGCCTGTATGAATGTGGGGGGGTGGATGTGTGCGTGGAGCCTGCATGGATCTGGGGGGTGTGTGGATGTTTGCGTGAAACCTGTATGGATGTGGGGTGTGTGGATGTGTGCGTGAAGGCTGTATGGATGTGGGGGGGTGTGGATGTGTGCGTGAAGCCTGTATGGATGTGGGGGGTGTGGATGTGTGCGTGAAGCCTGTATGGAGGTGGGGGGGTGTAGATGTGTGCGTGAAGCCTGTATGGATGTGGGGGGGGTGGTGTGGATGTGTGCTTGAATCCTGTACTGATGTGGGGTGTGTGGATGTGTGCGTGAAGCCTGTATGGATGTGGGGTGTGTGGATGTGTGCGTGAAGCCTATATGGATGTGGGGGGGTGGATGTGTGCGTGAAGCCTGTTTGGATGTGGGGGGTGACTGGATGTGTGCGTGAAGCCTGTAAGGATGTGGGGGGTGTGGATGTGTGCGTGAAGCCTGTATGGATGTGGGGTGTGTTTGGATGTGTACGTGAAGCCTGTATGGATGTGGGGTGTGTGTGGATGTGTGCGTGAAGCCTGTATGGATGTGGGGTGTGTGGATGTGTGCGTGGAGCCTGCATGGATGTGGGGTATGTGTGGATGTTTGGTGTGAAGCCTGTATGGATGTGGGGTGTGTGTGGATGTGTGCGTGAAGCCTGTATGGATGTGGGGTGTGTGGATGTGTGCGTGGAGCCTGCATGGATGTGGGGGGGTGTGGATGTGTGCGTGAAGCCTGTATGGATGTGGGGGGTTGTGGATGTGTGCGTGAACCCTGTATGGATGTGGAGGGTGTGGATGTGTGCGTGAAGCCTGTTTGGATGTGGGGTGTGTGGATGTGTGCTTGAAGCCTGTATGGATGTGGATGTGTGCGTGAAGCCTGTATGGATGTGGGGTGTGTGTGGATGTGTGCGTGAAGCCTGTATGGATGTGGGGGGGAGGGTGGATGTGTGCGTGAAGCCTGTATGGATGTGGGGTGTGTGGATGTGTGCGTGAAGCCTGTATGGATGTGGGGGTGTGTGGATGTGTGCGTGAAGCCTGTATGGCTGTGGGGGGTGTGGATGTGTGCGTGAAGCCTGTATGGATGTGGGGGGGTGTGGATGTGTGCGTGAAGCCTGAATGAATGTGTGGGGGGGGGGGGGGGGGGTGGATGTGTGCGTGGAGCCTGCATGGATCTGGGGGTTGTGTGGATGTTTGGTGTGAAGCCTGTATGGATGTGGGGTGTGTGTGGATGTGTGCGTGAAGCCTGTATGGATGTGGGGTGTGTGGATATGTGCGTGGAGCCTGCATGGATGTGGGGGGGTGTGGATGTGTGCGTGAAGCCTGTATGGATGTGGGGGGTTGTGGATTTGTGCGTGAACCCTGTATGGATGTGGAGGGTGTGGATGTGTGCGTGAAGCCTGTTTGGATGTGGGGGGTGTGGATGTGTGCTTGAAGCCTGTATGGATGTGGATGTGTGCGTGAAGCCTGTATGGATGTGGGGTGTGTGTGGATGTGTGCGTGAAGCCTGTATGGATGTGGGGGGGAGGGTAGATGTGTGCGTGAAGCCTGTATGGATGTGGGGTATTTGTGGATGTGTGCATGAAGCCTGTATGGATGTGGGGGGTGGATGTGTGCGTGGAGCCTGCATGGATGTGGGGTGTGTGGATGTGTGCGTGAAGCCTGTATGGATGTGGGGTGTGTGGATGTGTGCGTGAAGCCTGGATGTGGGGGGGGGGGTGGATGTGTGCGTGAAGCCTGTATGGATGTGGGGGGTGTGGATGTGTGCGTGAAGCCTGTATGGATGTGGGGGGTGGTGTGGATGTGTGCTTGAAGCCTGTAATGATGTGGGGTGTGTGGATGTGTGCGTGAAGCCTGTATGGATGTGGGGTGTGTGGATGTGTGTGTGAAGCCTATATGGATGTGGGGGGGGGTGGATGTGTGCGTGGAGCCTATATGGATGTGGGGGGGTGTGGATGTGTGCGTGAAGCCTGTATGGATGTGGGGGGTGTGTAGATGTGTGAATGAAGCCTGTATGGATGTGGGGGGGGGTGGATGTGTGCGTAAAGCCTGTATGGATCTGGGGTGTGTGTGGATGTGTGCGTGAAGCCTGTATGGATGTGGGGTGTGTGGATGTGTGCGTGAAGCCTGTATGGATGTGGGGGGGGGTGGATGTGTGCGTGAAGCCTGTATGGATGTGGGGGGGGGTGGATGTGTGCGTGAAGCCTGTATGGATGTGGGGGGGTGTGGATGTGTGCGTGAAGCCTGTATGGATGTGGGGGGTGTGGATGTGTGCGTGAAGCCTGTATGGATGTGGGAGGGTGGTGTGGATGTGTGCTTGAAGCCTGTACTGATGTGGGGTGTGTGGATGTGTGCGTGAAGCCTGTATGGATGTGGGGTGTGTGGATGTGTGCGTGAAGCCTGTATGGATGTGGGGGGTGCTGATGAAGCCTGTATGGATGTGGGGGGTGTGGATGTGTGCGTGAAGCCTGTATGAATGTGGGGGGGGGGGGATGTGTGCGTGGAGCCTGCATGGATCTGGGGGTTGTGTGGATGTGTGCGTGAAGCCTGTATGGATGTGGGGTGTGTGGATGTGTGTGTGAAGCCTGTATGGATGTGGATGAAGCCTGTATGGATGTGGGGGTTGTGGATGTGTGTGTGAAGCCTGTATGGATGTGGGGTGTGTGGATGTGTGCGTGAAGCCTGTATGGATGTGGGGTGTGTGGATGAAGCCTGTATGAATGTGGGGGGTGTGGATGTGTGCGTGAAGCCTGTATGGATGTGGGGTGTGTGGATGTGTGCGTGAAGCCTGTATGGATGTGGTGGGGGTGTGTGGATGTGTGCATGAAGCCTGTATGGATGTGGGGTGTGTGGATGAGTGCGTGGCGCCTGCATGGATGTGGGGGGTGTGTGGATGTGTGCGTGAAGACTGTATGGATGTGGGGTGTGTGGATGTGTGCGTGAAGCCTGTATGGATGTGGGGTGTGTGGATGTGTGCGTGAAGCCTGTATGGATGTGGGGGGTGTGTGGATGTGTGCGTGAAGCCTGTATGGCTGTGGGGGGTGTGGATGTGTGCGTGAAGCCTGTATGGATGTGGGGGGGTGTGGATGTGTGCGTGAAGCCTGTATGAATGTGTGGGGGGGGGGGGGGTGGATGTGTGCGTGAAGCCTGTATGGATGTGGGGTGTGTGGATGTGTGTGTGAAGCCTGTATGGATGTGGATGAAGCCTGTATGGATGTGGGGGGGGGGGGGTGGATGTGTGTGTGAAGCCTGTATGGATGTGGGGTGTGTGGATGTGTGCGTGAAGCCTGTATGGATGTGGGGGGGGGGGGGGTGGATGTGTGCGTGAAGCCTGTATGGATGTGGGGGGTGTGTGGATGTGTGCGTGAAGCCTGTATGGATGTGGAGGGTGTGGATGTGTGCGTGAAGCCTGTATGGATGTGGGGGGTGTGTGGATGTGTGCGTGAAGCCTGTATGGATGTGGGGGGGGGTGTGGATGTGTGCGTGAAGCCTGTATGGATGTGGGGTGTGTGGATGTGTGCGTGAACCCTGTATGGATGTGGGGTGTGTGGATGAAGCCTGTATTGATGTGGGGGATGTGTGCGTGAAGACTGTAGGGATGTGGGGTGTGTGGATGTGTGCGTGAAGCCTGTATGGATGTGGGGGGGTGTGTGGATGTGTGCGTGAAGCCTCTATGGATGTGGGGGGGGGGTGGATGTGTGCGTGTAGCCTGCATGGATCTGGGGGGTGTGTGGATGTCTGCGTGAAGCCTGTATGGATGTATGCTGTGTGGATGTGTGCGTGAAGCCTGTATGGATGTGGATGAAGCCAGTATGGATGTGGGGGCTGTGGATGTGTGCGTGAAGCCTGTATGGATGTGGGGGGGTGGATGTGTGCGTGAAGCCTGTATGGATGTGGGGGGTGTGTGGATGTGTGCGTGAAGCCTGTATGGATGTGGGGGGTGTGTGGATGTGTGAGTGAAGCCTGTATGGATTTGGGGGGTGTGTGGATGTGTGCGTGAAGCCTGTATGGATGTGGGGGGGGAGGGGGTGTGGATGTGTGCATGAAGCTTGTATGGATGTGGGGTGTGTGGATGTGTGCGTGAAGCCTGTATGGATGTGGGGGGGGTGGATGTGTGCGTGAAGCCTGTATGGATGTGGGGTGTGTGGATGTGTGCGTGAAGCCTGTGTGGATGTGGGAGGTGTGGATGTGTGCGTGAAGCCTGTATGGATATGGGGGGGGGGGTGGATGTGTGCTTGAAGCCTGTTTAGATGGTGGTGCATGCATATGTTTGTGTGCTTGCGTTAGTATGAATAAATATGTTTGTGTGTGTGTGAAGGAACATGTGTGTGGCCGTGTCCGAATACCCATACTTGCATCTTAAATAGTAGACCGTTTGTATATGTGAAAAAAAAAGTTTTATAGAATGTGACATTTTGAAAATCTAGTATACTTTAAATGCCTGGATGTCATACTCATTTCAGCATGACAACAGCTGATCAATTAGATATGGGGATGCGCTACCGAAATCAATGAAGAGCGCATTCTCAATACGCAAAAATAGAACATTTTATAGCACACTTTATATTCACTTTTCGGGAATTTTACAGCCACAATGCATTGGAAGGGAGGGCTGCGAGTTTTGATTAGCTAGATCTCTTCAAACAAACAACAAAACAAGTTGGAATATGGCAATTAGTGAAGCTTCTACAGTAGTGTATATAATTTCTGTTCTCTTTATAATGATCAGGATTATTTCATCCTAATGTGATTTTTTTTTTTTTTTACAGATCAGTAGCTTGCCGTGCCTTTACCTAGTTATGCACTTTAGTAGAAATTGAAGTTATTACTGTTCAAACAGTAATGTTAGCTACAGGGTTTCTTGCTTGCTGTTGAGCGACAACTTTTTTTAACATTAGCCCAGCTAGCTACTTGTTGTTAATACCAGGGCTTGTGTTCTGTTGCAGGGTCTGACGACAATACCAGGTATTTAATTCAGTGGCGAACACGACAGGAGAAATGCTGCAAAAAAAACTGTTTTGAGTAAGTCATGTGGCCATAATTAGCTTTCTTGCCACTGCACAATGCACTGCCACTAGCTGTACCTAACGTTAGTAACGCGGTAGCCTAAATTCCTATTTTTCACGGTGGTGCTGGTCCCACCACTTCTCTCTTCTTCTATATAGTTCTGATTTGTCACGTCGATTTTATTTGTGGTGAGCTGATTGTAATGTTCATGCTATGCAATATTAGTTTCTACCTGAACGGTTACAGCATGAATGGGTCTAGCTAGTTTTATTGCACATAACCTGTTATGGTGAAAGTAATGGTAAGCTGCACTCATTGTTTCACCTTGGCACTCCAATTTGATAAAGTATGTGGCAGTCCTAGCTATCTACAGAAAGTTCACACAATTCTACTTTACTCATGTTTTGGTTAATGTTGTGCTTCATCTTATGTCTTTTCAGGATCTACATGAAAGAGTGTGAGCTGGAGGGGCAGCTAGCTGTCACCTCAACAAGCTTTCAGTCTCACTGAAGAATTAGACGTTCATCCACGTTCTCCAAATGTCACATTTCTAAGTGTTTTTGTTGCTCCTACTACTCTGTATCGTTCTGTTACTCCAAACGTCAAATTTCAAAGTTAAGATTTAAGTTTAGGCACACATTCCGAATGGTTAAGGTTAGGGTTTGCGATAGGGTTAAAACCAAAAATTCTAACTAATGTCCATGACTGGGATTGAACACATGCCCATCCACCACCACAACAGTCTAACAAAACCCAAGCCTACTTGATGATAAAAGTGCTCTTGGTTGCCCCTAGCGGCTGGTTTTGAAGGCATTTCCTGATGTCTTCGGGACATGAATAGACGTCCAATTTTGACGTCAATCTTGAATGATCTCCCTGGTGACCTGCATGGGTGAATAAGAAGTGGGAGAACCAAACATGACCTGTATGCTACTGTATGTTATCTTGACATGTATTGCTGTGCTGTACTTGGCTAATAAAGTTCCCCTTTTCTTTGAGAGCAACAACACTTTCCCATCTATTTCCTATGCTTCACCGGCACATTCATGTAAGTGTGAAGACATACATGTTAGAAAGGTGCATGTGTTCCAGAGGAATTTACTGCAATTGGCATTTTTACAGGTATTTACATGTAGTATGTTTGATGCTGAAAGCTATCCTTTTAGTTAGAGTTAGAGTTAAAAGCTCCCCCCACCTGAGTCAGCACGAATGGAAGGAAGGCCACAGCCACATCCTGGGAGTGGTATGCAGTGATTGATGAGGTGCTGGGGGGCTGCCACTCCATCAACACACCGGTTATCATCTCCTCATCCTCCCTAGCTGCAGCTGTGGGCTCCTCTCCCTTCCAGAAGGGTCCAGATGTGGAAGCTGGAGAAGGTGAATGCCAGGGAGGCATGCCTTATGGCCATTTTAAAGGCCATGATTAAGTAGTTTTATGCATTTTCTATGTATTTTATTTATAGCTATTAGGTATGTATTTTGTACTGTTTTTGGTGAAGTCCTTTGTTTAAACCCAAAGTGGAATGCTGTTCTCATTGAAAAGTTTTTTTTTTGTATGTAAAAAAAAATATATATATATATTTTTTTTTATATATATATATTTGATATCGGTAAATCTACTGTTGATGTGTTTTACTTTCCCCATTTCAACATAAAGAAATGCACATCTGACCTCTGACCTCTGACCTATCTTGTTGCGGGTGCATGGTAACAACTAGATAAGTTGAAAGAAAAGAGAAGCCTGCTCACTAGTATCATTTGTTTATTGAAGCTTAGGTATTGGCCTCTTGGCCTTCTTCTGAGCTTTCTGCTCTACTAAACTAAATAAACCATCTTTGGTATAATAATACTATTACATTTCATTTCTATAGTGCTTTTCATAACATTCTCAAAGCACATCAAAAACAAGCAACACATCATCATGAGTAGCCTAGCTATCTCCCATTCATTCCTCTCAAGCTTCAGGTGACTCTTCAATTGATACATGCTTAGGCTTACGGTCAACTCAAGTTTTCTCCAAATATGTTGTTCCAAATGCTAGCTACTAGGCTAATGTTAACCTAAAACAACACTCCGCTGTAGTGAAAGGTCACTGGGTCGGGTTACAGACGATCAAGACAACCTGGAACTCGGGGGGAAAAAACGTGCTGCGACTGGGGGAAAATTGTTTTGAACGGTCATCCAACTCGGAATTACAAGTCAGCAGCTCTGCATTATCCTGAAGGGAGTATGGATGTGGACGGAGGTGTTGGAGTGTGTTTGGCTGTTTGAGGTCACAGATGACGTGTGTTTTGGCTGCAGCACAGTATTGTACTAACGCCACTCTTTGTCTGAATGAATGTTTGCTCCAACCATATGCTATATCGCATGATATGACATTACATTCTCACAGTAGACACTTACATTTCTCCTCACGTCTTTTCCCAGGGAAACAAGCACCTTTCAGAAATGGACTCCATCCTGCAATAAAAGGCAAGTTGTTCTGAATGTCGAAATACTCAAGTGAAGTAAAGAAACCTGTGTCCGTTTGGATTGTCAGGAAATGTGCATGGCCACCGGGCATTGGTAAATATGTCAGAACAGAACTACTCTGATGCACATTCACAGTGTGCTATTTAGACAGCCTGATCCAAACATCATGGCGTTAGCTAGTCAATCATATAAATCCCAGTAAGAAAGAGTATAGCTGGTAAAGTGCTTTATTCACTTGTTTGGAAACATGGATAAATGCTATAGCACTCACATGGATAACGTCTGGGTAGCTTGCAATGTTGGTCTTTTTTAATTAGGTGGGTGAGCAATAATTCTTGGAAAAACATGGAGAACCAGCCACCACTTATTTATCAACACAAGAATATATCAAGTAGATACAGGGACTATTCTTGGAATAGTACTGTTGTACCTGAAGTTACATTGAATAAAATATACTATGCTTGCAGATCTAATTTTTAAATGAAGATCAGCACAATATTGAATGAAATATACTATGCTTGCAGATTTAATTTTAATTGAAGATTATTCAGTTTTGTTGGTCTGAGAGTTCTGTAGATAATGTATGAATACATACATAGAAATCCACCAGAACTCAGAAATACTTACTAGAAAACCTGCTATCCATCAGTACCAGCAAAGATTCAAGATAAAATGTATCAAATCCCCCATTTACTGTAGTAAAGTTAAAAACTACATCTGTCTTACTTGGCTCTAAGCTACAGTGTCAGTTACAGATATTTAGTGGGAAATTGTCCTCATTAATCTTGACCCAGGTGGGAAAAGTTATCAAAATCAGGGAAATTATATGGATTGTTTTCTCTAATCTGGTATTCAAGGTGAAAAGGCTAAACTTTTCTTGCGTTTCAACCACCTCAGCCACTGCGATATTGCAAGGCTTTCAGAAGACAAACACACCACAGCGTCAGTAATCAGTTTCTGATTTCACTGTATGCTGTTTATGGAGCTCTGCAGTGTTTGTGTGGCTCCTTCGTGTGGTAGCGGTCCCCAGCCAATCACATTTCCCCATTTCTCCTCTGAGCAAACACCCAGTGTGGCCCAGGAGACCCAAGCCAAATGAACACAGAGCAGGACACCAATTTCCCCAGTTCGTCAGGCTGCCTCCCCGACGGACACATGCGTTTATTTATTTATCTACACGTTGACGCTCACAGAGAGTGTTTGTGTTGGACCATACGGCTCCCACACTGAATCAGACCCTTGAGGAGGGTTGTTTTCATACAGTAGAATGGGTAAATTCACATCTGAGCCTTTATAGAAATAACATTTCAACATACAGGTAATTAAAATAAAGGAAACACTTGAGTAAATGAAGGATACAAAGTATATTGAATGCATGTGCTTCCACACAGTTGCGATTCCTGAATTCATTAAGCAGTTAACATCCCATCATGCTTAGGGTCATGTATAAAATGCCCAGTTGCCCATTAGTTTGGCTACCATGGCTAGAAGAAGAGATCTCAGTGACAAGGATCATAGGGGGTTTAAATGGGGTGGGTGTGTCTGTCGCCAGATCTCGACCCAATTGATTCTGTAGCTGCGCCTGTCAGTGTTTTCCACCACCAACAAAACACCAAATTATGGAATTTCTTGTAGAAGTATGTTGTCGGATCCTTCCAATAGAGTTCCCAGACACTTAGAACACAGAATCTATGCCAAGGTGCATTGAAGCTGTTCTGACGGCTCATGGTGTCCCAATGCCATATTAAGACACTTTACGTTTGAATTTCCATTATTTTGGCAGTTACCTGTACATCGCGATGTGAGTCACAGCACTGCTGGTTGTCATCCTTCCCCTTTAATCAGGGACTGAGTGAATGACCTGAAACAAATATACTGAACAAAAATATGAACGCAACGTGTGTGGTCCCATTTTTCATGAGCACAAATTTCTTTACATCCCTGTTAGTGTGCATTTCTCCTTTGCCAAGATAATCCATAAACTGATTAAACAGCATTGCACAACCAAAGAATCTCGGCACAAACTGTCAGAAACAGTCTCAGGAAGCTCACTGGATGGCAGACAACGTGTATGGCGTTGTGGGCGAATGGTTTGCTAATACACAGAGATACCGTGACGATCCTGAGGCCCATTGTCGTGCCATTCATCCTCCGCCATCACCTCAGGTTTCGTCATGATAATGCAAGGCCCACTGTCGCAAGGAACTGTTAACAATTCCCAGAAGCTGAAAATGTCCCAGTTCTTCCATGGCCTCCATACTCACCAGACATGTCACCCATTGAGCATGTTTGGGATGCTCTGGATCGACGTGTACGACAGCGGGTTCCAGTTCCCACCAATATCCAGCAACTTCAACTCTATGCAAAGGAGGTGTCACACTGCATGAGGAAAGTGGTGGTCACACTAGATACTGACTGGTTTTCTGATCCACGCCCCTACTTTTTTTTAAGGTATCTGTGACCAACAGATCCATATCTGTATTCCCAGTCATGTGAAATCCATAGATTAGGGCCTCATTAATTTATTTCAATTGACCGATTTTCCTTATATGAACTGTAACTCAGTAAAATCTTTGAAATTGTTATGTTTATATTTTTGTCCAGTGTAGAAACCAAACTCTTTGAGGGGGGGGGGGGGCAACCGAGCATGGCTGGCCACTATATCTACATAATGGTAGGGGAAATACTGATACTGCGGACCAGTAGCCCTGGAGTGCCCTGTTGGTAGCATTTCCCAAAGTTCTGTCTATACTCTTACAGGAAAGGCTAATAATCTTGTTTTAAACCTGTGTATATTATTGCCTTATGAAATAGTGTGTGTGTTGCACGGGTGAATGCTACAGGACACTATGGTGGTGGGTGAAGTGAGTTCCCCCCATGCAATGTACTGTGAGCACCTCGGAAAGAGCTATATAAATTCAATCAATGACTTATTATTCAAAACTAAAACTAATGTATGAATGGAGCCTATCTGAAAATGTCCAACTGTATTGACGGCATTAAAGTATAATGTTCATACTGTGTTGAACAACTTGTCTTTTCATGTGCGTTCTGCAGGAGCAGCTATTTTCCTTTTGCCTCAGTTTTGAGTATTAGACACATAAAGTATGACTTTATGTTACCAATTAACCCTAGAGGCCCCAGACTCAGCAGTGACTGGCCTGTAATGGGAATGCCCCCAAAGAGTCGTAAATTCCAAGACCATACCTTAACGATTACAGCAGTCTGTCCCTCCATTCAGCTCCATAAGCAGGTGCTGTGTCTTAGTATGAAGATGCACTCTAAATGTATTTTCACCCATAAAAATCTATAACACTGTTTTTGGTACCAGAGCCAGGTTCTCTCTCTTTTCTTGCTAGGCTGTGGCCTGGAATTTTCTCTCCTTTTGTTTGTCTCTGAAGTCAAGGGGAAAATATTTTATGTTAGCTATTCGGCTTTAAAAAGCAACTGAGGAAAAATAAAAACACATGTGAGGATTGACAGTAATCCAGCCAAGAGGTTTTTCTTTTCTTTTTTTGGTCAGTATGCTCTGGTGCTCTCCATGTTCAGACACATCTTAATACTGCTCTTCCTTTTCTTGTCCAGTCAGCGGGGAGCTGGAAAAGACTGTTGACTGGAAAATGTGCTAGTACCACAGACTCCACAGGAAGACACTCAAACCATAGGGTGCCGTCAAAACCCACAACACCGGCCACAGATGACTGACAGCACTGTCAAGCAGAGAGGGAGACGCTCCCTTTAAACTGAGATCTCAAAAAACACTACACCTCTGGCTGACACCACCAGACAATTAATACAGGAATTAAAGACGTAAAACAGGTCTATAACCATGGGGTTCCCACTCGTCCAAAACAAGCAGAACGTTTCAAACTGATGAATGCTACTAGCAAAAGAAAAGACTGACGTTTTTCTACTGTATGCTACAGATCCCTCCAATTGACCATCACTTCTTGTCCATCCTTCCCATTACCTCCTCTTCAGTCTTGTTTTTATTTATATACTGATTGATTCAACTGTTATTTTTAATGACTGCCTATTCCTCTGAAAGAGATCTTTACACATGTAAATAAACTGTTGACTTGGCCTTGTGCTTTCACTGCATATATCCTTTCAAATCTCTCTGCAGAACCTGGCAGGGTTTTCATGAAGCAGGGTAAAGGAGCAAGCTAACTTACATTAAAGAGAATTATTAACAAAGTTTCTGGTCTGTTTACCACTGGGTTAGAGTTAACAGGTCAGTAATATAATCTGCCCGAGGATTCCAACAGGTCCCTCAGGCATGAAGTCCGCTGAAGGCCCATTCTGCTAACCGCGGCCTGCTAGCTCCCTAGAGTTACTTTGAACCCTACTAATTCCACGACTGGTCTATCGACTTCACCGCATGAAGAGGCAAAAACAGACTTACCCCCATCGCGACGTCCCCCAAAGGCTAACTTGCTAGCCCCGGTCTGCTAACTGCTAGCTTGCCTGCCCAGTTCTGCTAACTGCTAGCTTGCCTGCCCCGGTCTGCTAACTGCTAGCCTCGGTCTGCTAACTGCTAGCTTGTTTAGCCCCGGCCTACTAACTGTTAGCTTGTTAGCATTGGCCTGCTAATTGTCTGAATCGGGCTGACTGCCGTCCCCAGTCAGCCCAACCACTCACTGGAGCCATATGTTCACTTGGCTACGCATGCCTCTCTCTAATATCAATATGCCTCGTCCATTACTGTCCTGGTTAGTGATTACTGTCTTATTTCACTGTAGAGCCTTTAGCCCTGCTCAATATGCCTTAACCAACCATGTTGTTCAACCTCCTACATATGCGATGACATCATCTGGTTTAAACGTCCCTAGAGACTATATCTCTCATCATTACTCAATGCCTAGGTTTACCTCCAATGTACTCACATCCTACCTTACCTTTCTCTGTACACTATGCCTTGAATCTATGCTATCGTGCCCAGAAACCTGCTCCTTTTACTCTCAGTTCCGAATGTGCTAGACGGCCAGTTCGTATAGCATTTAGCCATACCCTTATCCTACTTCTCTTCTGGTGATGTAGAGGTTAATCCAGGTCCTGCAGTGCCTAGCTCCACTTCCACTCCCACTCCCCAGGTGCTCTCATTTGTTGACTTCTGTAACCGTAAAAGACTTGGTTTCATGCATGTTAACCTGTTAGGGCTAGGGGGCAGTATTTACACGGCCGGATAAAAAACGTACCCGATTTAATCTGGTTATTACTACTGCCCAGAAACTAGAATATGCATATAGGTATTGGCTTTGGATAGAAAACACCCTAAAGTTTCTAAAACAGTTTGAATGGTGTCTGTGAGTATAACAGAACTCATATGGCAGGCAAAAACCTGAGAAGATTCCTTACAGGAAGGGGCCTGTCTGACAAGTTCTTGTTCTTCTTGACTCTCTTTATTGAAAACTGAGGATCTTTGCTGTAATATGATACTTCCTACAGCTCCCATAGGCTCTCAGAACCCGGGAAAAAGCTGAATGATGTAATTCCAGCCCCTGGCTGAAAAACATTAGCGCCTTTGGTAAGTGGTCTATCAGAGGACAATGAGACTGAGGCGCGTGCACGAGGCGACCCCATGTTTTTATTTTCTCTCTCTTTGTACTAAAACACAGATTCCCGGTCGGAATATTATCGCTTTTTTACGAGAAAAATGGCATAAAAATAGATTTTAAACAGCGGTTGACATGCTTCGAAGTACAGTAATGGAAAATGTAGAATTTTTTTGTCACGAAACGCGTCGGGCGCATCACCCTTCTTTACCCTTTCGGATAGTGTCTTGAATGCACGAACAAAACGCCGCTGTTTGGATATAACTATGGATTATTTTGAACCAAACCAACATTTGTTATTGAAGTAGAAGTCCTGGGAGTGCATTCTGACGAAGACAGCAAAGGTAATAACATTTTTCTTATAGTAAATCTGACTTTGGTGAGTGCTAAACTTGCTGGGTGTCTAAATAGCTAGCCCTGTGATGCCGGGCTATCTACTGAGAATATTGCAAAATGTGCTTTCACCGAAAAGCTATTTTAAAATCGGACATATCGAGTGCATAGAGGAGTTCTGTATCTATAATTCTTAAAATAATTGTTATGTTTTTTGTGAACGTTTATCGTGAGTAATTTAGTAAATTCACCGGAACTGTTCGGTGGGAATGCTAGTTCTGAACGTCACATGCTAATGTAAAAAGCTGGTTTTTGATATAAATATGAACTTGATTGAACAAAACATGCATGTATTGTATAGCATAATGTCCTAGGAGTGTCATCTGATGAAGATCATCAAAGGTTAGTGCTGCATTTAGCTGTGGTTTTGGTTTTTGTGACATTATATGCTAGCTTGAAAAATGGGTGTCTGATTATTTCTGGCTGGGTACTCTCCTGACATAATCTAATGTTTTGCTTTCGTTGTAAAGCCTTTTTGAAATCGGACAGTGTGGTTAGATAAAGGAGAGTCTTGTCTTTAAAATGGTGTAAAATAGTCATATGTTTGAAAAATTGAAGTTTTCGGATTTTCGAGGACTTTGTATTTCGCGCCACGCCCTATCATTGGATATTGGAGCGGTGTTCCGCTAGCGAAACGTCTAGATGTAAGAAGTTAACACCCCGGCCATCCTACAATCTAAGCTTGATGCCCTCAATCTCACACAAATTATCAATGAACCTACCAGGTACAACTCCAAATCCGTAAACACGGGCACCCTCATAGATGTCATCCTAACTAACTCGCCCTCCAAATACACCTCTGCTGTTTTCAATCAAGATCTCAGCGATCACTGCCTCATTGCCTGCATCCGTAATGGGTCTGCGACCAAACGACCACCCCTCATCACTGTCAAACGCTCCCTAAAACACTTCTGCGAGCAGGCCTTTCTAATTGACCTGGCCGGGGTATCCTGGAATGACATTGACCTCATCCCGTCAGTAGATGATGCCTGGCTATTCTTTAAAAGTGCCTTCCTCACCATCTTAAATAAGCATGCCCCATTAAAAAAATGTAGAACTAGGAATAGATATAGTCCTTGGTTCACTCCAGACCTGTCTGCCCTTGACCAGCACAAAAATATCCTGTGGCGTTCTGCATTAGCATCGAATAGCCCATGTGATATGCAACTTTTCAGGGAAGTTAGGAACAAATATACACAGGCAGTTAGGAAAGCTAAGGCTACCTTTTTCAAACAGAAATTTGCATCCTGTAGTACTAACTCAAAAAGGTTCTGGGACACTGTAAAGTCCATGGAGAATAAGAGCACCTCTCCTAGCTGCCCACTGCTCTGAGGCTAGGAAACACTGTTACCACCAATAAATCCACTATAATTGAGAACTTCAATAAGCATTTCTCTACGGCTGGCCATGCTTTCCACCTGGCTACCCCTACCCCGGTCAACTGCCCGGCACCCTCCACAGCATTCCGCCAAAGCCCTCACCATTTCTCCTTCACCCAAATCCAGATAGCTGATGTTCTATAAGAGCTGCAAAATCTGGACCCCTACAAATCAGCCGGGCTAGACAATCTGGACCCTCTCTTTCTAAAATTATCTGCCGAAATTGTTGCAACCTCTCTTTCGTATTGTCTGAGATTCCCAAAGATTGGAAAGCTGCCGCGGTCATCCCCCTCTTCAGAGGGGGTGACACTCTAGACCCAAACTGCTACAGACCTATATCTATTCTACCCTGTCTTTCTAAGGTCTTCGAAAGCCAAGTTAACCTTTTAGGGACAGACGTTCCGCTAGCGGAACGCCTCACCAATATCCAATGGTAGAGCGTGGCGCGAAATACAAATACCTCAAAAATGCTACAACTTAATTTCTCAAACATATAACTATTTTACACCATTTTAAAGACAAGACTCTCGTTAACCTCTTACATCTAGACGTTCCGCTAGCGGAACACCTGCTCCAATATCCAATGATAGGCGTGGCGCGAATTACAAATTCCTCAAAAATACAAAAACTTCAATTTTTCAAACATATGACTATTTCACAGCATTTTAAAGATAAGACTCTCCTTTATCTAACCACACTGTCCGATTTCAAAAAGGCTTTACAGTGAAAGCAAAACATTAGATTATGTCAGCAGAGTACCAAGCCAGAAATAATCAGACACCCATTTTTCAAGCTAGCATATAATGTCACAAAATCCCAGAAGACAGCTAAATGCAGCACTAACCTTTGATGATCTTCATCAGATGACACACCTAGGACATTATGTTATACAATACATGCATGTTTTGTTCAATCAAGTTCATATTTATATCAAAAAACAGCTTTTTACATTAGCATGTGACGTTCAGAACTAGCATACCCCCCGCAAACTTCCGGGGAATTTGCTAACAATTTACTAAATTACATTTTAAGAATTATAGATACATAACTCCTCTATTCACTCGATATGTCCGATTTTAAAATAGCTTTTTGGTGAAAGCACATTTTGCAATATTCTAAGTACATAGCCCAGGCATCACGGGCTAGCTATTTAGACACCCGGCAAGTTTAGCACTCACCAATATCAGATTTACTATTATAAAAGTTTGATTACCTTTTGTTGTCTTCGTCAGAATGCACTCCCAGGACTGCTACTTCAATAACAAATGTTGGTTTGGTCCAAAATAATCCATCGTTATATCCGAATAGCGGCGTTTTGTTCGTGCGTCCCAGACACTATCCGAATGGTAAAGAAGGGTCGTGCGCATGGCGCAATTTGTGACAAAAAAAATCTAAATATTCCATTACCGTACTTCGAAGCATGTCAACCGCTGTTAAAAATCCATTTTTGTGCCATTTTTCTCGTAAAAAAGCGATAATATTCCGACTGGGAATGTCCATTTAGCTAAACAGAGGAATGAAAACAAACCTTTCGGTCGACGCGGGCACGAGCCTGAGTCTCACAGTACTGTAACCAGCCACTACCCAAACGCGCTACTTTGTTTCAGCCAGAGCCTGCAAAGCCACGATTCCGCTTTTTGCCGCCTTCTGAGAACCTATGGCAGCCGTAGGAAGTGTCACGGGACAGCTAAGATCCTCACTCTTCAATAAACAGAGACAAGAAGAACGACACCTTGTCAGACAGGCCACTTCCTGCATGAAATGTTCTCAGGTTTTTGCCTGCCATATGAGTTCTGTTATACTCACAGACACCATTCAAACAGTTTTAGAAACTTTAGGGTGTTTTCTATCCAAAGCCAATAATTATATGCATATTCTAGTTACTGGGCAGGAGTAGTAACCAGATTAAATCGGGTACGTTTTTTATCCAGCCGTGAAAATACTGCCCCCTAGCCATAACAGGTTAATCTAACCACATTGTCCGATTTCAAAAAGGCTTTACAGCGAAAGCAAAACATTAGATTATGTCAGGAGAGTACCCTGCCAAAAATAATCACACAGCCATTTTCAAAGCAAGCATATATGTCACAAAAACCAAAACCACAGCTAAATGCAGCACTAACCTTTGATGATCTTCATCAGATGACACTCCTAGGACATTATGTTATACAATACATGCATGTTTTGTTCAATCAAGTTCATATTTATATTAAAAACCAGCTTTTTACATTAGCATGTGATGTTCAGAACTAGCATACCCACCGCAAACTTCCGGTGAATTTACTAAATTACTCATGATAAACGTTCACAAAAAACATAACAATTATTTTAAGAATTATAGATACAGAACTCCTTTATGCAATCTCGGTGTCAGATTTTAAAATAGCTTTTCGGAGAAAGCACATTTTGCAATATTCTGAGTACATAGCCCGGCCATCATGGCTAGTTATTTTGACACGCACCAAGTTTGGTACTCACCAAACTCAGAATTACTATTAAAAAATTGGATTACCTTTCCTGTTCTTCGTCAGAATGCACAAATGGTGTAAAATAGTCATATGTTTGAAAAATGGAAGTTTCAAACATATCATTGGATATTGGCGAGGCATTCCACTAGCGGAACATCTAGATGTAAGAGGTTAAATCGGGTAAGTTTTTTATCCGTCTGTGAAAATACTGCCCCCTATCCCAAACAGGTTAACAAACAGATTAGCGACTATTTCGAATCCCACCGTACCTTCTCCGCTATGCAATGTGGTTTCAGAGCTGGTCATGGGTGCACCTCAGCCATGCTCAAGGTCCTAAACGACATCATAACCGCCATCGATAAGAGACATTACCGTGTAGCCATATTCATCGACCTGGCCAAGGCTTTCGACTCTGTCAATCACCACATTCTTATTGGCAGACTCGACAGCCTTGGTTTCTCAAATGATTGCCTCGCCTGATTTACCAACTACTTCTCTGATAGAGTTCAGTGTGTCAAATCGGAGGGCCTGTTGTCCGGACCTCTGGCAGTCTCTATGGGGGTGCCAAAGGGTTCAATTCTCGGGCCGACTCTCTTCTCTGTATACATCAATGATGTTGCTCTTGCTGCTGGTGATCCTCTGATCCACCTCTATGCAGACGACACCATTCTGTATACTTCTGGCCCCTCTTTGGACACTGTGTTAACCTCCAGACGAGCTTCAATGCCATACAACTCTCCTTCCGTGGCCTCCAACTGCTCTTAAAAGCAAGTAAAACTAAATGCATGCTATTCAATCGATCACTGCCTGCACCTGCTCGCCCGTCCAGCATCACTACTCTGGACGGCTCTGACTTGGAATATGTGGACAACTACAAATACCTAGGTGGCTGGTTAGACTGTAAACTCTCCTTCCAGACTCACATTAAGCATCTCCAATCCAAACTTTAATCTAGAACTGGCTTCCTAAATCGCAACAAAGCATCCTTCACTCATGCTGCCAAACATACCCTCGTAAAACTGACCATCCTACCGATCCTCGACTTCGGTGATGTCATCTATAAAATAGCCTCCAACACTCTACTCAACAAACTGGATGCAGTCTATCACAGTACCATCCGTTTTGTCACCAAAGCCCCATACACTACCCACCATTGCGACCTGTACGCTCTCGTTGGTTGGCCCTCGCTTCATACTCGTCGCCAAACCCACTGGCTACAGGTCATCTACAAGTCTCTGCTAGGAAAAGACCCACCTTATCTCAGCTCACTGGTCACCATAGCAGCACCCACTCGTAGCACGCGCTCCAGCAGGTATATCTCACTGGTCACCCCCAAAGCCAATTCCTCCTTTGGTCGTCTTTCCTTCCAGTTCACTGCTGCCAATGACTGGAACGAACTGCAAAAATTTACATTTATCCGAGGAAAGTAATCCTTCTAACCCCCCCCCCCCCTTAAAAGATTTAGATGCACTATTGTAAAGTGGTTGTTCCACTGGATATCATAAGGTGAATGCACCAATTTGTAAGTCGCTCTGGATAAGAGCGTCTGCTAAATGACGTAAATGTAAATGAGATGGAGTTACGTCGGGATGCCACCGGGCTGCAAGCAGAAGTCGGGAAATACCAATATTGGGATTACTTAACCTCTCTAGGCTAGGCGGGACGAATTCGTCCCACCTACGTAACAGCCACTGCTATCCTGTGGCGCGATTTTCAAAACCTTAAAAATCCTATTACTTCAATTTCTCAAACATATGACTATTTTACAGCCATTTAAAGACAAGACTCTCGTTAATCTAACCACACTGTCCGATTTCAAAAAGGCTTTACAACGAAAGCAAAACATTAGATTATGTCAGCAGAGTACCAAGCCAGAAATAATCAGACACCCATTTTTCAAGCCAGCATATAATGTCACCAAAACCCAGAAGACAGCTAAATGCAGCACTCACCTTTGATGATCTTCATCAGATGACAACCCTAGGACATTATGTTATACAATACATGCATGTTTTGTTCAATCAAGTTCATATTTATATCAAAAAACAGCTTTTTACATTAGCATGTGACGTTCAGAACTAGCATACCCCCCGCAAACTTCCGGGGAATTCGCTAACATTTTACTAAATTACTCACGATAAACGTTCACAAAAAGCATAACAATTATTTTAAGAATTATAGATACAGACCTCCTCTATGCACTCGATATGTCCGATTTTAAAATAGCTTTTTGGTGAAAGCACATTTTGCAATATTCTAAGTACATAGCCCAGGGCATCACGGGCTCGCTATTTAGACACCCGGCAAGTTTAGCACTCACCATAATCATATTTACTATTATAAAAGTTTGATTACCTTTTGTTGTCTTCGTCAGAATACACACCCAGGACTGCTACTTCAATAACAAATGTTGGTTTGGTCCAAAATAATCCATCGTTATATCCGAATAGCGGCGTTTTGTTCGTGCGTTCCAGACACTATCCGAAATAGTAAAGAAGTGTCGCGCGCATGGCGCAATTCGTGACAATAAAATTCTAAGTATTCCATTACCGTACTTCGAAGCATGTCAACCGCTGTTTAAAATCAATTTTGACGACATTTTTCTCGTAGAAAAGCGATAATATTCCGACAGGGAATCTCCTTTTCGGCAAACAGAGGAAAAAATCCCAAAGGCGGGGGCGGTCGGGGTCACGCGCATAAGCCAGTGTCCCTTGATCGGCCACTTGAGAAAGGCGATAATGTGTTTCAGCCTGGGGCTGGAATGACGACATTCTGTTTTTTCCCGGGCTCTGAGCGCCTATGGACGACGTGGGAAGTGTCACGTTAGAGCAGAGATCCTTAGTAAATGATAGAGATGGAAAAGAAGTTCAACAAATGGTCAGACAGGCCACTTCCTGTAAAGGAATCTCTCAGGTTTTGACCTGCCATTTGAGTTCTGTTATACTCACAGACACCATTCAAACAGTTTTAGAAAATTTAGGGTGTTTTCTATCCATATGTAATAAGTATATGCATATTCTAGTTACTGGGAAGGAGTGGTAACCAGATTAAATCGGGTATGTTTTTTATCCAGCCGTGTCAATACTGCCCCCTAGCCCTAACAGGTTAATCCTATCCCAGGTATTCCTTAAAGAGGTGGGGTTTCAGGTGTCTCCGGAAGGTGGTGATTGACTCCGCTGTCCTGGCGTCGTGAGGGAGCTTGTTCCACCATTGGGGTGCCAGAGCAGTGAACAGTTTTGACTGGGCTGAGCGGAAACTGTGCTTCCTCAGAGGTAGGGAGGCGAGCAGGCCAGAGGTAGATGAACGCAGTGCCCTTGTTTGGGTGTAGGGCCTGATCAGAGCCTGAAGGTACGGAGGTGCCGTTCCCCTCACAGCTCCGTAGGCAAGCACCATGGTCTTGTAGCGGATGCGAGCTTCAACTGGAAGCCAGTGGAGAGAGCGTAGGAGCGGGGTGACGTGAGAGAACTTGGGAAGGTTGAACACCAGACGGGCTGCGGCGTTCTGGATGAGTTGTAGGGGTTTAATGGCACAGGCAGGGTGCCCAGCCAACAGCGAGTTGCAGTAATCCAGACGGGAGATGACAAGTGCCTGGAATAGGACCTGCGCCGCTTCCTGTGTGAGGCAGGGTCGTACTCTGCGAATGTTGTAGAGCATGAACCTACAGGATCGGGTCACCGCCTTGATGTTAGTGGAGAACGACAGGGTGTTGTCCAGGGTCACGCCAAGGTTCTTAGCACTCTGGGAGGAGGACACAAGGGAGTTGTCAACCGTGATGGCGAGATCATGGAATGGGCAGTCCTTCCCCGGGAGGAAGAGCAGCTCCGTCTTGCCGAGGTTCAGCTTGAGGTGGTGATCCGTCATCCACACTGATATGTCTGCCAGACATGCAGAGATGCGATTCGCCACCTGGTTATCAGAAGGGGGAAAGGAGAAGATTAATTGTGTGTCGTCTGCATAGCAATGATAGGAGAGACCATGTGAGGATATGACAGAGCCAAGTGACTTGGTGTATAGCGAGAATAGGAGAGGGCCTAGAACAGAGCCCTGGGGGACACCAGTGGTGAGAGCACGTGGTGCGGAGACAGATTCTCGCCACGCCACCTGGTAGGAGCGACCTGTCAGATAGGACGCAATCCAAGCGTGGGCCGCGCCGGAGATGCCCAACTCGGAGAGGGTGGAGAGGAGGATCTGATGGTTCACAGTATCAAAGGCAGCAGATAGGTCTAGAAGGATGAGAGCAGAGGAGAGAGAGTTAGCTTTAGCAGTGCGGAGAGCCTCCGTGACACAGAGAAGAGCAGTCTCAGTTGAATGACCAGTCTTGAAACCTGACTGATTTGGATCAAGAAGGTCATTCTGAGAGAGATAGCAGGAGAGCTGGCCAAGGACGCCACGTTCAAGAGTTTTGGAGAGAAAAGAAAGAAGGGATACTGGTCTGTAGTTGTTGACATCGGAGGGATCGAGTGTAGGTTTTTTCAGAAGGGGTGCAACTCTCGCTCTCTTGAAGACGGAAGGGACGTAGCCAGCGGTCAAGGATGAGTTGATGAGCGAGGTGAGGTAAGGGAGAAGGTCTCCGGAAATGGTCTGGAGAAGAGAGGATAGGGTCAAGCGGGCAGGTTGTTGGGCGGCCGGCCGTCACAAGACGCGAGATTTCATCTGGAGAGAGAGGGGAGAAAGAGGTCAAAGCACAGGGTAGGGCAGTGTGAGCAGGACCAGCGGTGTCGTTTGACTTAGCAAGCGAGGATCGGATGTCGTCGACCTTCTTTTCAAAATGTTTGACGAAGTCATCCGCAGAGAGGGAGGAGGGGGGGAGGGGGGGGGGGGGGAACATTCAGGAGGGAGGAGAAGGTGGCAAAGAGCTTCCTAGGGTTAGAGGCAGATGCTTGGAATTTAGAGTGGTAGAAAGTGGCTTTAGCAGCAGAGACAGAAGAGGAAAATGTAGAGAGGAGGGAGTGAAAGGATGCCAGGTCCGCAGGGAGGCGAGTTTTCCTCCATTTCCGCTCGGCTGCCCGGAGCCCTGTCCTGTGAGCTCGCAATGAGTCCTCGAGCCACGGAGCAGGAGAGGAGGACCTAGCCGGCCTGGAGGATAGGGGACATAGAGAGTCAAAGGATGCAGAAAGGGAGGAGAGGAGGGTTGAGGAGGCAGAATCAGGAGATAGGTTGGAGAAGGTTTGAGCAGAGGGAAGAGATGATAGGATGGAAGAGGAGGGTGTAGCGGGAGAGAGAGAGCGAAGGTTGGGACGGCGCAATACCATCCGAGTAGGGGCAGAGTGTTGGATGAGAGCGAGAGGGAAAAGGATACAAGGTAGTGGTCGGAGACTTGGAGGGGAGTTGCAATGAGATTAGTGGAAGAACAGCATCTAGTAAAGATGAGGTCAAGCGTATTGCCTGCCTTGTGAGTAGGGGGGGAAGGTGAGAGGGTGAGGTCAAAAGAGGAGAGGAGTGGAAAGAAGGAGGCAGAGAGGAATGAGTCAAAGGTAGACGTGGGGAGGTTAAAGTCACCCAGAACTGTGAGAGGTGAGCCATCCTCAGGAAAGGAACTTATCAAGGCGTCAAGCTCATTGATAAACTCTCCAAGGGAACCTGGAGGGCGATAAATGATAAGGATGTTAAGCTTGAAAGGGCTGGTAACTGTGACAGCATGGAATTCAAATGAGAAGATAGACAGATGGGTCAGGGGAGAAAGAGAGAATGTCCACTTGGGAGAGATGAGGATTCCAGTGCCACCACCCCGCTGGCCAGATGCTCTCGGGGTATGCGAGAACACGTGGGCAGACGAGGAGAGAGCAGTAGGAGTAGCAGTGTTATCTGTGGTAATCCATGTTTCTGTCAGCGCCAAGAAGTCGAGGGACTGGAGGGTAGCATAGGCTGAGATTAACTCTGCCTTGTTGGCCGCAGACCGGCAGTTCCAGAGGCTGCCGGAGACCTGGAACTCCACGTGGGTCGTGCGCGCTAGGACCACCAGGTTAGAGTGGCAGCGGCCACGCGGTGTGAAGCGTTTGTATGGCCTGTGCAGAGGGGAGAGAACAGGGATAGACAGACACATAGTTGACAGGCTTCAGAAGAGGCTACGCTAATGCAAAGGAGATTGGAATGACAAGTGGACTACACGTCTCGAATGTTCAGAAAGCTAAGCTTACGTTGCAAAAATCTTATTGACTAAAATGACGAAAGTGATACAGTACTGCTGGCTGGTGAAGTAGGCTAGCTAGCAGTGGCTGCGTTGTTGACTTTGTTTGAACGTGTAGCTGGCTAGGTAACCTCGATAGTTTCAGTACTACACCTTATCATGATACAAAAGCAACTATGTAGCTAGCTAACATAGCACTGTGTATTTAGTTTCTACAATGCTGCTCATCGGTAATAGTTGGCTAGGTTTGGAAAAATGGCGTCGCGGGGAACGAAAATAGCTGGCTAGCTAACCTCGATAATTACTCTAAACTACACAATTATCAAACTATGACAAAGACAACTATTTAGCTAGGTAACACTGCACTAGTCAAATCGTTCCGTTGCAATGTATTAGTTTCTACAGTGCTGCTAGTCGGTAAAGGTTGGCTAGCTAGCAGTGGGTTTGATGATGACTAGGTGTGTTGACTAAGTCTGGAGTCTGGACAACAGCGGCGCGTCGCGGCGCGGCTGGCTAGCTAACCTCGATAAATACTCTAAACTACACAATTATCTTAGATACAAAGATAGCAAAGACAACTATGTAGCTAGCTAACACTACACTAATCAAGTCGTTCCGTTGTAATGTAATAGTTTCTACAGTGCTGCTAGTCGGTAGAAGTTGGCTAGTTGGCTAGCTAGCAGTGTTGACTACGTTAGGAGGACAAAAATAGCTGGCTAGCTAACCTCGATAATTACTCTAATTACTCTAAACTACACAATTATCTTTGATACAAAGACGGCTATGTAGCTAGCTAAAAAAAAAATTGCTCAGATCAAACAAATCAAACCGTTGTAATGTAATGAAATCTCTGAAGCTGGAGACTCATATCTCCCTCACTAGCTTTAAGCACCAACTGTCAGAGCAGCTCACAGATCACTGCACCTGTACATAGATTGGCTGTTTACAGGTGGGCTATCTACCTACCTCATCCCCATACTGTATTTATTTATTTATTTATTTATCTTGTTCCTTTGCACCCCAGTATCTCTACTTGCACATTCATCTTCTGCACATCTACCATTCCAGTGTTTAATTGCTATATTGTAATTACTTCGCCACCATGGCCTATTTATTGCCTTAACTCCCATATCCTACCTCATTCGCACTCATTGTATATAGACTTTTTGTTTTCTTTTGTTCTACTGTATTATTGACTGTATGTTTTGGTTATTCCATGTGTAACTCTGTGTTGTTGTATGTGTCGAATTGCTACACTTTATCTTGGCCAGGTCACAGTTGCAAATGAGAACTTGTTCTCAACTAGCCTACCTGGTTAAATAAAGGTGAAATATATACTGCTCAAAAAAAGAAAGGGAACACTTAAACAACACAATGTAACTCCAAGTCAATCACACTTCTGTGAAATCAAACTGTCCACTTAGGAAGCAACACTGATTGGCAATAAATTCCACATGCTGTTGTGCAAATGGAATAGACAACAGGTGGAAATTATAGGCAATTAGCAAGACACCCCCAATAAAGGAGTGGTTTGGCAGGTGGTGACCACAGACCACTTCTCAGTTCTTATGCTTCCTGGCTGATGTTTTGGTCACTTTTGAATGCTGGCGGTGCTTTCACTCTAGTGGTAGCATGAGACGGAATCTACAACCCACACAAGTTGCTCACGTAGTGCAGCTCATCCAGGATGGCACATCAATGCGAGCTGTGGCAAGAAAGTTTGCTGTGTCTGTCAGCGTAGTGTCCAGAGCATGGAGGCGCTACCAGGAGACAGGCCAGTACATCAGGAGACGTAGAGGAGGCCGTAGGAGGGCAACAACCCAGCAGCAGGACCGCTACCTCCGCCTTTGTGCAAGGAGGAGCAGGAGGAGCACTGCCAGAGCCCTGCAAAATGACCTCCAGCAGGCCACAAATGTGCATGTGTCTGCTTAAACGGTCAGAAACAGACTCCATGAGGGTGGTATGAGGGCCCGACGTCCACAGGTGGGGGTTGTGCTTACAGCCCAACACCGTGCAGGACGTTTGGCATTTGCCAGAGAACACCAAGATTGGCAAATTCGCCACTGGCGCCCTGTGCTCTTCACAGATGAAGCAGGTTCACACTGAGCACATGTGACAGACGTGACAGAGTCTGGAGATGCCGTGGAGAACGTTCTGCTGCCTGCAACATCCTCCAGCATGACCGGTTTGGCGGTGGGTCAGTCATGGTGTGGGGTGGCATTTCTTTGGGGGGCCGCACAGCCCTCCATGTGCTCGCCAGAGGTAGCGTGACTGCCATTAGGTACCGAGATGAGATCCTCAGACCCCTTGTGAGACCATATGCTGGTGCGGTTGGCCCTGGGTTCCTCCTAATGCAAGACAATGCTAGACCTCATGTGGCTGGAGTGTCAGCAGTTCCTGCAAGAGGAAGGCATTGATGCTATGGACTGGCCCGCCCGTTCCCCAGACCTGAATCCAATTGAGCACATCTGGGACATCATGTCTCGCTCCATCCACCAATGCCACGTTGCACCACAGACTGTCCAGGAGTTGGCGGATGCTTTAGTCCAGGTCTGTGAGGAGATCCCTCAGGAGACCATCCGCCACCTCATCAGGAGCATGCCCAGGCGTTGTAGGGAGCTCATACAGGCACGTGGAGGCCACACACACTACTGAGCCTCATTTTAACTTGTTTTAAGGACATTACATCAAAGTTGGATCAGCCTGTAGTGTGGTTTTCCACTTTAATTTTGAGTGTGACTCCAAATCCAGACCTCCATGGGATGATAAATTGGATTTCCATTGATTATTTTTGTGTGATTTTGTTGTCAGCACATTCAACTATGTAAAGAAAAAAGTATTTAATAAGATTATTTATTTCATTCAGATCTAGGATGTGTTGTTTAAGTGTTCCCTTTATTTTTTTGAGCAGTGTATATATATATTTTTTTTAGATATCCCAGCAGGCAAAATGTGGAACACATCTTATGTCATTTTCTGGTTAAGAAGACAAAAGGCCTTATTCTTATCATGGAAGTTCAGCGTTACAGTGTGATTGACATTTAAAGGCAATGTTCCCAAGTTAGCGGAGACTCCATTCACAGTAAACCCTGCAAATGTCAGCTCAATCAGAAATGGCTATTAAATGTAAAGCTTCAGTGATACATATTTTATAGGGCCTATAATATAACCAGATTACAACCAACTGGTCTCTGTTACAATCAGGTAAATATTTTTCATGGCAAGACAACATTTGGCATATCTTGGTCATATAACCAAATCTGGTTAAGATAACCAAATATGTATTTTTGTGGTTCCTACCAGTTTTGCCTGCTGGGATTGACCCAGTTTCAAGATTAGCTTGCTTTGACTATTGGAGAATATGGGATTGATTCAAAATGTTTACTCAAGTCATTAATAATCATCCTTTGAGAAATATCCAGGTGTCCTGGATCTGTTTAATGTCAATGTGGAAGTTCTAGCTTTTTCACCTGATCAAGGCCATGTTCAACCTCACCTCACCTTGCCTGAACAGGATTGGCAGAACAAAAAGTATTTGGGAAGATGGGGAACAGGCTGGCCCGCATAAAGAACAGATGGAATGCCAGTTTGACAGCAAGTTAGTAAGTAAACACTAGTCAGGGCTGCTATTTTATTTATAAAGCTCTATTTAGGCATGTTCAATAAGAAATGTTTCATTTTAGTTCTGTTTCCATTGATATTTGTTGGGTATTTCCCAGGTGACTAACTTCCTGGTTCCGGTTGCCACATAATGGTTCTTTTAATGAACGTTGAAGAAAATAACAATTAATAGGTAAGCATTGTGTTACCATTCTACACTGTAATTTATCAATCCCAGCCAATTAGCATACTGTAAACGTTAAGTAAAGCATACTGTGACTTCCTACACAACCACTATCCTAATTATGTAAGTACTACTTATGAAAAAATATCAACACGTGAACTGCACACATGCACCATTCAGCTTAACCATTTACCTCCTACCAACTCCCCTGGGCAAAGAAGTCTCTTCTTCCAACTGTAGTCATAAGTATAGCCTTATTGAGTAATGGCATACTTTATACTTGGTTAATAGCGGCGCAATTTCTATGACATTAAGCATTAAAACGTTCATTTTTAATTTAAGGAGCCCAATTACCCATAGGCTTACGGTATGATGCCATCACAGGATCAGCCTGGGACATTTATGGAAGTTCATGCAGGCTACACAATCATGCCTGACTATTTCACTCTCTCTAGTTAAACACATCTAGGAATGCATGTGGAAATGCCCCCATGAATTAACTCTTGTTCAGAGTAATCCATCACATCATGAACACAGCGCACTGCAGTGCTCTGGGGCTATCGCTAACTACTTTTAGCTCTGTTACTTCTCGGCCAGGGCTTGTGACACTAACAAGACATGTTTTAATTGGGCATACATCAGAGGTAAGGGTTGCCTAAATGTTTGGTGGAGACACACTAAAGGGAGTATGTCTTGTGCAACTAGCTACATCATTTTATCATTATTGATTTGTAATAATACTTCAATGTTCTTTCAAGGTGCAAATGACTTGCATGAGTGAACCCCATCCCTTGACTATTTGGAAATATGTGGAAGTTTTAAAGAGCATCCTGTTCTGGTCAGAAAACACTCATTATTCATGAATGCCTCACCTCGTTTCGGAGTGTGCGTTGATGTTAACCAGGCATTTGGTATTTTATTAGGATCCCCATTGGCTGTTGCAAAAGCAGCAGCTACTCTTCCTGGGGTCCACACAAAACAATACAGAATGACATAATACAGAACATCAATAGACAAGAACAGCTCAGACAGAAATACAAATATATATAATTTAAACGCAAACGTAGCCTACTTATCAATGTATACACAAACTATCTAGGTCAAATTGGGGAGAGGCATGTGTGTTTTGAAACCAGGGTTCGCTATTTATTTGAGCAATATGAGATGGAAGTTCCATGCAATTAGGACTCTACGCTTTCTTGAATTTGTTCTGTATTTGGGGATGGTGAAAAGACCCCTGGTGGCATGTCTGGTGGGATAAGTGTGTGTGTCAGAGCTGTGTGCAAGTTGACTATGCAAACAATTTGGGATTTTCAACACGTTTCTTCTAAAAAGAAGTGATGCAGTCAGTCTTTCCTCAACTCTTAGCCAAGAGAGACTGGCATGCATAGTATTTATATCAGCCCTCCGATTACAATTTAGAGCAAAACTTGCCGCTCTGTTCTTGGCGCTGCAGCTTAACTATGTCTTTCCTTGCAGGACTGGACCACACGACTTGACAATAATCAAGACTAGACAAAACTAGAACCTGCAGAACTTGCTTTTTGGAGTGTGGTGTCAAAAAAGCAGAGCATCTCTTTATTACGGCCAGACCTCTCCCCATCTTTACAACCATTGAATCTATATTTTGACCATGACAGTTTACAAATCTAAAGTAACGCCAAGTAATTTTGTCTCCACAACTTGTTCAACAGCCACACCATTCATTACCAGATTCAGCTGAGGTATAGAACTTAAGGAATGATTTTACCAAATACAATGCTCTTAGTTTTAGACATGTTCAGGACCAGTTTATTACTTGCCACCCATTCCAAAACAGACTGCAACTCTTTGTTAAGGGTTTCAGTGACTTAATTTGCTGTGGTTGCTGATGCGTATATGGTTGAATCACCAGCATACATGGACACACATGCTTTGTTTACTACCAGTGGCAGGTCATTGGTAAAAATAGAAAAGAGTAGAGGGCCTAGAGAGCTGCCCTGCAGTACACCACTCGTTACATGTGACATTAGACAAGCTTCCATTAAAGGAAACTCTTTGAGTTCTATTAGATAGATAGCTCTGAATCCACAATATGGCAGAGGTTGAAAAGCCATAACACAAGTTTTTTTCAACAACAAGTTATGGTCAATAATATCAAAGGCTGTACTGAAATCTAACAGTACAGCTCCCACAATTTTCTTATTTCATTTTTTTTTCATGAACAGTTTCTTTCAACCAATCATCAGTCATTTGTGTCAGTGTAGTATATGTTGAGTGCCCTTCTCTATAAGCATCTGTTGTTAATTTGTTCACAGAGAAATAGCATTGTATTTGGTCAAACACAATTTTTTCCAACAGTTTGCTTAGAGCTGGCAGCAAGCTTATAGGTCTGCTGTTAGAACCAGTAAAGGCCGCTTTACTACTCTTGGGTAGCGGAATTACTTTGACTTCCCTCCAGGCCTGAGGACAAAGGCTTTCCTCTAGGCTCAGATTAAAGATATGACAGATGGGAGTGGCTGTAGAGTCAGCTACCATCCCCAGTCGCTTTCCATCTAAGTTGTCAATGCCAGGTTTGTCATAATTGATCAATAATAATTTTTCCACCTCTCCCACACTAACTTTCCAAAATTTTCTTTCATTATGTTTTTTTTATACATTAATATAATTGCTCACTGTTTGTTGTTGGCATTTCATGCTTAAGTTTGCCAATGAAATAATCATTAAAATAATTGGTAGCATCAAATGGTTTCATGATGAATAAGCCATCTGATTCGATGAAAGAGAGTTGAATGTGTCTTTCTACCCAAAATTTAATTTAAAGTAATCCATTTTTTTTTTTACCATCATTCTTTATATCATTGACCTTAATACCAGGAGTGGCCACATTGGAGCACATGCTGCTGCGGAGGCTGCGTGAAAGCAGCACTGGGTCTTTAATCATTGGATTAAGCACATCCTTAGTGTGCATGAAACCATTTTAATGACAAAAACAAAGCTATTCATGAATTCTGTCACAACAGCTGCCAGTGAACACATCCCCCTTTTAGTGTGAGATGGAGTTGATTAGAGGGAGCGTAAGACAATCGCACACCTTGTTAGCGTTCCTTGCCTCCATATTTGCTATTTTATTAAAGAGGATGCTACTACAGTTTATTACATTTATTTGTGAAAGTTAAAATGTTTGTTTTTTAAACCATACGGGACTCATCTTTGTATCTGTGCCAATATAGCCTCTATGATCCCTCCTGATGATCCGGTTGGACATGACTCCAACAGGGTCTCCAAGAGGGATCAGCCAATGAAGTTGGAATTCCCACCCAGTCGACTACATTAAAATGGTGGAGACCCTCAATGGCACTGCTCATGCTAATACTAGCTTTTGGCCACTAGAGGCCTCTATCATTCTTTATGGGTTATACAGACATTTTGGTTGAAATGGTAGTACTGAAAACGTAAAGGAGACATCTTTGACATATGGAAGGTTTTTTCAGACTTTTAATATTTAACTGAAATCCGACCGCCACCTGACTTCACAAAAATACATGACTGAGGGAATTGTGTATGTTGTACAACATCTCTCATCCTCACTTTTCCAACTTATCTAAAGTCAACATGAGAGAAAAATATTTAGTGTTGTCATATTTATAATAAACGCATCCCACTGAGAAAACCATGCTGGGGCCAGAATTCACAAAATACTTATTTTTTTCCTCTCCGACTTATTCAAGGCCTGCCCAGGATATGGATACCTCTGAAAAAGGAGCCCTAAAAAAGGTTTGCTGCACAACGTTTAATGGGGCATTTAAACCATAAACACATGTCCTACGCAGCTGTGTGGTGGTGAGATAATTATTTTTTTTTTTAATTGGTTGATAGACACATACAGTTGAAGTCAGACGTTTACATACACTTAGGTTGGAGTCATAGCATACTTCCAAAGTTGTGGCAAAATGGCTTAAGGACAACAAAGTCATGGTATTGGAGTGGCCATCACAAAGCCCTGACCTCAAACCTATAGAAAATTTGCGGGCAGAACTGAAAAAGCGTGTGCAAGCAAGGAGACCTACAAACCTGACTCAGTTACACCAGCTCTGTCAGGCGGAATGGGCCAAAATTCACCTAACTTATTGTGGGAAGCTTGTGGAAGGCGTTTGACCCAAGTTTAAATTGTTTAAGGCAATGCTACCAAATACTAATTGAGTGTATGTAAACTTCTGACCCACTGGGAATGTGATGAAAGAAAAAAAAGCTGAAATTAATAATTCTCTACTATTATTGACATGTCACATTCTTAAAATAAAGCTGTGATCCTAACTCACCTAAGACAAGGAATTTTTACTAGGATTAAATGTCAGGAGTTGTGAAAAACTGAGTTTAAATGTATTTGGCTAAGGTGTATGTAAACTTCTGACTTCAACTGTATTAGCAACTTTTCTGACAGTGCAACACAACCCTAGCCCCGCCCCCAAAGCAAATTATCCCACTGAGTTCCTGCATTTTTTACACATCAGTTTGTTTGAACATACCCTAATATGGGCTCTTAAAATGTGGCATTCATAATACTGAATTCATACTTTTCGAAGCTAAGAACCTGGTGCACAAACAGGGATGGTCTGAACAAAAGAATGGATTTATTGAGTAAACAACAATTATACATTAAACTGAGCCTCCATTACCCTGGTCCACCATAGTGATGGATGATGGAATTAGGAAATATAGACTGCGTCTGATCACCCAGATGGTATACGATTTATTCATTTCTTTACAATAGGTAACAAATCCACAGACGGTCCATAAAAGCGTCCAGCCTGCCCCATCCTGTCCACTCCGCTTCTGAGAGAGAAACAGAGCACAGATGGGGGAGAAGGGGCAGCGGTGGTGGTTTTAATTGGCTTTGGCGCGGAGCTGAGCCCTCTTGCCTGTGACTGCCTGGAAACCTGCCTTGATGCTGGCGACGGAGCAGCGGGAATGGCAGGTCTCGCACTGCAGGAAGTAGAGTCGTGTGTCCTTCTGGAGGATGGTGTCGGGGGAGCGACATGTATGGCACGTCACATACTCCTCTATAAAGGGGATAGAAAAACTTGGATGAGATTGGGAAGTGTTGACATCTGGTTTGATTTAACCATATTATGCAGTGAAGGTCAGGTGATTGGTTGAAATTGCTAACCGGCTTTTTGTACTGCGATGATAAGTCCGTTTTACGCAATATTGCACTGATTTAACTGTTGTGGAAATAGCGCGGTAACTGGTCAAATTTGCAAAACCTCGAAAAGTATGTACGGAATTGTATAATTTGCAAAAAATACATATCGCCCTCGCAAAATCCTAGAGGAACAGCTCACAACCAAGCAGGTCTTGTTATGAACATTGCTAGCAAATTGCAAAGTCGGACCCACTATCATTTTAAACAAAAAATGTTAAGTACAGTAGATTATCGTCATCCTCTCATTTTCAATGATTAACTGAAATCAGAATTAAATCACGAGTTCAGAGATGCGTACAAAGGTAGGACAACTGTCAACACGAGCACTTACTAATATATCTTCGTAAGACATTCTCTATCTGTTTCTGCTGGAATCTTCCTTTGATGATGAGCTGATTAGTTCCGTCTATAGAGCCACTGTTGCAATAAAAACAGTTTCAGCCATAAATTCATATCCTCCATTCACATTCATTTTCAAAAATTTTTTATATATATTTTTTTTTGCGTAGCAGATAAATGCTTTTCTTCACTTGCTGACCAAAACCATACCTTGTTCCAAGCTCAGCCAATAAGAAGGCCAGGAGATGTTTTGGCTGCCGATGCAACCTGTCAAGAAAAATTACAGTAAGGGGACTAATGACGTAAAATAATGTGATTCAACAAGGGAGACTAAGTCATTAAACCTCAACATCTCTAAAAACGCCAACAGCGCATCTCATGGTATTCTCACAGTTTGCAGATGTCGGTGAAGTTGACGAAGGATGACTTCTTGGTGCCCACTCGGACCACCTGGGGAGGCTTCATGACAAACTTCCGCTTCTCCCCAGCCACCATGTCAGGATTCTTCTCCCGCATGATTTGAAAGACACGGTTCAGCAGCTACAAGGGAGGGAGATGAATCAGCCTGGATAGTAGAATGAAATACTTGGGAAACACCACTGAAAGACATTGGCTTCAACAAGATTTGACCAATAATTTTCTAATGAAGATGTGACTAAACATTTCTTTATTTCAGGTCATGATGACCTGACATCTTGTCGTACATCTTAGGTCTCTGTGATGAAAATGCCTAGTGTAATATACTCTGGTGTAATATTCCTCAAAAATCTTACAATTAAAAAAATAAAATAAAAAAGGGAGTACAATATCCAGAAATCACACCGCCATTTCCTGATTGGTAAAATTCTAATAGTTTGCCAAATTTTGATTTATGTCACAAAACAAGCAATGTAGCAGTGTAGAGAATAATTGTACCATCTAAACCGCTGTGAAATATATTTTCAATAACCCAAAATATTGTTTTGTTTTTTTTAAGCTTGAAGCTGGTGTACAAAACCCGAAAGTTAGACCTGAAAAACGACACTTAAGAATGGTAAGCATAGAATTAGCACACAGACCAGATCTACAGCTTCTTAAACTTGCTTTCAATGAGTGACAGATCTATAACTCGCATTTCTATGTTAATTTGGTCAGGACGCCCAAAAAGTTACATATTGCAGCTTTAAGTGAAGTCTCTTGACCCACTGACTCAGATTGTACCTCGTCATATGTGTAGTCTCTCTCTGAGCCCGCCCACGCAGGGCCCAACTGTGTGCTGCTGAACGTGATGTCGTCAGTGTTCTTTCCATCGTCGTCTTCCTGGGCTTTAAACCACAAGGTATGAGAAAGGCCAAATGTCAGTTTGCATGCTGGTTGCATTAATTTAACGTATTATGGCTTGCAACATTTATCCAGCCTGTGAATTCAGTCCACTCACCGTCATCTTTGATTTCCATGTCGTCATCCATGTCAAAATTCACAGCCTTGGACTTCCTTTTCTTTTTTCCTAGTTCTAACATCAAGTCGCCCTCTCCATTGGTTTCAGAGGGCTCGGTCTCAATTTTCAGCTCCTGTGTATGGACAGTTATAGAATAAAGTCAATTGAATACATACTAAACACAGGGGTTAAAAAAATATATATAATAATCCCATGGCCGAAACTCAAGTCCATCTCAGATTGATTGTAAGGGGCCAAGTTAACCTCCACATTCATGTAAAGAAAGTCATGACCATCATACTTTCATGGATAGAGGATCATTTTGTACATGTATTAAACAGAGTTTGACCATTCTCCTTGCTTAGGGGGTCCTTCCAGGAACATTTTTTATATAGGGTTGAGCAGAGTTCTGGTGACTTTTTAAAAAGGACATTCTAATTATTTTAACATCTTGGACCATGCATTCAGTGTATTCAGAAAATATTCAAACCCCATGACTTTGTCCACATTGTTACTTTAACGCCTTATTCTAAAATTGATTAAATACAACCATTTCCTCAATCTACACAGAACGCCCCGTAATGACAAAGTGAAAGCAGGTTTTTAGAAATGTTAGCCAATTATATCTTAATTTACATCAGTATTCAGACCCTTTGCTATGAGACTCAAAATTGAGCTCAGGTGCATCCTGTTTTCATTGATCATCCTTGAGATGTTTCTACAAGTTGATTGGAGTCCACCTGTGGTAAATGCAAATTATTGGACATGATGTGGAAAGGCACACACCCGTCTATATAAGGTCCCACAGTTGACAGTGCATGTCAGAGAAAGAAACCAAGCCATGAGGTTCAAGGAATTGTCCGTAGACCTCCGAGACAGGATTGTGTTGAGGCACAGATCTGGGGAAGGGTACTATAAACAAGGTTTGGAGCATTGAAAGTCCCCAAGAACACAGTGGCCTCCATCTTTGTTAAATGGAAGAAGTTTGGACTCTTCCTAGAGCTGGCCGCCCAGCCAAACTGAGCAATTGGGGGAGAAGGGCCATGTTCAGGGAGGTGACCAAGAACCCAATGGTTACTGACAGATCTAGAGTTCCTCTGTGGAGATGGGAGAACCTTCCAGAAGGACAACCATCTCTGCAGCACTCCCACCAATATGGCCTTCATGGTAGAGTGGCCAGACAGAAGCCACTCCTCAGTAAAAGGCACATGACATCCCGCTTGGAGTTCCCCAAAAGGCACCTAAAGACTCAGACATCTCTAAGACAGACCTGAAAATAGCTGTGCAGCGGCACTGCCCCATCCAACTCGACAGAGCTTGAGAGGACCTACAGAGAAGAATGGGAGATACTCCCCAAATACAGGGGAGCCAAGCTTGTAGCGTCATACCCAAGAAGACTCAAGGCTGTAATCACTGCCAAAAGTGCTTCAAAAAAGTACTGAGTAAAAGGTCTGAATACTTAGTGGAAAGAAAAAGTATGTGAACCTTTTGGAATTCTGGATAAATTGGTCATCAAATTTGATCTGATCTTCATCTAAGTCATAACAATAGACAGTGTGCTTAAACTAATAACCCAAATCATTGTATTTTTTTGCCTATATTGAATAAATCATTTAAACATTCAGTGTAGGTTAGAAAAAGTAAATGAACCCCTAGGCTAATGACTTCTCCAAAAGCTAATTGGAGTCAGGAGTCAGCTAACCTGGAGTCCAATCAATGAGATGAGATTAGAGATGTTGGTTAGAGCTGCATTGCCCTATAAAAAAAACCTCACAACATTTGAGTTTGCTATTCACAAGAACCATTGCCCGATGTGAACCATGCCTCGAACAAGAGATCTCAAAAGACCTAAGAATTGTTGACTTGCATAAATCTGGAAAGGGTTACAAAAGTATCTAAAAGCCTCGATGTTCATCAGTCCATGGTAATACAAATTGTTTAATAAATGGATAAAGTTCAGCACTGTTGCTACTCTCCCTAGGAGTGGCTGTCCTGCAAAGATGACTGCAAGAGCACAGCACAGAATGCTCAATGAAGTTCAGAAGAATCCTAGAGTGTCAGCTAAAGACTTACAGAAATCTCTGGAACATGCTAGCATCTGACGAGTCTACGATACGCAAAACACTAAACAAGAATGGTGTTCATGGGAGGACACCACGGAAGAAGCCACTTCTGTCCAAAAAACATTGCTGCACGTCTGAAGTTAGCAAAAGTGCAACTGGATGTTCCCAAGCGCTACTGGCAAAATATTCTGTGGACAGATGAAACTACAGTTGAGTTGTTTGGAAGGAACACACAACACTATGTGTGAATATATATATTTTTAAATCACAGCACAAAAATGAATTCCCAAGTTAATCAAGACATTTTGCAGGAGAATGTTAGGCTGTCTGCCAATTGAAGCTCAACAGAAATTGGGTGATGCAAAAGGACAACGACCCAAAACACATTAGTAAATCATCAACAGAAGTAAATATTCCTTCTGGAGTGGCCCAGTCAGAGTCCTGACCTCAACCCGATTGAGATGATGTGGCATGACTGATCTGATCCAACAGAAACGTTTGGTTGAGGTTATTGTTGCCAAAGTAGGGTCAACCATTTATTAAATCCAAGGGTTCACACACTTTTTCCACCCTGCACTGTGAATGTTTACACGGTGTGTTCAATAAAGACATAAACATAATTGCTTGTGTTATTAGTTTAAGCAGACAGTTTGTCTTGTTGTGACCTAGAAGAAGATCAGATCAAATTTCATGACCAATTAATGCAGAAATCCAGGTATTTCTAAAGGGTTCACATACTTTTGCCACCGTACGTACATTTGTTTATTTTGAATACATTCGCAAAAAAAACGTGTTTGCTATGTCATTATGGGGTATTGTGTGTAGATTGAGAAGATAAAAAAACAATTTTAGAATAAGGCTGTAATTTTTGCAAAATGTGGAATGCACTGTATAGCCTATGCATGGTGCATATTATCAGATGTGCTAGTAGCAAAAAGCATTATCACCTGTAGCCCAACTGATGAAGCATAGTGGCTATAAAATGGACATAGACTGAAGCATGGGGTTTGTCCATCTACCCCTTTGGACAACATCCTGATTGTTATGAATAATTATTGTCTTATAAAAAAAAAAAAAAAGTACATTTGGTTGAATAATTTATTTGTCTCCATTACAAAAATGTCATTGCACCTTTAAGAGCTCTGCTGCTCAGCTGTGCCTAAACCATGCTTGAAACTCTGGTTGTAAAACTGCATTTGTTAAAAAAAAAAAATAAAAAATTCCACACACAATTGAATAAGTACAGAAATTAATGTGGTAGCAATGTTAAACAGGGATCGTCTTTTTTGCAAAGGCCAAAACTACTTTCAAATGTTTTTTCCCACGATTGCATTGGAATTGTTGTGCATTGACTGCTTGTCAGAATACAAGTTTCCCTCCTACTGCTGTCAGATCTTCAATGTGCACTGAGAGGAATATTTATCTGGCATAGAACACACAAGCCAACTATGTAAATAGGTCAACTATTCTACCATGGGGTTGTCTGATTTGGTTTTAATAACATTACATGACTTTGCCAGCAGCTACAGTAGGCTACACACCGCTGTGAGTTGAGCGCTGCTGAGGTGCGCATTATAAAAAGTTTTATTCCCTTCATCTGAACACTGATGTGTGTTCAAAAATCATGCATGTCAGTTCAGTGCACACAGCGTAACAAGAGAAAATAAAAATAGAGAATATATTTTTGTAGAACCGATTCTGTCTGTCCAAACCCCCAGAGATATTTTAGTGCGGATCTACACTGATCTCAAAAGTGACCTCTCCAGAAACCCTATGACTGAAATCCGTCGCGGAAGATATTTAACACGTCAAGCCACAACAAAGTCATACACTGTACACTGAGTGTACAAAAACTTTTGGAACACCTTCCTAATATTGATGTGCACCCCCTTTTGCCCTCAGAACAGCCTCAATTGGACACAACAAGGTGTCTGAAGTGTTGAACAGGGATGTTGGCCCGTGTTGACGCCAAGTTGGCTGGATGTCCGTTGGGTAATAGATAGGGTTGCGGGGTATCCATATTCTCATATCGTTCTACTGTCCTCTCATCACGGGACATACGGTATTACCAGTTTAGTTCACAAGGGGGTGCCAAAAATGCAAAAGAAAGCCCAAGGGTGTCCATTAGTAAAATGCAAAACAATGAATTTTAATGGAGGCTGCAAGCTAAATATGCTAACGAGTGCAAACGCTAAAGAAAATGAATGAATTGCAAAGACAGGCAATCCTGCTCATAAAGTTATGCATATGTATGTAGGAGCTACCGAATGTCATTTTTGTTGAGTTTGGACATTTACAAGTGAATGTGAACGAGAGATATGAACAAAGTTGACGCATGCAGTACTGGCTCTCCAACAGCATGTATACCTACAGCAAATATTTTTTTAGAACTAACCCCATCTGTGCAGATGGGCCAGAGCAGATGGGCCAGAACGAAGAGGGGGGGAAAAAACGCAAAGAAATGTTATTTTTTTTGTTTTTTTTTTAACTAGGCGAGTTAGTTAACCTGTTATGGCTAGGGGGCAGTATTTTCACGGCTGGATAAAAAACGTACCCGATTTAATCTGGTTACTACTCCTGCCCAGTAACTAAAATATGCATATAATTATTGGCTTTGGATAGAAAACACCCTAAAGTTTCTAAAACTGTTTGAATGGTGTCTGTGAGTATAACAGAACTCATATGGCAGGCAAAAACCTGAGAAGATTTCATGCAGGAAGTGGCCTGTCTGACAAGGTGTTCTTCTTGTCTCTGTTTATTGAAGAGTGAGGATCTTAGCTGTCCCGTGACACTTCCTACGGCTGCCATAGGCTCTCAGAAGGCGCCAAAACGCTGAATCGTGGCTTTGCAGGCTCTGGCTGAAACAAAGTAGCGCGTTTGGGTAGTGGCTGGTTACAGTACTGTGAGACTCAGGGTCGTGCCCGCGTCGACCGAAAGCTTTGTTTTCTTTCCTCTGTTTAGCTAAATGGACATTCCCGGTCGGAATATTATCGCTTTTTTACGAGAAAAATGGCATAAAAATGGATTTTAAACAGCGGTTGACATGCTACGAAGTACGGTAATGGCATGTGATGTTCAGAACTAGCATACCCCCCGCAAACTTCCGGGGAATTTACTAACAATTTACTAAATTACTCACGATAAACGTTCACAAAAAGCATAACAATTATTTTAAGAATTATAGATACAGAACTCCTCTATGCACTCGATATGTCCGATTTTAAAATAGCTTTTTGGTGAAAGCACATTTTGCAATATTCTAAGTACATAGCCCAGCCATCACGTGCTAGCTATTTAGACACCCGGCAAGTTTAGCACTCACCAAAATCAGATTTACTATTATAAAAGTTTGATTACCTTTTGTTGTCTTCGTCAGAATGCACTCCCAGGACTGCTACTTCAATAACAAATGTTGGTTTGGTCCAAAATAATCCATCGTTATATCCGAATAGCGGCATTTTGTTCGTGCGTTCAAGACACTATCCGAAATGGTAAATCAGGGTCGCGCGCATTTCGTGACAAAATTTCTAAATATTCCATTACCGTACTTTGAAGCATGTCAACCGCTGTTTAAAATCAATTTTTATGCAATTTCTCGTAAAAAAGCGATAATATTCCGACCGGGAATCTCCTTTTCGGTAAACAAAGGAAAAATCACAAAGACCGGGGCGGCCAGTGCACGTGCCTAAGCCCACAGTCCCTTGATCGGCCACTTGAGAAAGGCGATAATGTGTTTCAGCCTGGGGCTGGAATGACGACATTCAGGTTTTTCCCGGGCTCTGAGAGCCTATGGAAGACATAGGAAGTGTCACGTTAGAGCAGAGATCCTTTGTAATAGATAGAGATGGCAAAGAAGTTCAAGAAATGGTCAGACAGGGTACTTCCTGTACAGAATCTTCTCACGTTTTGGCCTGCCAAATGAGTTCTGTTATACTCACAGACACCATTCAAACAGTTTTAGAAACTTTGGAGTGTTTTCTATCCAAAGCGAATAATTATATGCATATTCTAGTTTCTGGGCAGGACTAATAATCAGATTAAATCGGGTACGTTTTTTATCCAGCCGTGAAAATACTGCCCCCTAGCCATAACAGGTTAACCTGTCTTCCCCTTCTATTACCTGTCTCGCCCCCTTCATCAACACTGACTGAAGTGGATTGATTTAATAACAAGTGACATCAATAAAGGATCATAGCTTTTACCTGGATTCACCATGTCAGTCTATATCCTAATGTTTTGTACACTCAGTGTATAATTAAAACAGCTACAAATGCAAGAATCCATCTTATCCCTATCTATGAGACATATCCACCAACTACAAGGTTGACAGGAATCCATTTTGTAGATAAGTCAACAAACATTTACATAATTTAATAGACACTTATGAAAACATGTTAAAATAAAGTCAACATTCTACACGCTAAGGCCCATTGGCCAGCTATCTGGGCACTTAACCCAAAACGTACCTTTATTCCCTCCTCTACATCATTGTCAAATGTCTTTGGCTTTTTCTTTTTCTTCTTCTTCTGGTTGAAGAAGTTTAAGTCATCCAGGTCATCAGAGATTTCTGGCAAACATACCAAGATCAAAAATTCTTACTTACAAAAGGTCTTATAAGTCAGACACATGCAAATCCACCTTTTTAATTTATATTATGTTAAGGCACCTGAGGGCCCTGCTACTTCCTCACCTTTCCTCCTTCCGTCATCCTCGTCAAAGTCCAACTCTCTGTCCTCTCCTCCATCCACCTCCACCTCCTTTGCTTCTGGCTGTGGAGCATCCTCACTGGCACCGTCCCCTCCTTCTTCATCTAGCATGAAAGGCTTCTTCTTCTTTTTCTTCTTCTTGGACATGTTGGGATCAAATATCATCTGCAAAGGACAAATGGAACGTGTTACAAATGGCTAACCCCATTCATCTTGCAAATATAGTTAACTTGCTTCGTCCCGCAACGAGCAATTGTTTACTAAACATAATCTATTTGGTTACACTAAAATAATGTTTCCAGGCAACAGAGGCATACCCCAATATCTCTAGGAACAACACTTATGATTCGTTGGGTTGAATGTAGAGGTCGACCGATTATGATTTTTCAACTGCGATACCGATTGGAGGACCAAAAAAAGCCGATACCGATTAAAATCGGCCAAAATATATATTTTTTAATATATATTTGTAATAATGACAATTAGAACAATACTGAATGAACACTTATTTTAACTTAATATATTATATAAATAAAATCTATTTAGTCTCCATGAAACATGTTCAATTTGGTTTAAATAATGCAAAAACAGTGTTGGAGAAGAAAGTAAATGTGCAGTATGTGCCATGTAAAAAAGCTAACATTTAAGTTCCTTGCTCAGAACATATGAAAGCCAGCGGTTCCTTTTAACATAACTTTTCAATATTCCCAGTTAAGAAGTTTTAGGTTGTAGTTATAAGAATTATAGTCGACGCGTCATCTCTCTAGACCATTTATATTTCATATACCTTTGACCATTGGATGTTCTTATAGGCATTAGTATTGCCAGCCTAATCTCGGGAGTTGATAGGCTTGAAGTCATAAACAGCGCTGTGCTTCAAGCATTGCTAAGAGCTGCTGGCAAACAGTAAAGTGCTGCTTGAATTAATGCTCACGAGCCTGCTGCTGCCTACCACTGCTCAGTCAGACTGCTCTATCAAATCATCATTATAATAAACACACAGAAATACGAGCCTTTGGTCATTAATACGGTAAAATCCGGAAACTATCATTTTGAAAACAAAACGTTTATTCTTTCAGTGAAATACAGAACTGTTCCGTATTTTATCGAACGGACGTCAACCTTAAGTCTAAATTTACATTTAGCAGACGCTCTTATCCAGAGTGACTTACAGTAGTGAATGCATACATTTCATTTCATGCATTTTTTTGTACTGTAAATATTGCTGTCACATTGCACAACCTTCAATGTCACTTCATAATTATGTAAAAATCTGTCAAATTAATTACGGTCTTTGTTAGGAAGAAATGGTCTTAACACAGTTCGCAACAAGCCAGGTAGCCCAAACTGTTGCATATACCCTGACTCTGCTTGCACTGAACACAAGACAAGTGACACATTTTCCCTTGTTAATATTGCCCGCTAACATGAATTTCAAATATGCAGGGTTAAAAAAATATACTTGTGTTGATTTTAAGAAAGGCATTGATGTTTATGGTTAGGTACACTTGTGCCACGATTGTGCTTTTTTCACGAATGCACTTATTAAATCATCACCTGTTTGGCAAAGTTGAAGTAGGCTGTGATTCGATGATAAATTAACAGGCACCGCATTGATTATATGCAACGCAGGACAAGCTAGTTAACCTAGTAATATCATAAACCATGTGTAGTTAACTAGTGATTGAAGATTGATTGTTTTTTATAGGATAAGTTTAATGCTAGCTAGCAACTTACCTTGGCTTCTTATAGCCACAAGGTCCTTTTGATGCTGCACTCGCGTAACAGGTGGTCAGCCTGCCTCCTCGTGGATTGCAATGTAATCGGCGTCCAAAAAGGCTGATTACCAATTGTTATGAAAACTTGAAATCGGCCGATCTCTAGTTGAACGTTCCCTAGAGCTCTGCTGCCTGACGGAACCCGACAATATCTACAGGTTAGGGCAGGGCCTGTTTTTTTCACATCAATAACTAGGATACGGGCAGGGCATCATTAACATTTTGAATCTAAGCCATTTGCTCATGCTCTGCAGTAACATAACTGACTAAGATCATAACATGGTGTCAGAAATGCTTCAGACTTTTTTTTTTTACTTAACAAGGCAAGTCAATGAAGATTAAATTCTTATTTACAATGACGGCAACACAATGAAGACGACACTGGGCCAATTGTGCGCCGCCCTATGGGACTCCCAATCACGGCCGGATGTGATACAGCCTGGATTCATACCAGGGGCTGTAGTGACACCCCTTGCACTGAGATGCAGTGCCTTAGACCTCTGCGCCACCACTCAGGAGCCCAAATATATGACAGGAGGGATTTTTTACAGAAAAATTATGTTCCTTTAGTTTAGAGTGATGAAAAGTAGCCAACAGCTCTCTCATGTCTACTCACTGCGCAGAGCAGCCCCAGCTAAGCCGTTGTTTAAGATACTCATAGCTGCCATGAGCAGAGGGAGCTGTGTGCAGGGAGCAATAACTGAAAGAAAAGAACAGCTAATGGATTTACTAACGCAGGAAATTACTTCTGATTTCGGGTAGGGCCGGGCCTTAAATTTGGCAGAAGCAAATCGGGCCTGATATAGGGCCTTAACGTCGGGGGCATGGGTAGGGCTCTAATGTGGCCTTCCGTATCAAATAAGCGTTTAAAATATTTATCCAGGGTCTCCCTGTAGAAGTTGGAGTTCACATGGTAGTTTACTCTCTTGGACCGTGTGGTCTAGAATGGACTACAATGGCAGCCCACAGGCGGAAAAGAAATGGGAGACCCTGGATAAAAACGTGTTTCAAACGCTTATCTGATATCAAAGGACACATTCATTCAACCCAACGAATCGTAACTATTGTTCCTAGAGATAATGGATATGCCTCTGGCTCTGTTGACGGGAAACGGAATAACGTTAGTTTAGGTTTGGTTGATCAAGGACGCCAGGCTGCAAAGCTTCCGCATATACATCTGTAAAATGGCTCGTTGCGGGAAGAAGCAAACTAGCTGGGTAACAGAACACACAATAAAAACTATCGTTAGATAGCTAACGTTAAATAGGTACTGCATTGCAACCACCAACAGTCAGCAAAATAGCTAAATTGAATCGGACACGTTCGCACAATGAAAAATAGTTAGGTACAGTACATATCTAGGGTTTTACTGACAATTTTAAGGAGATGAAGCAGCTATCTAACCAGCAATAACATGGAGTGGCTAACGTTAGATCATAGCTAGCTGCCTCATTCTCACACGTGTGTAGGCCATAATTATGTCTCTCATAAACACGAATTACAATGGTAAAATTGGATTAGTTACCTCATCATCTCCTGACATGTTTCCAGACTATGTTGTGTCAGATAACGATGAAAATCCGTTGCAGTATATGTTTTAATCACCCAAACCACTGGTCAGTTTCGGGTTTCTTGCATCAGCTACCGAGCAGTAATGTGTGCGCATGCGCAAATGTTATTTATTTCATGCCCAGGTGTAGGGTAAAGGCCTAGTGGGATATGTAGTTTTCTGTGCTCCGGCACACTATTATAGTTCAGTGTACGCAACTCAACCTTTAGGTCAACAACATCTGGGAAGGTGGAACATTGGTGTCCTTATTTTGGACATGTATTAAAGTCTCGCATAGAATCAAAGCACATCATCATGGGACTTCATGGTCTTGCTTGATTTTGGGCATCAGGAGACTGAAAGCGATCTGCCATTATGATATAAAGCCAGTTTATTCTGTTGTCAACCATGAAAACAAGTACATTTAATTTGACACTTTCACACAATGACAATAGAAGGTCTTAAAATAACAATATTTTGCTCATAAGTGCCACATTGTTGTCCTTATTTTGGGCCTGTATTCACTTAATAGTCTGACAGAGCATTAAAGCATATCATCATAGGACTTCGTGCACTTGCTTGATTTTGACCATCAGGAGACTGAAAGCAATAATTATATCTGGAAACAAAATGTGCAAATCTGAGACTAAGGGGATTATTATTTAAAAAATGTACTACCCTGTAGGGATGGCATATATTGTCTTTCATGCCCCTTTTTAACATCAAATTATGTCCTTATAGAATATCTAATCCTTTTGTCAAATTATCAAGTGTAAGGCTGAATCTAAAAGAAAACAGTTGTAATATATGCATGCTCATCAAGAAGATTTCTGTGTTTATCATTGTGCTGCTCAATGGCCCTGTTCAGTCATTAATCTGCTCAAAATAGCTGGGGGATAGACTGTTTATAGACTTTGCAGAAGTCATTGCAGTTTCCTCAACATCTTTCACAAAAGCAGTGTCGCAATTCTCACGTATCTCCAATTCATTTGGTAAGCCACTTTTTGGTAAGCCTCTATCTTTATTGAATTGAGTTAAAAATGTTTGATGAATCTTTCAACATTCTTACAGAACATGTATAAAGTCATTGTCAAAATGCTTCAGATAACAATCTGCGTACTGTAAATATACTGTATGTATATGAATACATGTGAATATGAATGTATTCAAAACAAAACTGAGTGAGATTTAGAGATTTATTTGTGTATATACACTACCGTTCAAAAGTTTGAGGTCACTTAGAAATGTCCTTGTTTTTGAAAGAAAAGCACTTTTTTACATTAAAATAACATAAAATTGATCAGAAATACAGTGTAGACATTGTTCATGTTGTAAATGACTATTGTAGCTGGAAACTGCTGATTTTTTATGGAATATCTACATAGGCATACAGAGGCCCATTATCAGCAACCATCACTCCTGTGTTCCAATGGCACGTTGTGTTAGCTAATCCAAGTTTATCATTTTAAATGGCTAATTGATCATTAGAAAACCCTTTTGCAATTATGTTAGCACAGCTGAAAACTGTTGTCTGATTAAAGAAGCAATAAAACTGGCCTTCTTTAGACTAGTTGAGTATCTGGAGCATCAGCATTTGTGGGTTTGATTACAGGCTCAAAATGGCCAGAAACAAATAACTTTCTTCTGAAACTCGTCGGTCTATTCTTGTTCTGAGAAATGAAGGCTATTCCATGCGAGAAATTGCCAGGAAACTGAAGATCTCGTACAATGCTGTGTACTACTCCGTTCACAGAACAGCACAAACTGGCCCTAACCAGAATAGAAAGAGGAGTGGGGTGCCGGTGCACAACTGAGCAAGAGTACATTAGAGTGTCTAGTTTGAGAAACAGACGCCTCACAAGTCCTCAATTGGCAGCTTCATTAAATAGCACTCGCAAAACACCCGTCTCAACGTCAATAGTGAAGAGGCGACTCCGGGATGCTGGCCTTCTAGGCAGAGTTGCAAAGAAAAATACATCTCAGGCTGGCCAATGAAAATAAAAGATTAAGAGGGTCAAAAGAACACAGACACTGGACAGAGGAACTCTGCCTCGAAGGCCAGCATTCCAGAGTCAACTCTTCACTGTTGACGTTGAGACTGGTGTTTCCCTTGGACCTCGACTCTCTCGTAGCCTTGACCATAAGGATCGATGGGCGACTACGGGAACGCAACGAATGGAAGACAGCCTTTAACATAGCTAGTGGGCAGTATGAGTATTTGGTTATGCCATTCGGACTGACTAACGCTCCCACAGTGTTCCAGGCTCTGGTTAGTAATGTGCTCTGTGACATGTTGAACCGGTTCATGTTTGTCTACCTCAACGACATCCTTGTCTTTTCCTGTTCGGTTCAGGAGTATGTTCTCCACGTCCGACAACTCCAGTGCCTCCTGGAGAACCAGTTGTTTGTCAAGGCGGAGAAGTGTGAATTTCATCGCTCCACTATGTCCTTTCTGGGATATATCATCACTGCCGGGAACATTCAGATGGATCCGGACAAGGTGAGAGCGAAGGTTGAGTGGCCCCAACCCACATCCAGACTGCAGCTGCAACGTTTCCTGGGATTTATCTCATTTCTACCGCCACTTCATCCGTGGCTACAGCACGCTGGCTTCCCCCCTCTCTGCACTCCCCTCCATTCACGTAGTCCCAGCTGCTGACCAGGCGTTTTCGGATCTCAAGCATCGGTTCACTACAGCGCCCATCTAAATCCATCCGGACCCGTCCCGTCAGTTCGTGGCGGAGGTCTATGCCTCGGACGTTGGAGTGGGGGCCGTCCTGTCCCAGCATTCTGCCCAGGACCAAAAGCTTCATCCCTGCGTTTTCCTATCCCATTGTCTTAATCCCGTGGAGAAGAACTATTACGTTGGTAACCGGGAACTTCTTGCGGTCAAGATGGAGCTGGAGGAATGGAGACACTGTCTAAAAGGGGCAGAACATCCATTCCTAGTGTGGACCTGCCATAAGAATCTGGAATATCTCCGCACCGCCAAGCGCCTCAACTCAAGGCAGGCTTGTTGGGCTCTGTTGTTCACTCGTTTCTATTTCACCATCTCCTACTGCTCTGGGTCATAGAATGTGAAGCCTGACGCCCTCTCTCACTTGCCTAGCTCTGTTGCTACTCCATCTGACTCAGAGACCATCCTCCCTATCTCCTGTCTTGCAGCGACACTCATGTGGGGTATCGAGAGCCTGGTCCGCAAGGCGCAACATTCCCAACCGGACCCTGGGGGGGGGAGGGGGGGGGGCTAACCGGTTGTTTGTCCCAGATTCTGTCTGGTCCACAGTCCTGGAATGAGCTCATTCCTTTAATCTAACCTGCCTCCCGACTCCTGCCTTACCCTGGCCTTCTTCCGACAATGTTTTTGGTGGTCCACTATGGTTTCTGATGTCTCCACATTCGTCGCCGCATGCACAGAGTGTGCTCAGAATAAGACTCCGAGGCAAGCTCCGGCCGGCCTCTTAAAACCACTCCCTGTTCCTCATCACCCCTGGTCCCATATATCCCTGGACTTTGTCACTGGTCTCCCTCCGTCTGATGGCAACACCACCATCCTTACGGTGGTGGATCGGTTTTCCAAAGCCGCCCATTTTACCCGCCTTCCCAAGTTATCCTAAGCCAAGGATATGGCCCAACTCATGGTACAGAACGTCTTCTGAATGCATGGACTTCCGGTCGACACGGTCTTTGATCGTGGTCCTCAGTTCTCATCTCAATTCTGGAAGGTGTCCTGCACCCTCATTGGGTCGTCAGCCAGCCTGTCCTCCGGTTTCATCCTCAATCTAATGGCCAGTCGGAGCAATCCAATCAGGACCTGGAGACGACTCTTCATTGCCTCGTCTCGGCCAACCCCACCAGGAGCCAGCAACTCGTGTAGGTGGAGTATGTCCGGAACACCCTTCTCTGCTCGACCACTGGTCTCTCGCCCTTCGAGTGCTCTGTGGTTTATCAGCCCCCGCTCTTCCCTGAGCAAGAGGAAGAGAACCTACCCTCGACCCAGATGTTCGTCCGCGTATCTGGAAGAGAGCCCGGTCCGCTCTTCTTAAGACCACCTCCAGGTATTGTCGACAAGCAGACTGCCACCGGACCCTGGCTCCCCTCTATCGTCTCGGCCAGAGGGTCTTGCTCTCCACTCGGGATCTGCCCTTCCAGGTGGAGTCCCATAAACTTTTCCCCCACTTTATCAGCCCTTTCCCCATCTCTAAAGTCCTTAGCCCCACTGCTGTTCGTCTTCTGTTGCCCCGGACCCTCTGTATACATCCCACTTTCCATGTGTCTAGGATTAAACCTCTGTCTCACAGCCCTTTGTCTCCTGTTTCCAGGCCCACACCTCTCCCCCGTCTTATCGACAGCCATCCGGGGTACATGGTGAAGCGCCTCCTGAGTGTTTGGGGATTCCAGTACCTGGTTGACTGGGAGGGTTATGGCCGGGAGTAGAGGCGCTGGGTCCCTGCTAGGAACATCCTGCTCCCAGCCCTCATCGCTGAGTTCCGGCACAGACACCCTGGTCAACCAGGTATATGCCTGGATAGGACGCCAGGTGGCGCTCCTAGAGGGGGGGGGGGGGGGGGGGTACTGTCACACCCTGATCTGTTTCACCTGTCTTGTGCTTGTCTCCACCCCCCACCAGGTGTCTCCTATTTTTCCCCATTATCCCTGTATATTTATACCTGCGTTTTCTGTTTGTCTGTTGCCAGTTCGTCTTGTCTTATCAGGTCTTACCAGCATGTTTCTCCTGCTCTCAAATTTGTTTTTCTAGCCTCCCAGATTTGACCTTTCTGCCTGTCCTGACCCTGAGCCTGCCTGCCGTTCTGCCCATGTTTGACCCTGCCTATGATTATGAACCTTTGCTTGCCCCTTTGTATAATAAATATTCTGCTTACTATCCACCTCCTGTGTCTGCATCTTGGTCATATCTTGAGTCGTGATAAGGAGAGAGATGGAGTGCTGCTTCAGATAACCTGGCCACAATCACCCGACCTCAACCCAATTGGGATGAGTTGGACCGCAGAGTGTAGGAAAAGCAGCCAACAACTGCTCAGCATATATGGGAACTCCTTCAAGACTGTTGGAAAAGCATTCCTCATGAAACTGGTTGAGAGAATGCCAAGATTGTGCAAAGCTGTCTTCAAGGCAAAGGGTGGCTACTTTGAAGAATCTAACATCTAAAATACATTTTGATTTGTTTAACACTTCTTTTGGTTACGACATGATTCCATATGTGTTATTTCATAGTTTTGATGTCTTCGCTATTATTCTACAATGTAGAAAATAGTAAAAATAAAGAAAAACCTTAAATGAGTAGGTATGTCCAAACTTTTGGCTGGTACTGTATATAAAGTGTTATATTGGGATGCAAACTCAAAATTGAATACATTTCAACTCTATATCTGATATGGTACAGTTGTCTTCTTTTTAAAAAGCCCATAACCACGTGTGTGAGATGTGTAGTTTAAGACTACAGCGAATCACTGTGTGACTGTGATTTAGCCCACTGCAGTAAAAGGTTAAAGCTTCCCAGAGATACTATTAGTACATAGTGAATAAGTACTAAAAGGAAATGCAATAACTTCCATGGTATCAGACATGTTCTCTATATTATAAAATTGGCTTGCACATTGGAGAAACATAGTTTGATATTTTTCTTATTTATTTAACCTTTATTTAACTAGGCAAGTCAGTTAAAAACAAATTCTTATTTACAATGAAGGCCTACACCAGCCAAACCCCGACGACGCTGGGCCGATTGTGCACCGCCATATGGGACTCCCAATCACGGCCGGTTGTGATACAGCCTGGATTCAAACCAGGGTGTCTGTAGTGACACCTCTAGCACTGTAGTAATGTAGTACCTTAGACCGCTGTGCCACTCGGGATTCTGCTACATTGACCTTCATCTAGATGCATCCATAAAAATGCTCTATCATAAAAACAGATCAGAATTGGGCTGCCTGTGTAGACACAGCCAAATGTAGCCATATCTACCATTCCTACTATGTGACGCGCTTCAAGTGACAATACTTCCATCAATTTATCTGTAGACCACAGTGAGCTGTCAAGCTGCTCATCTGTTTCTACTTACGGTACACAAACATGAAGTGCATCGGCATACAGACTTTGAATTGTTAGTGCCTTGTCTCAAAGTAGGACATGGATGTCTGTGGGAATGTCCTTGAAGCAAGATAAGCAACTCTCATTTGCTCCAATGATTGATGCATGCATACCAGTAAACAAGCTTTATTCTTTTGTGTACTGTGTTCTATTTGTCAAGGACAAATACGCAAAAGAAACAAATAAGTAATAGAAGCGCATAGGCGTAACATTGAAAGGAACGATCCATTGCGATGAATATAATCTTTCTTGCTTACAGTATCTCTAAAGTAGGTTTGAAATCAATATTTCCAAAACTTTGGACTGCATTTTCCCTCCCTTTATCTACCAAACTACATAATGGCCATTACCTATTTCCTTAAAATGGAAACATATGCAACATGTTGTATGAAAGTTTTATGTCAGTTAATTTAAGGCAGCAGATATTTGCAATCCCTTGAGAGAACACATTTATATTTCAACCTCAACTGCTAGTATGCGTTCGGACAAGTAAACTATCTGGCAAAATGTGGTGGTGTCTTTCAAAAAACACATATATAAAGTTCCATGTGCTTTATAGAATTTCTTTAAGCTGTGGATCATTATATAGAAAACTGGAACCAGCTTTGCTGTCACAGGGCAGTATTTCTATCTTATCTGAGGATCATCATCAAAGAACAGAGGTGGAAGTGTCATGAGGAAATAATTTGACTGTGAGACGACCTTTAGTTTGCTAGACGACTGATTGCCACTGCGGACTGCCATATAATGAATTATAGTGTGTCAACACCACCATGTCATTAATGACACCATCAATGTTAAGATGTTAACAGTACCATTAGACAACTGAATAAAATATGGAGCTTATATTTGATAAATTAAGAAAAGGCTCACTGAAATAATACACACATTATGCAATATGTGTCTAAGTTTCAATGCAATTCTGTAAATGCAAGACTTAAAGGGTAAGTTTGGTATTTTCCAGATAGATGGTTTCTTACCCTGAAAGTAATCTATGACCCAGGATAAACTTTAATCCATGGTTTGTTAAATGGCCACTAAGATACAAAATTCAGCTTTAGCCAATGTTAACTACAAATCAATGGGACTGATGGTGCAACTGTGCAATGTTCAAACTGTTTGACAAATCACGTTCCTATAGGTAATGTCAAAGCCAGTTGTTGAGTTGATTTCAGTTGATTTGACATGTTCAAATCTGCACAGTTACTCCCATTGCTCTTTAGCTAGCGGTAGCTAAAGTTAGGTGACGTTTGTAGTATTTGTTTAAAGAAATCTAAACCATGGTTTACAGTTTCTCCTGGCGAAAAGACTACTTTCAGGGTAAGGAACCATATCATATTTAAGTTATAAATTATGGAATTTATACTGAGTTGGGCAATAGTATATAAAGACAGTTCTATGCAGCTCTAACTTTCATTACATGTTGTTATTAACTGATTTATTGATTGTTTTTTGTTGTTGTTGTTATTTTTAACCCTTATTTTACCAGGTAAATTGACTGAGAACACATTCTCATTTACAGCAACAACCTGGGGATTGATTGATTATGTTGATTGGTCCTTCAAGAGTAAATTCTTTCCATAGCTCACAAGTTAGGCCTACAAGGCCTACATAAACACGCCAAGAAACAAACAACATGAAATCAACACTCCATCCTACATTGATTGTTCAAAAACAGAGAAACCAGCAGGGAACTGATGGAACATATTTCAAAACTATTTCTTAATTTGATCCCCTCAATTAATCTGACAGTTATCAAGGATTATGTTTTGCTATTGTCTATATTTCCAGGCTATAGTAGAGTCAATTGTCATTCTTCTAAATGGATCATTAGCTTTCCAAGAAGCACATTTTTTTGTGGAAGAAAATAATCCAGCCCAGAGAGCAATGGTCTTCGAGCTCAAACAATTGCATATAAGCTATCCTTAAAGATGCACTATGTGTCACGCTTATCGACGGTGAAGGAGGACCAAAACGCAGCAGGCATGCGGTTGTTCATTTTGAACATTTATTCACTCCAAAATGAACACAAAAATAACAAAAGAGAACGAACGATAAACTGACAGTCCTGTAATGTTGACATACACTAAACACGGAACAATCTCCCACAAATGACAAACACACCCTAATATATGGGACTCTCAATCAAAGGCAAATAGACAACACCTGCCTTCAACTGAGAGTCCCAACCCCAATTAACCAAAACATAGAAACAGACACACTAGACTAAACATAGAATACATGAAAACCAAACAGTGCCCAAAAACCCCGGAATACTTAAATCAAATGCCCCTTCAACAAACACACCACCCCGAACCACATAAAACGAATACCCTCTGCCACGTCCTGACCAAACTACAATACCAATTAACCTTATACTGGCCAGGACGTGACACTATGCAGAAATCTCTATGCAGAAATTGCTCCAGATTGCTAAAAATCGAATAGTTCGTAAATTCAGATGATGTGACAAAACAAGGAAGTATAGTGTAGAGAATCATTGTACCATCTAAACCTCTGTGAAATATATTTTCCATAACCAAAAATATTGTATTTTCAGCTTTTTGAAGGTGGTGTACATAACTGAAAGTAAAAAATGCAAAAACGAAATTTTAGAACAGGAAGCACATAGAACATATCTAATGCCTCCTTGAATAGCGTTCAATGAGAATGAAAGATTGATAAGTGACACTTCTATGTGAATTTGGTCAGGTTTCCCAAAAAGTTACTTATTGCAGATTTAATTGAAAAGGCAGAGCAGGTTGACTTTTGAGAGCTAAGAAAATATGCCCCTGGAGTAAACCTATTAGGAAGGTCTTTAATGTTCAAATTGTCTTTTCTTTTAACTACTGCATATATTATTTCCCTGAAACACACACACACACGAGAGCACACAGAAACATGCACACATTCGCCAGGACAAAGGCATGCACAGAATACACTCACAGATTTATTTTGATTTTGAAAGCCTAGAAAAAAAGCAACTTAATTGGGCTTTTAAATTTACTGCCGGTTCTGGAACTGATTTAGGTCAATTTCACATTAACCAAATTGCAGCTGCTGGCCATGATGCTCAGAGCAGAGTTTGTGATGGTCTGTGAAGAACAGCATTTGTCATCTGTGCAAAAGAAACTTAAGAACACTTGTATGTTTACATAACAAGCCTTGGTGCCATTGTACATTGTCCTACTGCTGGCAACTCTGCTATTCATTCTTGTCCATTGTGATGCCTATGCAGAGCACGTGGGTCTCCTTGATTGCTCGAGACAGCTCAAGTCAGTCATGTTCGACCATGGCAAGCCTTGACACAACTGCAACAGAAAAGTGTTGCTTATTTCCTCGGTTAAATTCAATACTTTCACATAAGTTGTTATTGACGAGGAGGCTAAACTGGTGGAAAAGAGATGGGGAAAACCAGAGTCAATCATTGGCATTTTCGCTCATGACTTTATAACAGCATAAAACAATTTATCATGGCTTGCTGCCCTTGGAGTATGTGGCATCCAACTTCAAAGTGATACCCTGTTGTTTACACTTCAGTGAGCATGTTTACAGAGTATTGGATTTTTACTTACAATCATCTCGCGGAAAATGTTCAATACATTATCATTTATCACTATATGGCATTTTTTTTTATATATTGACATATTTTTATATAATGGAGAGTGTCACACCTCTACTTCTGATGCATCATTCAATTACTTAACATAATACCTCTACGCTAGTTGTTTGAGCATGAAACTCCCCTTTTTCCATCAGTGGAAAGAAGAGGCATGGGGTCCATTTATCTCCATTGATTTACCTGTACCACTCAGCTGTGTTAGTTAGGACACTGGATGGCCATTCAATTGACATTGTGTAAAGCTATAGCTAACTTAGCTTAGTTGTGGGCTTGGATCCTTAAAGTTATTAGGTTTCTCTGAGGTTAAAGCAGGGGTGTGAAACTAATTTTGCCCCTCATTGAGTATTCGGGGGTCGCATTCGGTATTCAACGAGGTCCGGAGGGCTGCACTAATATTTCCTCGCAGTCAAAATTGGCAGAATATACAGTACTTCTCTATCCATCGTTACTTCCTGACCGAGGCCGGACTACCACATTTGGGGCCCAGTGAGTTTTATAATTCTATTTTACATTTTGTCATAAGGCTTAGATAAAATGTCGTAATTTTGAAGCTAATTTCCTGCAAGTGTACACTTTTTGCCACGAGGCTTTTGCTGTTTTTTAGCTCATCTCAAGATATTGTTCACATTTAGCCATGAGACTGAGGGGAAATGTTGCTGTTTTAAAGCTGTACTGAACAAAAATATAAAATAACATGTAAAGTGTTGGTCCCATGTTTCATGAGTTGAAATAAAATATCCCAGAAAGGTTCCATATGCACAAAAAGCATATTTCTCTCAACTTTAGTGCACAAATTTGTTTACATCCCTGTTGTGAATATTTATCCTAAATCAAGATCATCCATCCACCTGACAGGCGTGGCATATCAAGAAGCTGATTAAACAGCATGATCATTACACAGTCGCACCTTGTGCATGGGACAATAAAAAGCCACTCTAAAATATGCAGTTTTGTCACACAACACAATGCCACATATGTCTCAAGTTTTGAGGGAGCGTGCAATTGGCATGCTGACTGCAGGAATGTCCACCAGAACTGTGGCCAGATAATTTGAATGTTAACTTCTATACCATAAGCCGCCTCCAACATTTAGAGAATTTGGCAGTACATCCAACCGGCCTCACAACCTCAGACCACGTGTAACGACACCAGCCCAGAACTTCTACATCCGGCTTCTTTACCTGTAGGATCGTCTGAGACCAGCCACCGAGACAGCTCATGAAACTTAGGAGTATTTCTGTCTGTAATTAAGCCCTGTTGTGGGGAAAAAACTCATTCTGATTGGCTGGGCCTGGCTCCCAAGTGGGTGCGCCTATGCTGCGCCACTGCCCAGCCATGTGAAATCCATAGATTAGGGCCTAATTCATTTATTTAAATTGACTGATTTCCTTATATGAACTGTAACTCAGTACAATCATTGAAATTCTTGCATGTAGCATTTATATTTTTGTTCAGTATAAGTTCCTGTGATTCTACAAATGTTGCTATCATATATTATTTTGGGGGTTTGGTGGCCTCATGGAGGTCGGGGGCCTCGGGGCACGTGCCCTGCGTACCGTTTGGTAAGCCGGCCCTGTCCCTGACTGTCTAGCTTAAATTTAGGTGATCATTAGCAAGTTGGACACAGTCAATAAACTGTATAAATGTAGTAGGTCCATTATCATTTCGACACAGTTTCGATTTGGTTTTAGTCATTTTTAAACCACACGCGGGCTGGATACCCCTGTAACTCTTTCAACCAGGATTTAGGGCCTATTAAATAGGCTGGTTCAAATAATTGACTGGATTGTGTGATACTGACTGCACAACTCTGTTGCACACTCTTTACTTGGCTTAGCATTGTGAGGATGTCCAGAACTCATTTAACAGTTTTCTATGGTGCTTTTTGCCAATGTTGATTATTTTAGGTACAGTATATCAAATAACTTTCTTAAGCAAAGGCTCATGGCACCACCTTTTTTTGCATCATCTGCAGGGTACAAGCAACATAAAACAATTCAAATTTCTGTAAATGAAAACCAAATGCAAGGTTTTTTCCATGTACTGTAGAATAGGATGCAGAAGATGATGCATGTTCAATGGAAATAGCATGATTTTGAGGCCTATCAGTAACTTTATCATTTGTACCTCTGGGGGTACATTTAGTGGGTAAATACAGTTTGATGATATTATTATTTCACAGGAAAAATAGTATTAGCTTTGTGTGACCGCTCATTATGTGACTCCTCACACATAATGAAGCCCAGGCGTCCCCATAAGGTCATAACCTGCAGTTGTAAACGTCAGATCCTGCAACTCCTCCGGCACATATGTAAAATCATGGTGTTGGCATGCATGGCCTGGCCCAGTATTCCCAAAGGTTCCTTCGAATGAGGACAATGGATTTTCACTGCTCTTCAGCGCGTAGCCATGCATCGTCCCAAAAGGGCTGGCCTGCTTGGTGGACTTCTTTTAGACTTTTTTCTAAAGATGTGGATCCGCCCCTGCCTGATTCCATATCTTAAACATTGCCCGACCACATGATCTGGTTGATATTTCTCTGTCGATTAGCAGGCAACAAGTGAAGAGCAGCTTTGAAGCTTGCAGGAAAAAGGGGGAGATAAACGTTGATCCTGACAATCAGAAACTACAGAGGGTAAGTAAGTCTGGAAGCTTTAATAGCTTTTCCATCTTTGAAGGCTGTGGAAGATAAAATCAACCAACAAAACATTTTGGTGAAAACTGAAACTGCACAGTGTCTCTACTTTTTAGAGGCTGAAGCTCAGTCTCTGAGAGAGATGTGACTTTATTTAGGCGGACATACAAAAGCAAAAACATTCATATTTAATGGGACGAATTAAACTAGATTGGATACTGACTGTCAAATGAGTACATTTTGCATTGACATGTGACACCGAACCAATTCAGCACTTTTGTCGAGTTAATACTGCTCCATAAATAATGCTAATATATCTTTGAAATAAATAAATCTCTTAAAAAGTTTTCAACACGTTATGAATGAATTAAAAGTTTTTTTTGTAGGGTGGAAGCCATCTACGCATTGGATTATTACGCTTATACAAAGCAAAAGGCTTTGCAAGTGTTACTTTTTTAAAGTTACCTACATACATGCATTGTAACAGTAGCAATAACATTACATTAAATTAAATCCTGATTAACATAGTTTTGTTTAGCATATTTTTTAAGATCTGTCTCAGTAACCCAGCATATGCCTAGTTAAATAAAGGTTAAATAAAGAAAAAAATATGGGCAAACAATTCAAATTATTTGTGGAGTAAAGATAATACCAACCAACAAACATCTTAAACATCTTAAATTGTGCACATTACTTACACTTGGACATATAGTAAGTTAACATATTTTGTCAATGCTATATTTTCTTAAAGTTAATGGCAATACAATTCATAGAAGGTATTTAAAAAGTACCTCCCTTTTAGATTCATTTATGTTAGATAGTCAGCTTTGTTTTGATGTATGCATACGTATTACATTTTGGAATATACTTTGAATAGGTCTATATATTCCCTCCCTAATATTAGATTGAAAATCCTACCCACACAGGGTGAAAATCCACCATGTTCATCCTAACAAAAATGTGGTTATAGTTATTGTATTTGCAAACAAGCTGCCAGTATTAAATGTATTTACATACATTTCCTGTAATGGTTAACCTCACATTCTTGTTGTAAATTTCATTATAACTAGGTATTAAGATTTCACACATATCTCTCTCTCTCTCTCTCTCTCTCTCTCTCTCTCTCTCTCTCTCTCTCTCTGTATATATATATATATATATATATATATATATATATATATATATATATATATATATATATATATATATATATATATATAATAAACTAAACTAGGGACATTTAGAGGAATTCATACAGCTTTTCAATCATTAAATAATTTATTCTAGCTTTACACATTTTTAGAGACACTTTAAGAGGTGGTTTCCCGGACAGATTCTTCATTGAGTTGGATTTTTAGTCCAGGACTAGGCATAATCTGTGTCTAGGAAACCTCCCCTAGATGTCTATTTGAAGACTATTATGGAGACTACTTCCATGCGTACAGTTTTCATCTCATTTTATAAATAAGAAGCAGCTATGCTTGACTAGGCAGAGGCTCCCACAGAAAGCTTCATCCAATCTGAAAGAAACCGTACAGTGAAGTTATGCTGAGGACATGCTTTACAGTGAAAACAATCAAAGACCAGAGATTGTATTCAAAATGTTCCCATTGTAGCACTGTTTTAGCAACTGCATGTTGGATACAATTACAGAGTAGGTCTAGATATCTATCTTTAAACATCAATGTAAAGCTTTATATAAGAAGTGGATATGTGCTGAGTGGAATATTAGCAAGAACTGGAGCCGTGGCATTTGTTTGTAGACTATATTCACGCTTACTGACAGTTTGTGGCTGCTTTGTGTGATGTATTGTTGTTGCCCTTTGTGCTGTTGTCTGTGCCCAATAATGTTTGTAACATGTCTTGTGCTGCTACCATGTTGTGTTGCTACCATGTTGTTGTTATGTTGTGTTGCTACCATACTGTGTTGTCATGTGTTGCTGCCATGCTATGTTGTTGTCTTAGGTCTCTCTTTATGTAGTGTTGTGGTGTCTCTCTTGTTGTGATGTGTCTTTCGTCCTATATTTATATTTTATTTATATTTTATTTTTCATCCCAGCCCCCGTCCCCGCAGGCCTTTTTCCTTTTGGTAGGCCGTCATTGTAAATAATAATTTGTTCTTAACTGACTTGCCTAGCTAAATAAAGGTTAAATACAAATAAATATATCAAATCAAATATTCTTAGAAATTATTTTATTCAAATGGATTTTTTATAAATGTTTGTTCTGGATATTATTAGATGTTTGTGTGAATCTTATTGCATTGTTTTGCTGTGCATGTGCTAGGGTAGGCAGTTTTGTGCCACGTGTAGTTCATTTTCTATACAATAAAAATCTTGAACTGCTGTGATAATTATGTGACATTCAAATTCTATATCTGTTATGACTATGTATGCAACCACAATACAATCACAATGGGCTGTTATAGACTTCTAACACTCTGTCCTCACTACAGTCCTCAGGCCCACCTTGCTGACAGAAAAGCACTGTGATGAATTCCCTGTTTCTCCTGAGCTGTCTAAGCTCCACCTGGTTTTTTATAGTGTACTCACACATGATACTGGAGGAAAAGCTATACACCAATACGTCTTCTTCCTCGAGTCTACAGCATGGGAGCCTGTCAGATGCACCACCCATCGTCATTGTAGGTCAGTTAATCCTTAGGTTTGGCATATAATCGGTATTTGGAATAAAAAAAGGGTTACTAGATGTTTTCTAGAAAAACTATCACTGCATTCCTTGATATGTGCTGCTATATTGTGCCATTTTGTTGTTGTTATTGCAGGATACATTTTGCTCAGGTATATTTAAGTATTCCAAGGTTGACTTCAAAACCCAAACGGACAATATGACTGTAACACCAATCTTGAAAAGCTGCTACATTATATACCTAATAAAAATATATGTAATAGACATATTTATATACCTTAAACACATGTCAAATCTATTTATTTTTCAGAGTTACCCAAAACCGCAAAGAAGAAAAAAAACAAGAAACCAAGAAAGGTAAACTATGTTGTGAAAATAAGTGTCCAACCTACATTACAACCTACATGTTTGTATCATATTGTTAAGTTAGTGGACATATTTAAAGTCTAAAATACACATAGCCAATAGTGTAAAACCATGATGATAAGTATGAGAGTGAAGTGGTAACACTTTTATTAACATGTGGGAACTAGGGTACATTAATTAACATGAGTAAATGCAGGAGTTAACATGAATTCATACATCATTAATTAATGCATTTACAAAGTAATTTGTATTCTTATATTGACTAGACTATTACTAAAGACATATTCATGATCACATATATAAAGAGGTGAAAATGGCTTCAAATGGCTTGTTTTGTTCATGTTATGAAAATATTAGTTGAGCCACTTGGCAACTTTTCTCCCTTTGCTAAGGAGTGCCCTATTGTAAAGTGGACATTAGTAAGGCTTTATAAAGTGCCGTATGTCATTCATAATTAGTTAATATAGCATTTATTAATGTTAATTGATGTACCCATAGTGTGCAGGCAAGGCTAAATCATCAACCTTCTTCCGCAGAACAAATTCAGCATCAAAAACAAACGTCCATCTCCTCCCCCCAACTGCGTGCCATTGTGGGGAAGCTGCAAAACCCCCAATAATGTGTGCTGTGAGTACTGCGCTTTCTGCCACTGCCGCCTCTTCAAGACTGTGTGCTATTGTCGAATGGGAAACCCGCGGTGTTGAAGACATAACAGAGGATATTGCCATATTCACAAGAAGAGAAAGTCACTTTTATTATAAATAAGAATATAATGTTTCTGAACACTTCTATATTCATGTGGATGCTACCATGATTATGGATAATCATGAATGATGGGGAGTGTGGAAGTTTCAGAGGCATAAGTATCATACCCGCCAAAAAATGCTAACCTCTGTTATTGGTAATAGTGAGAGGTTAGCATGTTTTGGGGATATGATCTTTCTGTCTCTGTTACTTTCTCACTCATCATTGATCACGATTCATTCATGATTATCCGTAATCATGGTAGCATTCACAATAATGTAGAAGCATTGAGAAAAATATTATATACTTATTTACAATAAAAGTGACTCCAAAATGGCACATTACATTATTTACCATTTATTTTTATTGGGCACAACATAATCCAAAACACAACCAAAACAAACTGCAAATGCCTCCAACAAGTTTGTAGGGTCACAAGTATGATGTAGTCATTGTGTGTTTGGAATATGGGACTAAATACTAAACTTTTGACTACTTTAATACACTATAAGTGAATTTGTCCAAATACTTATACAATGACACCTTCAAATGGGGGGACTTGACGCATAAAGTGCTTTCATTTCTAAATGGTAAAACAGATATGCATGAAAATAACCATCAAATAAAAGGTAATATTCTGTACTGTCGCCTCATATGAAACATTTGATCTCAAATCCAAAATGCTGGAGTATAGACCCAAATTAAAAGATTTCACTTCACTGTCAAAATAAATACATAAGGGAGTGTATGTACATGAAGCAGCACACAAGTCTTTTCATGAAATGAGTGCTTTTTGCCTATTTTACATTTTACATTTACATTTAAGTCATTTAGCAGACGCTCTTATCCAGAGCGACTTACAAAATGGTGCATTCACCTTATGATATCCAGTGGAACAACAACTTTACAATAGTGCATCTAAATCTTTTAAGGGGGGGGGTTAGAAGGATTACTTTATCCTATCCTAGGTATTCCTTAAAGAGGTGGGGTTTCAGGTGTCTCCGGAAGGTGGTGATTGACTCCGCTGTCCTGGCGTCGTGAGGGAGCTTTTAAGTATTTAAGTATTTTAAGTAGGAATTGTGCAAAAATATTGCATTTTAAAAGGCTGTTATATTAAATGATGTGCCATTTCATAGAGAACATGGAACATTCAATGAATAAACGTTTTTATATGAATAAAGACTTGCTAAAGTGCCAAAATCCAGCATTTTGATATGTCCCTCTGTGCATCCTCTGTGAATTCTAGGAAGATTTTAACCCACTCAACGCCATTTTCTCCAAGTGTTCACCATCGTTGTAAAGCCTTTGTAATTGTAAAGCCTTTGTTGCTTTGACAAAGTAATTTCTGAAGATTATTATTAATTTCATGTTATTCATTTTAAGGGGAAAAAAACAACCTGTCCCTCATTTTAAGGTCAACCCAGTTAGGTGAACTGAACTCTTGTTTAAATATGGTGAAACTAATTCTTTGAAAAATAATCTACAGAAACATTAACCATCTAATATTCAAATCAAAGTGTAAAGGCAAGTGAGCTGGTTCGACTCTTTTTGGCCATTATCTGGTGTTTTGTGGTGGAAAACCGAGCGGCTTGAGCATAACACCTCAACCCTGTTACCCATAGATCAAATGAAATTTTGCGCCGAATACAACAGGTAGACCTTACCGTGAAATGCTTAATAACAACCCCTTAACCAACAATGCAGTTTTAAGAAAATAGTGCTAAGAAAATAGTTACTAAATAAACTAGAGTTAAAAAATAACACAATAAAATAACAATAATGAGACAATATGCAGGGGTTACCAGTAACGAGTCAATGTGCCGGGGTACAGGTTAGTCGAGGTAATTTGTACATGTAGGTAGGGGTAAAGATAGACAGGCTAGAAATGTTTGAACTATTTCAATATTTTTGTGAAGCTTGCATTCAATTGCCCCTCGTAGCACACAAGCCAGTCACAAGAGGATTTGAGATGGGAATTTATTTTCATTAAGTTGAGCATGTCCTCTTTGTGAAAGAATGTTAAAATTAGGTTAAATAAAATGTTGTTTTTTCACCAAGTTACACTACTCAAAAGGCACCTAATTGGTGCAACGAACCACATCATGCCAGTGCTGTACAAGTGGCAGTGTGTAGGATTTACAGTCTTGAATAGTTTTCAAGTCCAGGGGCCCAATTGTCTGGTTCTTTGATAAAATGTGGCAAGCACTTTAAAAGAGGTACAAATTGTGTTCCCCTACCTGGTTTTCATATATTGATGCTGCTAGTGTTCACAAGCTCAGAATGAATAGCAGTTTAGTATTGCATGCATCTGATGGTTTTACCTACAGCACAAACAATTAAACTACCACTGGAGAAATACAAATGTTTTATAGCTCTATATTAATATGGCATGTGATTTACAGAAAGACAAACTGCCAAAGGCACTCCAGGAGCCAAAATGTCTGTTTTTTATTTATTTTAACTGTACAATATTTACAGCGAGGTATTTTCTGTTGGCCAACAGTATTTCATTTTCAATGGCAAAATGGCTTGTATTAACACTATTATTTTAACAATGTAATGAAAAATCGAAACAACACAGATTTTTAAATAAATTTCTATCTGCATTTTTGGTAACTTGATGTATGTTAATTGTAGTCATCTTCACATTTGAACTGCTGCGCTTGTTAAGATCATGGCTGTGAATCGTCACCCTGCAGCACTACTGGACGCCTGGTTTCTATTGCACTTGTGTTGTGCCCACTAAGTCCACACGCTACAACAATTTTTCACTTCTCATCAGTTCATCATGTTTGTTTGATATTGTTCTGGATGTCACCTCGGATGAGTTGTATAAGGACAATTGCAAAACACTTGCTTGCTTCTTTGACCCTGCAAAGTCTCGGTTACCAAAGGCACATTTATGTATAGCCTCTTTAAGGTATCGGTATGGGCCACTGACTTTGGGGGGTGCAACATCTTTGGGAGTGGGGGGGTTCTGGGTGAGCTCCCCCAGAAAATGTTTGGATATTTTTAACAATTTTCATGCAATTCTACATTGTTTCTTAACAGGGGGAATCCATATTTATGAACAGAACATACCTATTTTTGGGGGGCTTTGCCACAACAAATGATATTGAAAAAGTGTTTTGATGACTAGATTACTAATCTACTTCCTTCCCTGAAAATCCTACCCCAAATAATTTATTGACAGGTTTGAAACCCTACCAACTCTGTGACTCTCATAAATATATTGCTCCTCCTCTGACAAGCCCACTCACAGTTATAGATTGATAGGCCAAATTGTTAGGAATGTGTGCAGGAGAACGCATGAAAATGAGAGGAATAATATGGTTTTACACAATAAGGATTTGAATGTTGTACTTTGTAGGTTAAGAAAAAGCATGACGTTTTTATCGTTTTTTTGTCACAAATAAAGTGATCACAATAATGTGGTACAATTACAAATGTGAACTTTGATTTATCTTTCTCAATAAGGCAGAGGCAGTGTAATATGTTAGGGCATTGAACAAGAACTGTTAACTTTCTCAGTATGGTGGTGTTATATGGTGGGGAATTGAACTCAAGAACTGTCAACTTGAAAATGCTAACTGGAGTTATGCACTTACGTTTGGGCATTGATTATGTTCACATAATTTGTTTTTATTTCAAACGTATAATGAATTTATCATTATCAAATCAGATTTTTTGGGGCAACTATACAGAGCCTTCAGAATGTATTCAGATCCCATGACTTTTCCCACATTTTGTTACGTTACAGCCTTAATCTAAAACAGGTTTTTAGAAATGTTTGCAAATGTATTAAAAATAAAAAACAGAAATACCTTATTTCCATAAGTATTCAGACCCTTTGCTATGAGACTCGATTCTGTCAAGGCACAGATCTGGGGAAGGGTGCAAAAAACTTTCTGCACCATTGAAGGTCCCCAAGAATACAGTGGCATCCATCATTCTTAAATGGAAGAAGTTTGGAACCACCAAGACTCTTCCTAGAGCTGGTCGCCCGGCCAAACTGAGCAATTGGGGGAGAAGGGCCTTGGTCAGGGACGTGACCAAGAAACCGATGGTCAGTTTGACAGAGCTCTACAGTTCCTCTGTGGAGATGGGAGAACCTTCCAGGACAACCATCTCTGCAGCGCTCCACCAATCAGGCCTTTATGGTAGAGTGGCAAGACAGAAGCTACTCCTCAGTAAAAGGCACATGACAGCCCACTTGGAGTTTGCCAAAAGGCACCTATAGACTCTCAGACCATGAGAAACAAGATTCTATGGTCTGATGAAACCAAGGTTGAAATTCCTGGAGGAAACCTGGCACCATCCCTACAATGAAGCATTGTGGTGGCAGCATCATGCTGTGGAGATGTTTTTCATCGGCAGGGACTGAGAGACTAGTCAGGATCGAGGGAAAGATGAACGGAGCAAAGTACACAGGGATCCTTGATGAAAAACTGCTCCAGAGCGCTCAGGACCTCAGACTGGGGCAAAGGTTCACTTTCCAACAGGACAACAACCCTAAGCACAGAGCCAAGACAATGCAGAATTGGCTTCTGGACAAGTCTCTGAATGTCTGTGAGTGGCCCAGCCAGAGCCCGGACCAGAACCCGATCGAACATCTCTGGAGAGACCTGAAAATAGCTGTTCCGCGATGCTCCCCATCCAACCTGACAGAGCTTGAGAGGATCTGCAGAGAAGAATGGGAGAAACTCCCCAAATACAGGTGTGCCAAGCTTGTAGCGTCATACCCAAGAAGACTCAATGCTGAAATCGCTGCCAAAGGTGCATCAAAAACGTACTGAGTAAAGGGTCTGAATACTTATGTAAATGTAGTATTTCAGTTTACTTTTTTTCTTAATTTTTATATATTAGCAAACATTTCTAAAAACCTGTTTTTTCTTTGTCATTATGGGGTATTGCGTGTAGATATATTAGCGGGGGAAAAAAACAATTTAATCAATTTTAGAATAAGGCTGTAATGTAATTTTTTGTTGTTGAAAAAGTCAAGGGGTCTGAATACTTTCCAAAGGCACTGTATCCATAAATTGCAGCCCGAATTTGCAATAGAAAAAACTTAAAGTAGCTCCGATAATATGGGTCATATTTGAACAGTTTGAGTAGGGTTCTCCAGCCTTTTCTTTCATAAAGGCTCCTTCATACAAAAAATAAATAATTGCGAACTACTTGTACGCAGCCTGCATATTTTGTTATTTTGTAGGCATAATTTGATGACTAGAAATAAAGAACAGCACTGCATACATAATTGAGTTTTGGATCTTAAAACCACACATTTTGAACAAAAATGATTCTACTGAAGGCCACTTTGATGAGAATCTTGTCTTTTTAAGATGAGAGAAAATAGAAGGGTTTTACATTTGAACAAATCTGTAGCCTGCCGAACTAGGCTACTATAAATTATTTTCCAATCATTTTTTGTTAGTAATTCTGTTTAATAGTGGCCTTTTGAACAACAACCAAAGTTAGTAGGCTACATATTTGACAGCAAATCGTGAAGAAACAGAATAATCATGAAAAGTATGAGGAATAACAAAAGTGTAGTGTCAGCATGCACATTAAATGACGTTCTGCTTTTTCTCTGACATTTATTATTTTTGCCTCAGTTGTTTGAAGCGCTGTCACCATACATTTTGTTTTTAATGAATTTGTATCAGCAGCATACTGCCCTACACAGGCAAAACGCAGTTACTACGCTAACAGGGAAACTGAGAAAAGTGTCTTTAAAGTATTTTTGCTAGCCAGCCAGATATGTTGTAGGTAGATAAGTGATAATGCACTGATGAATCAGCTTATTATCAAGTCATTTATATGCATATCAACCATGACCACTGATTTGACCTCTGACCACGTAAATGCAAATACTGCACTCTGCCTTTGTATGAACTTAAACAATTATATGTAATGCAAAGGAAAAGTACAGTATTTACATTCTAAATGTGTTAATCCAACTTTCTTGTTGTTTTTTCTGTTGGATGGAAACAGTTTGAGAGTTCTAACAACATTCTAACTGTATTTAATGGTTTTATTTAGTTCTATTTTTTTGTTTGGAATGTTGTATTTTAGTAACCCTCAAGCATTTTTCACCATAAGGTAAGAACTATTTAATCACGCATAATGTTTATACTTCCAAAAAATATTAGACTTTGTTGCAGTATTTACAATCTGAATGTGTTAATCCAACTTGTTATTCTCCTTGAACTTGTATGATCATATATTATTCTTTTGGGTCATTGGTCAAATCAGTGGTAATGGTTTATATGCAAAAAAATAACTTCATAGTAAGGAAATACATCAATGCATTATAATTTATCTACCTACAACACATAAAGCCATTTTTCTCAGTTTCACTGTTTGTGTAGTTACTGCTCTTTGTATGGGAGAGCGGGTAACTGCAGTCAAAACAATGGTGGAACAACCCAAAGGGCAGTAACTTCACTTACTGCTGTTTGCCTTGGTTTTTACTTGGATTTTGTAGTTACTGCAAATTTCACACGCCATTTTCTCTGAAACAGAACCACATTGTTGACCAAAAGTGTAGACACTGCGTTTTGCCTTTGTAGGGCAGCATACATATTTGATGCAAAGAGGGTAGAAATGGTTTATTTTGACGATATTACCTACCAATCCAAGCAGAGGTGTTTATAAATATACGGTGCTTTTTCATTTGGCACATAGACGCATACAGACACAGCTTGGCTACATAGTAACTACAAAGCAGCCACGCTGAGCTCGCATACAGACACAGCTTGGCTACATAGTAACTACAAAGCAGCCACGCTGAGCTTGCATACAGAATGGGGCTCATCCAAGACGCATTATGACATGGTCATAAGTATGTCATAATATGTCATAACAGCTGACATAACCTGTCATAACATTGTCATAACACTGTAATGACACATATGTAGACGTCTTGTGACATATATGGCTGGTTATGAAACCTACATAAGACTGTCAAAGCCCACAAATCCTACCACACTGTCACGTCCTGACCATGGTAAGCTGTTATTTTCTATGGTAGACTGGTCAGGGCATGACAGGGGGTGTTTTTCTATGTTTTGTATTTCTATGTTCAGGTTCTAGTTTTCTATTTCTATGTTGGGTTTGTTTGGGATGATCTCCAATTAGAGGCAGCTGGTCCTCATTGTCTCTAATTGGAGATCATACTTAAGTAGGGTTTTTTTCCACCTGGGTTTGTGGGATCTTGTTTTTGCACAACTCTGTAAAGCCTGCAGAACGTGACGTTCGTTTTCCGTTTGTTTGTTATTTTGCTTTAGTGTTCTGAGTTAAAATAAATATTTATCATGAGCACTCAACACGCTGCACCTTGGTCTACTCCTTACGACGAACATCACACACACAAGGAAAACCCTTCCATTTTACTTGTAAATAGTATGTTATCCTGTTAGGGCTAGGGGGCAGTATTGACACGGCTGGATAAAAAACTTACCCGATTTAATCTGGTTACTACTCCTGCCCAGTAACTAGAATATGCATATAATTATTGACTTTGGATAGAAAACACCCTAAAGTTTCTAAAACTGTTTGAATGGTGTCTGTGAGTATAACAGAACTCAAATGGCAGGCCAAAACCCTGAGACATTTTCTGACAGGAAGTGGATACCTGATGTGTTGAATTACCTTTAAGCCTATGCCATTGAAACACACAGGGGCTGATGAATGTTTTGGCACTTCCTATTGCTTCCACTAGATGTCACCAGCCTTTACAAAGTGTTTTGAGTCTTTTACTATGAGATCTGACCGAACAAGAGCCTTGGAACGGTGATGGCGGATTAGACTCTGGCGCGCGAGGTCATGTTGGGTACCCTCGTTCCAATACGTTTTAAAAGAGAATGCATTCGTCCACCTTGAATATTATTCATGTTCTGGTTAAAAAAGGCACTAATGATTTATGCTATACAACGTTTGACATGTTTGAACGAACGTAAATATATTTTTTCCCCTCGTTCATGAAGTGAAGTACGGAGGGCTTAGATCATGTGCTAACAACACGGAGCTTTTTGGACATAAATGATGAGCTTTTTTGAACAAAACTACATTCGTTATGGACCTGGGATTCCTGGAAGTGACATCTGATGAAGAGAATCAAAGGTAATGGATTATTTACATAGTATTTTCGATTTTAGATCTCTCCAACATGGCCGTTTGTCTGTATCGCAAAGCGTATTTTTCTGGGCGCAGTGCTCAGATTATTGCAAAGTGTGATTTCCCAGTAAGGTTATTTTTAAATCTGGCAAGTCGATTGCGTTCAAGAGATGTAAATCTATAATTCTTTAACCTGTTAGGGCTAGGGGGCAGTATTGACACGGCTGGATAAAAAACATACCCGATTTAATCTGGTTACCACTCCTACCCAGTAACTAGAATATGCATATACTTATTACATATGGATAGAAAACACCCTAAAGTTTCTAAAACTGTTTGAATGGTGTCTGTGAGTATAACAGAACTCAAATGGCAGGTCAAAACCTGAGAGATTCCTTTACAGGAAGTGGCCTGTCTGACCATTTCTTGAACTTCTTTTCCATCTCTATCTTTTACTAAGGATCTCTGCTCTAACGTGACACTTCCTACGTCGTCCATAGGCGCTCAGAGCCCGGGAAAAACCTGAATGTCGTCATCCCAGCCCCAGGCTGAAACACATTATCGCCTTTCTCAAATGGCCGATCAAGGGACTCTGGGCTTAGGCGCGTGACCTGACCGCCCCCGTCTTTGTGATTTTTTCCTCTGTTTGCCGAAAAGGAGATTCCCGGTCGGAATATTATCGCTTTTCTACGAGAAAAATGGCATAAAAATTGATTTTAAACAGCGGTTGACATGCTTCGAAGTACGGTAATGGAATATTTCGAATTTTTTTGTCACGAATTGCGCCATGTGCACGACCCTTCTTTACCATTTCGGATAGTGTCTGGAACGCACGAACAAAACGCCGCTATTCGGATATAACGATGGATTATTTTGGACCAAACCAACATTTGTTATTGAAGTAGCAGTCCTGGGAGTGCATTCTGACGAAGACAACAAAAGGTAATCAAACTTTTATAATAGTAAATATGATTATGGTGAGTGCTAAACTTGCCGGGTGTCTAAATAGCTAGCCCGTGATGCCTGGGCTATGTACTTAGAATATTGCAAAATGTGCTTTCACCAAAAAGCTATTTTAAAATAGGACATATCGAGTGCATAGAGGAGGTCTGTATCTATAATTCTTAAAATAATTGTTATGCTTTTTGTGAACGTTTATCGTGAGTAATTTAGTAAAATGTTAGCGAATTCCCCGGAAGTTTGCGGGGGGTATGCTAGTTCTGAACGTCACATGCTAATGTAAAAAGCTGGTTTTTGATATAAATATGAACTTGATTGAACAAAACATGCATGTATTGTATAACATAATGTCCTAGGTGTGTCATCTGATGAAGATCATCAAAGGTTAGTGCTGCATTTAGCTGTCTTCTGGGTTTTTGTGACATTATATGCTAGCTTGAAAAATGGGTGTCTGATTATTTCTGGCTTGGTACTCTGCTGACATAATCTAATGTTTTGCTTTCGTTGTAAAGCCTTTTTGAAATCGGACAGTGTGGTTAGATTAACGAGAGTCTTGTCTTTAAATAGCTGTAAAATAGTCATATGTTTGAGAAATTGAAGTAATAGGATTTTTAAGGTTTTGAAAATCGCGCCACAGGCTTCAAGTGGCTGTTACGTAGGTGGGACGAATTCGTCCCGCCTAGCCCAGAGAGGTTAAATGACAATATAATATTTTACCAATGTTTTCTAATTTTAATTATTTAATTTGTGGTGCTGACTTGACTGCCGGTTATTGAAGGGAAACGATTTCCTGAACATCAACGCCATAGTAAAACGCTGTTTTTGGATATAAATATGAACTTGATAGAACTAAAAATGCATGCATTGTCTAACATAATGTCCTAGGAGTGTCATCTGATGGAGATTGTCAAAGGTTAGTGCATCATTTTAGCTGGTTTTATGGTTTTGGTGACGCCTGTCTTTGAATTGACAAAACATTACACACAGCTATTGTCAATGTACTCTCCTAACATAATCTAACTTTATGCTTTCGCCGTAAAACCTTTTGGAAATCGGACAATGTGGTTAGATTAAGGAGATGTTTATCTTTCAAAGGGTGTAAGATAGTTGTATGTTTGAAAAATTTGAATTTTGACATTTATTTGGTTTCAAATTTGCCGCTCTTGAAATGCACCTGCTGTTGATAGGGTGCACCACGGGTGGCACGCTAGCGTCCCACATAGCCCCAAGAGGTTAAGATTTATCTGTGTTGTTTTGTATGGTTTTAAATGCCTATGTGCTTGTCAGTGTAAATAGTAACTTTTCTCTCCTTTCTTATCTCGCCGGTCTAGTCATTGCTACTATTTCGGCCTGCTGTGCAGAATAGTGTCTGGTCAATGGTTCAGTGTCTAACACCTTAGTTCCTGAAACCAACTAAGCTTTCATTCCCCTTTTAGTTAGGGTAACAACTACTTTCAACAAAATTATCATATCTCTTCCTAGCGAATTTACCAAACATAAACTTAAAATCAAAACTAAAATCCATGCCTCTCCTTCTAACTTTTCATATTTTTTTAAACCAATGGAGCCGATAGTCTCTCCATTAATTAATATCCTAAAGCTAAGCGAACCAAACTAAATTATCATCCTATCTTCTCCTCCTGGCCCCGCTCCTTTCTTCCCGCTACTTCCCAACCCTCAAGGTTTCAGCAGTGTGGGGGAGGACTTCTCTGTCTGCCCTTCCTTCTATCTGTCTGTCGCTCTTTCTCATAACAGTCAGTGTTAAATACTGGTTGTTTCCAAATATTAACTAAAAGTCTCACTGTCTCCCTGGTTGCACTCCTGGATTTGAGAAAAATCAACATGTCTATGGTAGTAATATCAAGATTATTGCATTGTTAAGTAAGTTTATCTGTTACTCTCAATGATCCTGGATCACAGATGTCATATAACCCTGTCCTGTTGGCTTATAACATGTCCTAAATACTTAACCTAAGTCTTACCATTATTAACCCCTGGTCGGGCTCCGTCCCGTATGCGGGACGGACATCCAGTGAAAAATCCTATCGCCATTAGCATAACAAAATGTAATATATATATTTTTTCAAATATAGGACTATGTTATATCGTTTTATAGATACACCTCTCCTGAATCGAACCACGTTGTCCGATTTCAAAAAGGCTTTACAGCAAAAGCAAAACATTAGATTATGTTAGAGGAGTATATCGTAAAAGTAGCCACATAGCCATTTTCCGACCAACCACATGCATCACAACTAACCAAAAAACAGCTAAATGCAGCACTAACCTTTGACAATCTTGATCAGATGACACTCCTAGGACATCATGTTACACAATACATGCATTCTTTTGTTCGATAAAGTTCATATTTATATATAAAAACAGCATTTTACATCGGTGCGTGACGTTGACTAACTATTTTCCCTCAAATGCATCCGGTGAAACATCACTACAATTTACTAAATTACTATTCGAAAACATTTTTAAAATGTAATATTGTCATTCTAAGATTTATAGATGAATATCTCTTCAAAGCACCTGTAATGCCAGATTTAAAAATAACTTTACTGGGTAATCACACTTTGCGATAAAAGGGGATGCGATACTCAGAAAAATAGGCTACCGTTACAGGTCAGCGCCATCTTGGAACAATCGCATATCAAATCTACTCTTGTATACTATTGTCAATAATCCCTTACCTTTGATTATCTTCATCAGAAAGCACTTCCTGGAATCCCAGGCCCACAACAAATGTATTTTCATTCGAAAAAGTGAATCCTTTATGTTCCAATAGCTTGTTCTTGTTAGCGCGTTCTGAAGGCTGCTCCAAAAGCTCCGTCTTGCGCAGGACTCCTCTTTCAACAAAATGCATTTTTTTTTATTTAGGTTCGTTCAAACATGTCAAACGTTGTATAACATAAATCTTTAGGGCCTTTTTCAACCAGAGCTCCAATAACATTCAAGGGGGACGATTGCATTGTCTTTCAAAACGTTTCGAAAGGGGAGGGTAGCCAGGGGCGCCGGCGTCATAATGGTGATGGCCCTCCTCATGTGACCACGTTCCACAGACTCTCATTGTGTCAGTTTTCACAGTAGAAGCCTCAAACCACTTTGTAAAGACTGGGGACATCTAGTGGAAGCAATAGGAAGTGCTCAATGAACCATTGCTCACGGTGTGATTTATAGGCAAAGTGATGAAGTTGAGTCCGCAATTCAGAATTCCACTTCCTGTTACAATCTGTCTCGGGGTTTTGACTGCCATATGAGTTCTGTTATACTCACAGACACCATTCAAACAGTTTTAGAAACTTTAGGGTGTTTTCTATCCACAAGTATTAATTATATGCATATCCTAGCTTCTGAGTTTGAGTAGGAGGCCGTTTAAAATGGGCAAGGATTATTTTCAAAAATCGCTGTAGCGCCCCCTATCCTAGGCGACCGTCAAGAGGTTTTAACCTCTTACATCTAGACGTTCCGCTAGCGGAACACCTGCTCCAATATCCAATGATAGGCGTGGCGCGAATTACAAATTCCTCAAAAATACAAAAACTTCCATTTTTCAAACATATGACTATTTTACAGCATTTTAAAGACAAGACTCTCCTTTATCTAACCACACTGTCCGATTTCAAAAAGGCTTTACAGCGAAAGCAAAACATTAGATTATGTCAGCAGAGTACCCAGCCAGAAATAATCAGACACCCATTTTTCAAGCTAGCATATAATGTCACAAAAACCCAGAAGACAGCTAAATGCAGCACTAACCTTTGATGATCTTCATCAGATGACACACCTAGGACATTATGTTATACAATACATGCATGTTTTGTTCAATCAAGTTCATATTTATATCAAAAACCAGCTTTTTACATTAGCATGTGACGTTCAGAACTAGCATTCCCACCGAACACTTCCGGTGAATTTACTAAATTACTCACGATAAACATTCACAAAAAACATAACAATTATTTTAAGAATTATAGATACAGAACTCCTCTATGCACTCGCTATGTCCGATTTTAAAATAGCTTTTCGGTAAAAGCACATTTTGCAATATTCTAAGTAGATAGCCCGGAATCACAGGGCTACCCATTTACACACCCACCAAGTTTAGCACTCACCAAAGTCAGATTTACTATAAGAAAAATGTTATTACCTTTGCTGTTCTTCGTCAGAATGCACTCCCAGGACTTCTACTTCAATAACAAATGTTGGTTTGGTTCAAAATAATCCATAGTTATATCCAAATAGCGGCGTTTGTTTCGTGCGTTCAAGACACTATCCGAAGTGTAAATAAGGGTCACGCACACGACGCGTTTCGTGACAAAAAATGTTTAAATATTCCATTACCGTACTTCGAAGCATGTCAACCGCTGTTTTAAATCAATTTTTATGCCATTTTTCTCGTAAAAAAGCGATAATATTCCGACCGGCAAAGCGTGTTTACGTTCAAAGACGAAAGAATAAAAACATGGGGTCGCCTCGTGCATGTGCGCGCCAGTCTCTGTACTCTGTTCGACCACTATCAAAATGCGCTAAAGTTTTTCAGCCAGGGCCTGCAAAGCCACGATTCAGCTTTTTGGCGCCTTCTGAGAGCCCATGGGAGCCGTAGGAAGTGTCACGTAACAGCAGAGATCCCCTGTATTGGATAGAGATAATCAAGAAGGCCAAGAAATGGTCAGACAGGGTACTTCCAGGTTTTGGCCTGCCATATGAGTTATGTTATACTCACAGACACCATTCAAACAGTTTTAGAAACTTTAGGGTGTTTTCTATCCAAATCAAATAATGATATGCATATTCTAGTTTCTGGGCAGGAGTAATAACCTGTTTAAATCGGCTACGTTTTTTATCCGGCCGTGAAAATACTGCCCCCTATCCTAAACAGGTTAAGCTTTATTTTGATGTATTGCACTTGTGATTTCATGAACGTTTAATATTTATATTAATTTAATTTGAATTTGGCGCTCTGAAATTTCACAGGAAGTTTACGAAATGGGACCTCTGATCCGCAAGAAGTTAAGGACATCAAGAGACTTGTCTCGAAGCCACTCATGCGTTGTCTTGGCTGTGTCAAGGATCTCTTTGTACTTTGCTCTGTTCATCTTTCCCTCGAGCATGACTAGTCTCCCAGTCCCTGTCACTGAAAAACATCCCCACCGCATGATGCTTCCACCACCATGCTTCATCTGTCATAAAGGTGGAGTGCTGCAGAGATGGTTGTCCTTCTGGAAGTTTCTCCCATCTCGACAGAGGAACTCTGGAGCTCTGTTAGAGTGACCATCGGGTCCTTGGTCACCTCCCTGACCAAGGTCCTTCTCTTCCGATTGCTCAGTTTGGCCGAGCGGCTAGCTCTAGGAAGAGTCTTGGTGGTTCCAATCTTCTTCCATTTAAGAACGATGAAGGCCACTGTGTTTTTGGGGACCTTCAATGGTGCAGAATCTTTTTGGTACCCTTCCCCAGATCTGTGCCTCGACAGAATCCTGTCTCGGAGCTCTACGGACAATTCCTTTGACCTCATGGCTTGGTTTTTGCTCTGACATGCACTGTCAACTGTGGGACCTTATATAGACAGGCGTGTGCCTTTCCAAATCATGTTCAATCAATTGAATTTACCAATCTCAAGTATGATCAATGGAAACAAGATGCACCTGAGCTCAATATTGAGTATCATAACAAAGGGTTTGAATACTTATGTAAATAAGGTAATTTGCTAACATTTCAAACAACCTGTTTTTGCTTTGTCATTATGGGTTATTGTGTGTAGATTGATGAGGAACATTTTTTATTTAATCCATTTTAGAAGGCTGTAATGTAAGAAAATGTGAAAAAAGAGAAGGGGTCTGAATACTTTCCGAATGCACTGTATAGAGTGAATCAGATGTACTGTTTTTGCCTCAACAATGTATGTGTGTATTTAGTTGTTTTGCACACCACCATCTTTAGTGATAGGGTAGCTAACGTTCAGTTGTACAACTGACTAGGTATCCCCCTTTCCCTAACTATAGCTAAACAAACACTTACTAGATGGTAGCTACATGAATAGTTGAGAGATATGTTAAGAAAGCATTGCAAAAACTGGATTATGTAGATGTATTTTAGAATGTTTGAAAGTGTTTGCTATTGCCATAATATATTTGGTAGGAAGTTTTAGCTTTCAGCTTTCTTTAGAAGTATCACTGCATTGTAGCATACTCTATTCAGATTTCTGTTCTTTACTTATATTTTTCTGAGAAAGTAATGCATCTGCTGCATCCAGGGGTGGAGGTGAAAACCTTGAGGGAGGCTACAGAAACTAACTTTCAAACAAAAGGAAACATATTGGCAGGGACAAAATACATTGGAATAAATAATAGGATTAAGAGGTAAATCCGTTGTTGTTGGAATTAATTCTATACAGTCATGTTTTTTATAAATCGTATTTATTGTATCATGAAGCATTATGACCATCCTGTGTCACTTTACCTGGACTAAGGAAATACACTTTCTAACACTGTCATGAAGCATTATGACCATCCTGTGTCACTTTACCTGGACTAAGGAAATACACTTTCTAACAATGTCATGAAGCATTATGACTTTACTGTGTCACTTTACTTGGACTAAGAAAATACACATTATGACACTGGCAGGAAGCATTTTGACCATCATAATCAAATAAGCCAGATAGGACTATCACGTACATGGCCTTATGTCAGTCATCAGTCAGAAAGAGGGTGTCTTGTCCTGCTCCTGAAATCTGTCCTTGCATTCAACCCAGTCATCAGCAACAGAGTATTGGGATAGGTACATGTCTGACATCATTGTGTGCGTAATTAAAATGGTAATTTAATGTGGTGAAATTCAGAAAACGTCATACATATATAAACATACTGTTTACAAATAGGTTATGGTGTAATTGAATGGTTTTCCTTGTGTGGTAGGTTTTGTGGGTTTTGACACTTATGTAGTTATCATAACCAGCCATAAAATATTGTAGTATATGTCACAACAGGTCTAAATATATACTATTCTATAACGACACAAGGCGAGACCCAGATGCAGACACGAGAGGCAGATAGTTTGAGTCTCTGATATTTATTATAAAACAAGGGGCAGGCAAGAGGCAGGTCGAGGACAGGCAAGAGTTCATAACCAGGTCAGAATCCAAACGGTACAGGGCGGTAGGCAGGCTCGAGGTTAGGGCAGGCAGAATGGTCAGGCAGGCGGGCTCAGTGTCAGGGCAGGCAAAAGGTCAGAACTGGGAGGACTAGGGAAAAACAGAGCTAGAGAAAAACAGAGCTAGGGAAAAACAGGAGCTAGGGGAAAAACAGGAGCTAGGGGAAAACACATTGGTTGACTTGGCAAAACAAGATGAACTGGCAACAGACAAACAGAGAATACAGGTATAAATACACAGGGGATAATGGGGATGATGGGTGACACCTGGAGGTGGGTGGAGACAAGCACAAAGACAGGTGAAACAGATCAGGGTGTGCCAGTGTTCATACCCCTTGACTTATTCCAAATGTTGTGTTACAGCCTGATATCAAAATGGATTTAAAAAAAATGATGTCTCACCCATCTACACACAATACCCCATAAGGACAAAGTGAAAACATGTTTTTAGACATTTCTTTGCACACGAATGTGCAAAGAAAATGTATTTATGTTCGTTCAAACATGTCAAACGTTGTATAACATAAATCTTTAGGGCCTTTTTCAATCAGAGCTTCAATAATATTTAAGGCGGACGATTGCATTGTCTTACTAAACTTTTCGGAATGAGAGAGTACCCACGGGCACGCGCATCATAGTAGTAATGGCCCTCCCTCTATGACAAACTTTCCAGGCCTCTCGTTCGGTCAGTTTTTACCAGAGAAGACTCAAACCACTTTGTAAAGACTGTTGACATCTAGTGGAAGCCTTAGGAAGTGCTAAATGATTAATAAGTCCCTGTGTGTTTCAATGGCAAAGACTTGAAAGTGATTCCACACATCAGATTTCCACTTCCTGTTAGGATTTGTCTCAGGGTTTTGACTGCCATATGAGTTCTGTTGTACTCACAGACACCATTCAAACAGTTTTAGAAACTTCAGAGTGTTTCTATCCAAATCTACTAATTATATGCATATTCTCGTTTCTGGGTAAGAGTAGTAACCAGTTTAAATCGGGTACGTTTTTTATCCGGCCGTGAAAATACTGCCCCCTATCCCCAACAGGTTAATTTACATACAGTAGGTATTCGCACCCCTTTGCTATGACCCTCCAAATTGAGCTCAGGTGCATCCAATTTTCTTTGATCATACTTGAGATGTAACTACAACTTGATTGGAGTCCACCTGTGTCTATGGTGTAATTGAAAGGTTTGCCTAGTGTGGTAGGTTTTGTGGGTTTTGACACTTATGTAGGTGTCATAACCAGCCATAAAATATTGTAATATATGTCACAACAGGTATAAAGATATAGTATTCATACCCCTTGACTTATTTCACATGTTGTGTTACAGCATAAATTCAAAATTAATTTAAAAATATGTCTCACCAATCTACACACAATACCCCATAAAGACAAAGTAAATACATGTTTTTAGACATTTGTGTACATTTTCTGAAAATTAAATACTGAAATAAGTATTCACACCCCTTTGCTATCACACTCCAAATTGAGCTCAGGTGCATCCAATTTCCTTTGATCATCCCTGAGACTACAACTTGATTAGAGTCCACCTGTGGCCAATTCAATTGTTTGGACATGATTTAGACAGAAACACCTGTCTATACACAGTGCCTTCAGAAAGTATTCACACCCCTTGATTCTTTCTAACAAATGTTTACATTTAGATTTTGTGTGACTGGCCTACACACAATACTAAATGTCAAAGTGGAATTATGGTAGATTTTTTTAAACAAATAAAAAATGAAAAGCTGAAATGTCTTGAGTCAATAAGTATTCAACCCCTTTGTTATGGCAAACTTAAATACGTTTAGTAATAAACATTTTCTTAACAAGTTACATAAGTTGCATGGACTCCGTGTGCAATAACTATATTTAACATGATTTTTAATGACTACCTCATCTCTGTACCCCAAACATACTGTACAATTATCTGTGAAGTCCCTCAGCTGAGCAGTGAATTTCAACCACAGATTAAACCACAAAGACCAGGTAGGTTTTCCAATGCACCGTAAAGAAGGGCACCTATTGCTAGATGGGTGGGAGAAAAAAGAAGACATTGAATATCCCTTTTAGGCAAATCCAACAAAACCCATGACTGCGTACTACTCTCCATACTTTCAAGCATAGTGGTGGCAGTGTCATGTGATGGGTACGCTTGTAATCGTTATGGACTGGGGAGTTTTTCCGGATAAAAAAGAAACTGAATGAGGGCCTACCGGGTGGCGCAGTGGTCTAAGGCACTGCATCGCAGTGCTAGCTGTGCCACCAGAGATTCTGGGTTTGAACCCAGGCTCTGTCGCAGCCGGCCGCGACCGGGAGGCCCATGGGGTGGCGCACAATTGGCTCTGGGTTAGGGAGGGTTTGGCTGGCAGAGATATCCTTGTCTCATCGTGCACTAGCGACTCCTGTGGTGGGCTGAGGGCAGTGCACGCTGACATGGTTGCCAGGTGTATGGTGTCCTCTGACACATTGGTGCTGCTGGCTTCTGGGTTGGATGTGCAGTGAGGCTTGGTTGGGTTGTGTTTCGGAGGACGCATGGCTATTGACCTTTGCCTCTACCGAGTCCGTACGGGAGTTGCAGCAATGAGACAAGACAGTAACTACTACCAATTGGATACCATGGATACTACAATGTTTTTTCTTTTTTATAAAGAAACTGAATGGAACTCAGCACAGGGACAATCATAGATGAAATTCTGGTTCAGTCTGCTTTCCCGCCAGACACTGGGAGACCTTT